>NC_044556.1:116144307-116444307 GCF_007565055.1 Rhinopithecus roxellana | reverse complement strand
ATAAAAGTCCAATTAAAATCACAGATAGAAGGCCAATATCTATGGAACTCCTACAATCACAAAAAGTCAATAACTCAGTTTTTAAAAAGAACAAAGAACTTAAACAGAAAGTGAATTACAAGTGTCTCTTAAATGCAAATCAAAACCACAATGAGATACCATCTCACACCAGTTAGAATGGCAATCATTAAGAAGTCAGGAAACAACAGGTGTTGGAGAGGATGTGGAGAAATAGGAACACTTTTACACTGTTGGTGGGATTGTAAACTAGTTCAACCATTATGGAAAACAGTATGGCAATTCCTCAAGGATCCAGAACTAGATGTACCATATGACCCAGTCATCCCACTACTGGGTATATACCCAAAGGATTATAAATTATTCTACTACAAAGACACATGCACACGTATGTTTATTGCGGCACTATTCACAATAGTAAAGACTTGGAATCAACCCAAATGTCCATCTGTGACAGACTGGATTAAAAAAATGTGGCACATATACACCATGGAATACTATGCAGCCATAAAAAAGGATGAGTTTGCGTCCTTTGTAGGGACATGGATGCAGCTGGAAACCATCATTCTTAGCAAACTATCACAAGAAGAGAAAACCAAACACCGCATGTTCTCACTCATAGGTGGGAACTGAACAATGAGATCACTTGGACTCGGGAAGGGGAACAGCACACACTGGGGCCTATCATGGGGAGGGGGGAGGGGGGAGGGATTGCATTGGGGAGTTATACATGATATAAATGATGAATTGATGGGTGCTGACGAGTTAATGGGTGCAGCACACCAACATGGCACAAATATACATATGTAACAAACCTGCACGTTATGCACATGTACCCTAGAACTTAAAGTATAATTAAAAAAAAAAAAAGTGTCTCTTAAAAATAAAAGGATGTTTGACCTCATTCATAAAACAAATGAAAATTAAATCTATGTTATCTCTTTTTAAATCAATTAGACAATATAAGATCAAAATATTTGGAAACATGTTGGCAACAATGTAAAGAGACAGACATTCCTCTTGCATAGCTGGTTGTAATGTAAATTGGTAAGATCTCTATTAAAAGTACTTGGCAATGTTTATCAAAATTATAAAGACATAGATCCTTTGACTCAGCAATTTCTACTTTTGGTACTTTATTCTACGTATATGACAGCACACATGTCAATGATGTACACCTTATTCATTAAAGCATTGTTTGTAAAAACAATCCTTTGGAAGCTATGTAAAGAGTTATCAATGAGAACTTTTTTAAAAGTATTATGATATATTCTTACAATTGAATACTACTGTATATGACCATTAAAAAAGAAAGAGATGGCTCAATATGAATTGATATGAACTAATTTCCAGGACACAACATATATATTGTTAAACTAAAAAGACAAGAGTGTAAAAGAATTCATTCAGAATTCCAACATTTGGTTTTTTAAGCAATAAGAAACATATATACATGTTTTTGCACATGCATAGCCTACATGACCATCAGGATACACAAGAACCTTATACTAGCAATTGCCTTTGGAGAAATAAACCAAGTGGCAAGTGCAAGAATGAGAGACAGTCCTGCCATTTACCATCAGCCTTTTTGAACACTGTTACCTTTGTACCACGCTCATATATTATTTACTCAAAAATAAATGACTATTTAAAAAAAGGAAAATTATATGAGAGCTGACTGTGGGATTTGAGTTCTAAGCAGGTTGGCTCAGAACTGTTTACCCACCATACCCCTCCCCAACTGCCACAATTCAATATCCATTTCTCTGATTCTTAAGGATTTAAAACTTAGTTCTGTATAGGCTTGAGATGTGCCAGTTGGTCAGCTCTGTGGGTCTTTAACTTAATAAGCCCATTCTGTTCTGAGTAATACAATATCATTGACTATTGACGCCAAGGGTCTACAGAAATGAGGAAACGTAACCTAGAATAGCAGGAGGGTATGAAGAAAAATGGGAAGTCTGAGGCCTGTGGCCAGCCAATTACTAACTCAGTAACTGAGAGATGGTGCAGCAAGCTGCCCCACCCTTAAATAGGAGGGTGCCTACCCCATTTTTTATCCCTCGCCCTGCACTAAGCCACCTTGAAATAGATTGAAGGAAGCACAGCTACATATGAGGAAGAATGCAGTGTCCTTTCTCAAGGGCAGTAAATATCATTTATTTAGGTTTTGTTGCTTCTAAGATCCACTGTCTCCTGAAATCTAATTTGCTATGTGCCCTAAGCTTATTTAGGGCTCCATGGAACAGAAATTACTGCAAGGTAGCAGAGTCTCCATGCAGGCCCGAACAGGAGGAGATCAGTCCATCTTAATAACCTCACTAATGATCAGAAGGAGAGGGCTGAAAGCATATAAAAACAGACAGCCTGGTTGGGAACAGGTGGGAACATTTCTGAGAATGTCCTCTGATTTTTTTCACGTTATTAGCACCCAGAGTATTTTTTCTCCATAAGAGAATTTAATCTTCGGGAGTGTTAACCATTTTTTTTTTAGAGCTGCCATCAGCTCCAATAAAGAGAGTACGATTATTGCTGAGCAGAGATTTGAGGGCTCAAGGAGGCAGCAATCCAAGGGTGTGCAAAGGAATGCCGTGTGGCCAACCTTCTTAGCCTCCACTGGGTGCTCATCTCTGGATTAGCGCGACTAGATCAACTAGGAATAGGTTTTACTACTTAAGCCACTTTTTGCCTGTCTGCTTTTCAGGCCTGAGTTCATACTACAGAAAATATAAAAATAATTTCATCCTTCCATTCATTGAATAAAATACTAAGCACATATTGACATGGACAAGTGAAAGAGAGGCAGCCTGTGACACCAAACAAATGTAGGGCCCATCCCTGTCCACTTGGAGTTTACAGCCCAGGTGGTAAGATGTAAATAGCATCCATGAGAAGAACCAGAGAAGGCATGAGTTTACACTTGATTTTTAATTGACTTCACTGCCTTTTTTGATGGCTGACAGTTTCCTTACATTCAGTCTATGCCAGGATTAGTCTCTAGGAGAAGTTCAGGGGACAAACCAGCCTGTACCAAGTGTACCACCTTCCTCCTCCAGGCTGCAACATAGTTTTTAAAAGGAGCTCTTCTATGTCCTTGAAACCTAGAGAGAAAAAAGGAAACAAGATCTCTGAGAATAGCTGCATTGTTTCTCAGGATGCTGGGAATATCAGCTGATAAATATCCATAGGCCCCCTGAGGGGTGGAAACCTGGCTTCAGTCCAGGTATCAAAAATGGGAGAATGATGATCAGAAATTTGTTTGGATTTCACTGTCAGTGTGAATCTGCATCTGAGAACTGGAACCTTAGATGACATGGATTTGATCTTCCTTCCTGCATGATACAAAGCATAGTCTTCCACTGCCAAAAGGATTTGGAAAAGGGGAAAGCCAGTGTGGGCTGGGGTCATCATGGAAGACTATCTGGAAAGTGGTGGGGGTTTGAGCTGGACTCAGAAGCTAAAGAGAGAAGCCTGGGAAGGGCACTTGAGGCAAGAAAGTCATAGGAACCAAACGTTGGAGGCTAGGATGGACTTGACCTGAGAAGAAAGTTGCAGAAGGTCTGAGGGAGCCATTTGTAAAGGAGAGGGCTTTGATCGGCCTTCTCAAGTGAGGGGACAGCAGGAGAACCACAGTCAAGACTCATACCTCCTCCCTCTGGAATGCTCATTTCCATTATGAATTCAGAGTATCCCAGTGATTTGCAGCTACCGGTAAACATCTGAGATCCAAGGCCCTTCCAGTCAGGCGAGCAGAATTAGAATTTGCTGCAGCACTTCTAGTTCCATGTCACTGACAAATTACCCAATTTTTCTGGTGTATGAATGAGAATTTTAATATCTACCCTGCAGAGTTTTTGTGATGGTCAAGTTTGAATGTATCAAAAGGGTATGACACATAATAGGAACCCAAAAATGGGAGTCATTGTTATTGGGAAAGGGTAAATGTGGTCCTTGAAAAAACATAGGGAAGAGAAACAGGGCTCTCTGTATAATATCTGGCACTGCTCTCACAAGGAAAGAAGATTGATACCTACTGTGTGTCAGGGTCCTAGACCTTCTGGGCCACTTAGGTAATAAATATTCAAACATTGGATTACCAGATAGCCTCTACTTGCCAGTTTTGATATTAATTTTCGTATCATTTTATTATTGTCATAGGGCCCTTAGTTAATTATATGATTCAATATCTTTTAAGGTTTGTATTACATAAATCTTAAAATTTATATTCGTGGAAATGGAGGGGGAAAATCCCATGGCAGAGGACATGTCTTGACTTTTGTTTTGTAGAATAGTTCAGTCATAACTCTGGTCTCCCTATAATATCTAAATCAGGGTGTCCAGGGGTCACCACTACCAGCAAGTTGCCAGTTTCCAATAGACTTGGAATGAGGCTGCTGGCCCAAAAGCCCTCACATGTAGCCAAGAGAGAAACCCTTCTGAAGTCCACAAGTGCATGATGCTGCTTCTAAATGGCAGATGTCCCAAACCCAGAGGCTGGTGGCCTAGGAAGTTGGCTTTGGGCTGGCTTCACCAAAGGGCAAAGTAAGTATAACCCTTTAGTTTCTGTGTCCCTAAGAGTTTAAAAAGACTTGCAAACAAATCTGGCCACTCAGGGCTGCACTATGATGGTCCTGGACCCTAGGACCATTGTCTTTCATGGGCTGCTTCCTCCATAGAAAATTTCTTAAATTATATTTAATGTGTTCATATAAAGATTAATTATTAATATTGTATATTACATTATTTGACCTAAACATTTATTTTCTTTTTTTAAATTGTTGTTCCCCTGTACATGATGTCACAATTCTTTTGCTGCTTTTGAGATTTTTGTGTGTTTTTACTGATGCATAATAATTTTACTTATTTATGGGGTACATGTGATATTTTGATACATTCACACAATGTATAATAATTAAATCAGGATAACTTTGATATCAATGATAAATCATGATAACAGCATATCCATCACCTTAAATAGTTATCATTTTTTGGGTGTATTGAGCACATTCCAAATCTTCTCCTCTAGCTCTTTTGAAATATACAACAAATTATTGATAACTATAGTCACCCTACTAGGCTATTTAACACTGGAACTAATTCCTTCTAATTAACTGTATTTTTGTACCCATTAACCAATTTTCTTCTTCTTCTGATTTTAAAAGAAATTAAAAAGCTTTGTGGGCCCTAGGCACTGTGCCTACTGTGCATTCTGAATAATTAGGTCCTGATAGGAGTCAGAATTAAATTTTAAAACGTGATGGCAGGGAGGAAAGAATTGCAAATATGAAAAAAATACACATCACAGAAGAATACAGAGTGGTAGGTTAGAGAAAGCAGCAAATTGGCTAGCCAAATTTTGTCAAAGTGCCCCAACACAGTCTTACTTTCTCAGAGGTTAAAATCTCCAGGTCTTGAGAATTTGCTCATTTTACATTCAGGGTGATTACAGCTTAATGCAAAGCACCACAGTGATCACTTTTGAGGAGCAAATGTTTTTCTGATTACTTAGAATTTGTGTATCTAAAACTAGTATTTCATGAATGCTAACTGCTGCAATTTCAGTTTCCAATTGAATCGTCAAGTGGTGACTTTGTTCTTTCACTTGTAAACTTCCATGTAGTGTTCATCGTTTCTTTAGCTTTTCATTTTTCCAGTGATTTTGAAGTATGTTTAGAAACCCAGTTCCTGCCAGTCGCCCTGGAGGAGGCTTCAGAAAGAGCTGGAGAATTATGGAAAACCTTGTACAGCACTGTGAGAAATTTCACTTTTAACCTGACCCCAGGCCTGTGTAGTTCTGACCCGAGATCTGAACAGAGTCAATACATTTGGCACTCTCACCTGTCAGAGAGTCTCCAGGACCTCCCTACAGGAAAGCAAGGGGTGCACAGGAGACATAGTTTTCTGCTCCATATAAAATGACCATCCTGCCCTGTGCTGTTTACTTCAGTGTCAGGGCACCTGCTCTCAATTGTTTTCCTGTTTTTGGAGACAGTTACACTGATGTATCCCTTCTCTTCTTTTTTTTTTTTTTTTTTTTTTTTTTTTTTTTTTTTTTTTTTTTGAGACGGAGTCTCGCTCTGTCGCCCAGCCTGGAGTGCAGTGGCGCGATCTGCTCACTGCAAGCTCCGCCACCTCCCGAGTTAACGCCATCCTCCTGCCTCAGCCTCAAAAGCTGGGACTACAGGCGCCCGCCACCATGCCCGCTAATTTTTTTGTATTTTCAGTAGAGACGGGGTTCCACCGTGTTCGCCAGGATGGTCTCGATCTCCTGACCTCGTGATCCACCCGCCTCGGCCTCCCAAAGTGCTGGGATTACAGGCGTGAGTGTATCCCTTCTCTTTAAACTAGTTCCCACTCCCATTACCTATTGCACGAAGGTTGTTTTCCTCTAAGGAGAGAGAATAATACCTATTGAGCACTTAGTATTAGCCTAAGTTGGTTCTTTCCCATCATTATCTCATTTAACTCTCACACCACTTAAGAGGTGGAAGTAATAGTCTTTATAAGATGAGGAAGTCAAGGTTTGGAGAGGAAAAAGGTGAGAAGACTCAGCCATAAAAATGAGAGGAAAGATAACATGCACCAGACAATTAAATATATGATTTTATTCAGGCTACTATAAGGAGAATGATCGTTAATGAGAACTTCCTCAAAGAAAAGGAAGGGGACCAAGGCTTTTATGCAAGCAGGTTACTAAGGGAGCCATCTGTGAGTCCTATGTGAGACAAGAACAAGGATGGAGATGAGTCTGTCTTGGCATATGCAAGGGCAGGGTGGTCCTCTGTAGTTGGCCTCTTGGGACATAAAGGAGTAGGGTGGTGGGGGAGGGGGGATTTTGTAATTGTTGCAACTTCCAGGGAGCACAAGACTCAGGAAAAGTTCAACATTGTCAGTCCCCTTTTTGTTCAAGGCAAAAGTCACTCATTGCTGAACAACTCTGAGGTGATCATAAACCTCCTGAGAAGGTGGAGCGAGATCCAAGAAAGGGTCTCCAGAGGACTTTGTTAGTGTCGTTCCTGTAAAACCACCTGAACCATCAATGGAGCGTCAATGGTAAATATCAGTTGTTTTAGGGTCTAGAGATCAGGCTTCTTGAAGGGGAATGCCTAAAAGGAAAAAGGGAAGCATTAACATGAAAACTGGTATTGAAGAAAAGAGCTGGGAGTTGAATCTGAAGGTTAATGAGTCCAATGAGTCCAAGACATTTGCGGAGAAAACTCTCTCAGTTATCAAGCATCACTCTTTGTGTTTCTTCAAGCTCCAAAGCTTGGATGTCAATGCTCTTGGTTACATCATCCATTGTCTTGGTTCCCTTTTATAAAAGGGTATGTATGGCCTAAGCATATCAATGGACTTTCTTATTTGTCCAGATACAATTTGTCTAGAGAGAACTCTGGCTTATGCATGTTTTGCTGAAGTGGTGAGCCCTCAGAGGTTTGCACCAAACTGTCAGGCTTCAGCTTGCAAGATTTCTTCAGATACTAGGGAAAACAACCAGCTTTAAGGTAACCTAAAGTAATGATAGAAATCTGGTCAGTCAGGTTTTTAGTTCCCAGTGATGTTGAACCAGATGGGAGGGAGAAAAATTGAAACAGTTTGGAGGATTGCAGCCAGGCATTGAAGAAAATTGAAAAGATTAAAAATTTGGTAAAAATGGACACTGTGGTCAAGGTGACAGATCAGTCCAGTTTTATCCAGGGGTTAAGAAGAAAAGCAGTTAAATCTCTACCAGACAAGACAGAGTTGGCAAATCTATTGTTTACCTGCAATTTTCAAAGGTGAGAGATCCCATGAGAGTTTCTACAAGAATAATGCAACTGCAAAGGGAATTTGTGTCTGTGTAAAACAAGATAAAAGTCAATCCAAAAAAAAATTTAGACAAAATATCTATGAATATAATGATTAACTGTATTTTCAAAGAAAAGTGGATATTATATCTAATTTATAAAAATGGATGAACATTATCTTTGCCAAAAAATCTTCAGATTTAAAATACCGTAATCCTGAGATATAATATATCATGAAAATACCAGGTGTATAGTTAAAAAAATACTAAGAATATATCAGAAATACCAAGTGAAGAGATTCTGCAAGTCTACAATAGGTCTTAAATATCTGTATATCAAATAAAACTCCATAGGTAAATGGTAAATAAAACTTCATAGATTTTTAAAAATCCACTTGAAAACTATGAGCCTAAATGATGTTAGATTCAATTTAAATAAGTAAATTGCAATGCAGTTCACATCTTCAAAATAATTGAATTATGACTATACTGTTGTTGTTTGACATCAGGCAAAGCAGCACCAGGACTATATCATAGACAGCGAGAGAACTGACAAATATCCAGGAACTTCCCATACAGCATATGATTCTGAAATATTTGTATTAATAATATTACCTACACAGATTTATCCTAGAAAAGGTTAAGCATCTGCATCCCTTCTGACTTGGCAATGCTTTGAAATTCATCAGTGGTAACATCACATAAACCTCATTATTTCTAGTTTCTCTCTTTTTATAAAGTAAAAGAACAAATCCTTTGTGATTTTCTAAGGTCCCCCTAGGAAATCTCAAAAACACATTTTGGTGCAAAAGACATCTCTTAGGAGTCAGTTTTGTAAAGGCAAAAATCAAAAGCTGTTAGATTTGAACACCTAAGATAGGAATTGGATCATGGGTATCTGAGAGATAATGTTTTACTTCTCATTTCAGAGTGACAATAAAACATTTAAAAATAAACCTAGAAGGTAGCATGATTGTAAAGAATCTTAGCTCTTTTCTAAATGAGAAGCCTTTGTTTTCTTAAATCATCAAGGATATAATAAAATCAACATAACCCATAAAAGCTTATTCTGTTAAGACACAGAATCTTTGCTATCTAGGTAGATTACACAGAAGGTAAAGAATAACATTTTATAACCTTACATTATGAGCAGACCAATGATCCAAGGACATTTTGTCACTTTAACAAAGATTAAAAATAAATTTTTGCTTTGCATCAGCATAATACAGAATACTGAAGCTCTTTCTGAAATCTTATAAACAAACCCGTCAAATCTTAGCTAGCTGTTACAACAATAGATGAATTTTTTTTTCCCCTGTACCTTCTATAAGTGTTTTTATCCATTCAGGTTTGGTCCTACTCTTTCCTCTTTCTCACTCTGCAACAAATAGTCATTTTAGTTTAAGACAAATCTACTCTCTGTTTTCATTAACAAAAGACATATTCTGCCTACCTTGCATATATAGTTGTTCATTTGCCACTATTGCTCCTAGTGGAATCTCATCCATATATATTGATAATAACTTTTAACCACAGTAACCTCTATTCCACAGAGAAAAGTAGGACGCAGGTAACTGTGAACTCTGTCACACACCAGCATTTTGCAGCAGGTTAGCAGAGCTCTCACTTTCTGTAACCACACGCATCTCTTATAATATAATGTCTCAAAATGGCAAAAGTAAAACCATTCATTATTAACACACCCAAAATACATAGCCTCGCTGCAGCATAGAAAAATTAGAGGCAAACATATATAAACTTAAAATTATGGTTAATAATTAATAATACAATACTCAATCTTACTCAGAAATGATGTCTAATTCAATTTAGCAGAAGTTCAAGATTTTAATTTACCTAAAGACCTTGGGAATTATTTTCAAGATCACATACTGAAAAACATAATTACTGTTGAAATAAAGTCTTTAGAATAAGATTCTATTTGGTTAAATACAAACTTACATTTTTCATAATCTTAAACATTAAGTCAAAGTAATGCTAGCTTATTTGATCAGTGAACCTATAAGGTTTAGAGAGACTACCCCCAAGTAGAATAAAACTGTATGCTTCTGTTACACTTAATGCTAATAACTCAGAGAAAGTATAGCTGTTTTTGTTGAATCAAAATTATTAGACCAGTTTTGTTTGCCAAATATTTACTTGAATTATGTGAACTTGAACTCACAGAACATTTCTGAGCTAGTTAATATAAGAATACCTCTTTTTTTCCACATTGAAACTATTTAAGCTTTAATTTCCTTAATTTCTGGAAATTCTAGGAATATTAAATTTATATAAGCACTTATTTACCTCTAAGTCAATGAGAATAGAACTCCTTTAAGGATTTTATCATCTAATTTGGTGATAGCATCCAGATGTAGGAAAATATCACACACTCACTCAATGAGAGGTAAAGGCCTTTCCAAATTCCAGACATGTAAACATACAGACACACACACAGAGAAAACTTATAGCTTCAAGTCTAAAATGTTAGTCATAGGTCAAACACACATGCAGGAATGCAAAACTTACCAGTTTATAGCAAAGATCTGTTCTCCTCCCAGTGGATACAAGTTTTTAATTGATTTGAATTGAAAACAGAAAAATAGACAAACAGAAAAGACTAACAAACCATATTTCTTGTCATCTTTTATCCAACAGAGAAAAGATCTGTTTACATTACATTATACATATTACATTTACATTAATCTGTTTACAGAGAATACCGATTTGTCAGACCAAGAAGCCAAGAGAAGCCAGTACCAGAAATCAAGTACTTGAAAAGAATCAAAGTCAAATACTTACTGTGCTACCAAAAGACTGGAGGTCTAGAGCACAGGACCAGGAGTTGGGCCCACCATTGGGTCCCCAAGTCATAAGGAAGGAGGGAACAAACAGGGCTCTGAGAAGCTTCACTATCTAGATGGAGTAAATGAGGATTCAAAGGTGAAGTCTAATCCTATTTGATTCGTCACGAAAGTTATGTAACATAAAAAGCACCAGACAATGAAGGAGATTATTTTATTCAGGTTATTCCAATAGGGAGAATGTTCATTAAGGAGTAATGCTTCAAGGAAAAGGAAGGGGACTTGAAATTTTATATGGGCAAGCAATCGAGGGATCATCACAAGTCTTACGAAAGTCTTGAGAAAACTGGTCTTGGTTTAGAATATATTATACAAGAGCAGTGTGGTCTTTTGTGGTTGGTCACTCCCAAGACACAAAATGATCAGGGGATTTTTTTAACCACATTGTCTAAAGCTATGTTCTTTTAAAGGTTCAATCCTTCCCTTCATTTCTCTGGTCTTTCTGGACCTGGTTTGGGAGCTGGGTAGATAGAAGCTGCTTGGCAAGTGCTTGTTGAGCTTCCTTGGGTTGACTATAGTGATGGAGGTGCTATCTAGCAGGGAGGACTGGGGGAGGAAGCAAAGGGTCCACTGTGCTCCAGAGAGAGAGGACTCAGGTCAGACTCTGAATGTCAGCAGTGAATAAATCCTTGGTTAACACTTTTCAAGAGTTCAGATTTACCTACGCCACTGGGAAAGTTAAATAACTTTACAGAGATTCATGGGTTTTTAAAAATTTCTAAAATGGAAATGTAATAACATACTTCATAGACTTCCCTGAGCCTTCAGAGATAAAACAATAAAATGCCTGCTATATATTAGACATGAGTGTAAAGTGTTTCTTTCCTTCTCTTTCTTTATAGCTTGGTTACAGCTCCATCTCACTGTACTGGGATCATTCTCTCAGAGTCAACTGCAAGCTCTGTCTGGGTAGGGAGCATATAACATTTACCTTTGAATCATCTTCTCACAGTGGGCACAGTAAGTACCCAGTAAATGCCAATTTTTATAATATATAGGGAGAGGCTGAGCTGCTACAACAAAGAGCCTCTAAAATAAAGTGATTTACAAAAACAGAAGTTAATTTCTTTTTCATGAATTAGCCTGGAGAGTAGCTATCCAGGCTGATGGAATAGCTCCACTCCATGTGACCATTCGGGAATGCAGCTCTTATTATTTTGTGGCTTTGCCTTAGGAGGTTAGCAAACTATATCCCATGAGTGGACCACCTGTTTCGGTAAATAAAGTTTTATATAAACAAAGCCATGCTCATTTGTTTATATATTGCTCAAGGCTGCTTTTGTGCTAAAACGACAAAGTTAACTAATTTCTATAGAGACCATATGGCCCGCAAGCCTAAAGTATTTACTATCTTACTACTTACTAACAGCTGACCCCTACTCTAAGGCAGTATCCCCATCTGCCTGGTTGAAGCTGGGTGGCTGCAAGGTCTATGTTCCCAGAATGGGTAGAGGACAGATGTTCAGAAAAAGCGGCCTTTGTTTTCATTAGACATGATCAGACTTTGCATGTATCATTTCTACTCTCATCTCCTTGGCCTGAAAATTGCCACATGGCTATATTCAGCTGCAAAGAAAGTTAAGAAGAGTAGTCCCTAGCTAGACAGTCATGTGCTCAGCATAAACCCAAATAGTTTAGTTATAGAAAGAAAGAAGGACTGCAGCCACATATCCTAAAAAGGACCAGTATCTAGAGCATATAAAGAGCTCTTGAAACTCAAGAAATCATTTTTCATTGTCTCCAAAATGAGCAATCTAATTAGAAAATGGACAAAAGACATAAACAGGTATTTCACTGAAAAGGCTTTACAGATGGCAAATAAGCGCATGAAAAATTTTCCACATCATTCCCCACTAAAAAAATGAAAATTAAAACCACACGGAGTTATCACCACATACTTATCTAAATGACTAAAACAAGAAATAGCAGAAATACCAAATGCTGGTGAGTATATAGAGAAATTGGACCACTCATACATTACTAGTAGAAATATAAAATGGTTAAGTCTACTCTGGAAAACAATTGGTCAGTTTCTTATAAAACTAAACATAATAATTATCATAAACAACTATACATAAACATGCAACAATCATACAACCGAGAAGCTGGACACTTTGGCATTCGTCCCAAATAAATGAATACTTATGTTCCTCAAAAATCTGTACACAAATATTTCTAGCTTCAAACTGGAAACAACTGGATATTCTCCAAAGAGTGAATCTTCAAACAAACTGTGGTACACCCATACTGCAGAAGACTGCTCAACAATAAAAAAGGAATTATTAATACATGCCACAACTTAGATGAATCTCAAGGGAATTATGCTGAGAAAAAAAAAATCCAAAAGGTTACATACTGCATAATTCCATTTAACATAACACCTTGAAATGCCAAGGTTAAATAAATGGGAAATAGATCAATGCTTTCCAGGGTTTAGAGAGACAGTGGGGAGGTAGGTGTGGTTATAAAAGGGCAACTCGAGGGTTTCTTGTGATGATGGAATTTTTCTGTACCTAAATATAAGCACAGTGTAGGTAAAATTTGAGGAATCTATAAAAAGGAAAAGAAGAAGGGGATGGATGCTGGGGGAGAACTCGCAGTCTTCACCACAAGTGTGTTATTGTTCTGGTGCAGAGATAAGAAAGGAACATTCTTATCACTCTGACTTCTTTTTTGCTCAGGTTTTCTTCTGAACTTGCTAGGTGGCAGAGAATACTAGCATGTGACAGTAAGTATCTCCCCTTTCCACCCTCCCAAAAAAGGAGAAAAGATGAAAACAGCAGCTGTTTCTTTGTTAATAAAATAAGGAATTTTTATTATCCCATAAGAATTCCCCCATGAAAAGATTAGAGAATTAGAAATAACAGCACCCTACCCCCCATTACCAGGTAACAAAACAATAAGCTGAACACTTGAGGGCTTTACCAGAGCAAATACCAATGAGTTTGTTTTCCTTTTTGTAAAACTGGGGTGCATGAATCATTTCAATTGCAAGAGGGATTCTTGGAAATGGCAAACAAACCCTTTTAATCACCTGAGCTTTCCAAGGCAACAAGAATCACATAATAACGTGTGGTACAGAAGGAATTACAATCTGGTTGACAGGCTGAAAAAGTACCTTGTGTTCCTGGAATGTGGGCTAGTACCAGTTTGCCCCAGGGCAACCTTTACTGCCCAGAAATGGTCATTAAACTGTCCATTTGTTGTCATGTGCATTAATGCAGAGTGTTTTCTCTTTTATGCCAATATGAAGTTTCTTGTCCTAGGCTCCCTATAGGGGGTGTCAAGGGTTTTGACTGAGACGAGCATAGGTGCTAGATCCGTTCCAGAAGCCTGAACACAGTTGCTAAATTGGGGCTGGAGGTGGCAGAGAGGGACTCTGCAGGCTCTTGAATGGTACTTTCCTCTGCTCCATGGCTTCTTTCCCCACACCAAGGCACCATCCACTATGTACCACACCTCTCCAGATTAGAGAATTATTCTCTCTCTTTAATGAGGGTGGATTTATCCTTGAGTGGACCTGGGAAGAGGACTCCAATTCCAGGGCCGAAACAAGGGATGGTTTTTTTTAAAGTCCCACCTTATCAAGCATTCCACAAGTATTTATCAAATATCAACTATGTGGCAGGTGGGCTTCATGAGGACGGGATTAGGCTGGGATTAAATAAATCCCAAAGTGACCCTGACAGCTAACATCACAGGTTCTCTGACCTTCATGTCACCAAAGCCTGTGAGAGCCTGAGGGTAGCTGATCACAACTGTGGACAGTGTGAGCAAGTCTGAGCCTTGTATGGGCTCTGCATCCCTTGTTACTGTGTTATTTTCTTAGAGGGATTCACTTAGAAAATACTGCTATACATCATTTGCATAGACGACTTATTTGTCTAAGTCAGTGGTTTCAAAGTTTATTGTACCTCAGAATCACCTGGAGGGTTATTTAAAACACCATTTCTGATTCAGGAGCTCTGGGAAGGGGCCCAAGAATGCACATTTCTGACAAGTTCCCAGCTGCTGCTGTTGTCTGGAGACCATGCTTTGCAGACCACTTAAAACCATATTCCCAAGTTTCTGCTACTCTTTATCTCACTCTTAGCCATATATGATACAATGTTTGGTGAGGAAAAACTTGATTTTTCCTAAACCAGCAACTTAGGGTTGCTTCTCTGTGTAGGTGGAGCCAGCATGTCCTTTCCACACAGAACTGTATTGGAGAAAACTCTCTTCTGGAATCACCCCTCTTGATTATGTAACTCTAAAACCAGGAAGAAGCAATGAAAATGTCTTTGGGGCTTGATGTCTCTCCCAGGTCCTCTTGGTGTGCAGAGCTCTGGGTGGGAATGAATCTGAATAAGAAGCACGGGGGTCTGTTGGTGGGAAGGGACCCCTGTATAACCCTCACTTATAAGTAGTTTCCAATTGCTAAAGAAAAAGTCACCCAAAATTTAGCTTAAAACAACTCCTATTGATTATATTATGGTTTCTGTAGCTTAGCAGTCCAGACATGACTGAGCTAGGTTCTCTGCAAAGGGGCTGAAATCAAGGTACTGGCCAGGGTACATTCCTTTCTGGGGTTCCAAGTCCTCTTCCAAACTCATATGGTTTTTCACAGAATTCAGTTTCTTGAGGTCGGAGGACTGATATCTTCATTCTCTTGCTAAATCTCTAATTCTCTTACTAAATCTCTGCTCTCAGCTTCTAGTAGCAACCTGCAGTTTCATTTCATATCCCTGTCATTCCCACAGGGCCTCTCATTATTCCTCCTTAGGGCAGCAGGGGACTATCTCTCTGACTTATTTTAAAGCCTCCTCTGATGAAGTCAGGCCCCTCTAAGAAACTCTCCCTTTTGATTAACTTAGTCAACTGATTCATAACCTGCTCATGGGAGAACTAGCCCATCATATTTACAGAGTCTAGCCACCCTCAAGGAGAAGGGATGATAAGGGAATTGACCTGGGTGAGGGTAGGGTGGACAGTCATGGGGAAGGTGAGGCTTGAGGGCCATCTTAGAGCCCTGACTAGGATACCACCCTTTTCCCTGAGATTGAACATTACTAGATCCCATTGGGGTGAATTAGAGTCATTCTGGTCAAGGTCAAACTGATGAGCACGGACGCCAAGGGAACAAAAAGCACTCCCATAAGGAGAAGGAGTTGAAAATGGTGACCTGGTCTCATATGAAGGTTTAAAGTCTCCTAAGATGGGGATCTTCTGAGTCAGCAACTGGCTAAGTACTGTACTATGACTTGTTTGGGAACAATGACGAAGCAAAGCACAGCAGTGAGACTGGAGAGGTGAGCAGAGCCCAGATGCTGGAGGGTCATGTATGTCCTGACCTGGGATATGGGAGTCCTTCATGACTAGGCAGGCAGTGGCATGATCAGCCTTGTGTTTTAGATGATCACTTTGGCTGCGGCTTGAGGATTGATCAGATAGCAGCAAAATTGGAGGATTATGAAGTCTTCAGTAATCACTGAGATGAGGTGGCCTAAACTAGGACACAGAAATGAGGATGGGAGTTAAGAACACTCAGCATGGTTTAGTATTGGAGAGTCGATGAATGTCAATGTCTCTGCCCTTATTAAGGCCTCATCATCTCTCCACTTGACTTTATCAACAGCCTACTCCATTCCTTGTATAATAAGCTCTGTTGTGAATAAAACCAGATTCAAACCTCAAGGTCTGGGTCTGGCATTCAAGGTTCTTTGTGCCCTGGCCTTGCCACTTTCACCAGCTTCAACTTCTGCACAAAGTAACTACAGGATTACTTTGAATATCTTACAAGTCTCTGAACAGGTAAGATCATATTCTCTCAGCCTAGAAAATTGCCAGCTGGGTGCAGTGGCTCACGCCTGTAATCCCAGCACTTTGGGAGGCCAACGCGGGTGCATCACGAGGTCAGGAGATCAAGACCAGCCTGGCCAACATGGTGAAAGCCGTTTTTACCAAAAATACAAAAATTAGCCGGGCTTGGTGGCGCATGCCTGTAATCCCACCTACTCGGGAGGCTGAGGCAGGAGAATCACTTGAACCTGGGAGGCAGAGGTTGCAGTGAGCTGAGATCGCACCACTGCGCACTCCAGCCTGGGTGATAGAGTGAGAGTGAGACTCTGTCAAAAAAAGAAGGAAGAAGGAAGAAGAAGAGGAAGGAAGAAGAAGAAGGAGGAGGAGGAGGAGGAGGAGGAGGGGAAAGAGGAAGAGGAAGAGGAAGAGGAAGAGGAAGAAGAAGAAGAAGGAGAAAGAAAGAAGAGAAAGAGGAAGAGGAAGAAGAAGAAAAAGAAGAGGAGGAGGAGGAGGAGGAGGAAGAAGAAGAAGAAGAAGAAGAAGAAGAAGAAGAAGAAGAAGAAGAAGAAGAAGAAGAAGAAGAAGAAGAAGAAGAAGAAGAAGAAGGAGAAGAAGGAGAAGAAGAAGAAGAAGAAGAAGAAGTAGTAGTAGTAGTAGTAGTAGTAGTAGTAGTAGTAGTAGTAGTAGTAGTAGTAGTAGTACTGGAAAAACTCCTACTCATCCCTCAAGACACAGCCCAAATGCCCTATCCTCATTCTATAACTCTGTGGTAGGTTGGATGATGCCCCCTAAAGATACAGAGGTGCGAATTTTCAGTACCTGTGAATGTCACCTTTATGCTAAAAAGAGACTTTGTTGATGTGATTTGAGTCGAGGATCTTGAAATTGGAAGATTAGCCTAGATCAGATGGGCCTTAAATGTAATCAAAGACTTATAAGAGGGAACAGGGGGATATTTGACTATGGAAGAAGTAGGCGTATGATGACATAAGCAAGAGCTGGAGGGATGCAAGGAAAGGGTCATGAGCCAAGGAAGACGGGTAGTCTTCTAGAGGCTAAAAAAGGCAACGAAACAGATTCTCCTCCGGTGCCTCCAGAAGGAACTAGCCCTGCTGGCACTTTGACTTTAACCTAGAGAACCTAATTTCAGAGCGTGGCTTTCAGAACGGTAAGGAAATAAGTTTGTGGTGTTTTAAGCCACTAAATATCCAAAAATATGTTATAGTAGCAATAGAAAACTAATATGAACTCCTTCAGTAGTCACTCTCAAAATCTTTTATTTATATTTCTAACGAAGTACTACCACAGGGTCTAATTACTGGTTTATAAGTCTGTCTTTCCCACTAGACTGTGACTTCCTAAAGCGTAGGATTGTGTCATTCATCCTTATATTCTCAGTGCTCCGCACAGTGCTTGGCATATAGTAGGTCTTTAGTAACTGTTTGAGGGAAGAAAGAGATGGAGAAGGAAGGAATGAATCAAAATAAGAAAACTGTTCTATGGGGCACCTTTCCATCATTTTGTACCCCTGTCATCCTTTGTTCATTCCTTTCTAGAGGGTTTTATAGCTTCTTTCTGATCCATGGTGTATTAGTCTGCTTTGCATTGTTATAAGGGAATACCTGAGACTGGGTAGTTTATAAAGAAAATAGTTTTATTTGGCTCATGGTTCTGCAGGCTGTACAAGCATGGCACCAGCATCTGCTCAGCTTCTGGTGAAGCCTCAGGAAGCTTTTACCCATGGCAGAAGTCACAGGGAGAACAGGTATGTCACATGGTGAAAGAGGGAGCAAGAAAGATTCCCAGGCTCTTTTAAACAACCAGCATGAGCTCATGGAGTGAGAACTCACTCACGACTGTGGGGAGGGCACCAAGCCATTCATGAGGGATTCACCTGTATGACCCAAATACCTCCTGTTAGGCTCACCTCCAACATTGGGGATCACATTTCATATGAGAATTGGAGGGGAAGAATAGTCCAACCACATCACATGGCTATTCAACCATCCCACATATCCAGACTAGGGTATTAGGAACCGAAGAGGGGTGAGAGGAAATCTGGCCAAAACTTACTCTTCAAGGAAACTAATAATAGAGTTAATTGCCAAATGTCCCCTGGGGAACAAAATTATCCCCAGTTGAGAAGCACTGTTCTTGAGGGACACTTCCTTCAGGCTATAGAAAATCTATACCACAATAGAGCCTCCGTGAAAATCCACATCCACATAGTTGCTAGATGTAGTGCCTCCAGCATGGTTTTTTCTGGTAGGATTTGACAGTCCAATTTTCATTTCCCAGGTCCAGTGCAGGCTGACCATTTAACGAAACCACTCCTTCTAAAGAATTACTAAAAAAGTGTTTGCTGCAGTGAAATCCAGGCTTAAGGCCACACCCTTAGCTGCACTTGAATATTTCCTAAGTCTTCATCAGCAGTGCACGGACAAAACACTTCTTAGGGTGGGCCCCCTCTGGCTTGATCAAGTGCTTCTACTTGCTGAGTCTCCTTGATTTGTCTCTTAGAAGCTGACCTCCTCTGCCACATTCTTGAGACAACTCACTGCAGGTGCAGACTCCAGTGTTTTGTTTCTGAGCTGAATCTGACCAGTGCGGGATTCACAACGACCATGCAGACAAGTCATGCTGTACCCGCCATTGGAGATGGTGGTGGGAGATCTTACATTGTTGTGTGCTCGAGCATAAGCATTATCTACTTTATATAGGTTAATACTGAGACATTGGGAAGGCATTCTTTTGGCACTGGCTTTCTCTAAGGTGAAACAGGTCCAGATGAGGCAAATTATGAAATTAGATGTGGAAGGGATCCCTGGGCATTTGGTCAGGATGGGTCTGCAGGTGGGAAGTGATGAGCTCTGCAGAAAGATGCTAAATGAAAACTAGTTTGCAACCAAATGGAATTAGATAGTCTCCTGGACCAACAGAAAGCTGTGGTCAGCTGAGCAGTAGCCAAAGACATCAGGAAATGGAATATCAGTCTCAGAATTTAGAAGCCAAAAATAGAGGGTGTGAGCTGAGGATGCCTCAGCTGTTTTGCAGATCAGAAGTGACTTTAAAAGAATTGAACAATGAGATCACTTGGACACAGGAAGGGGAACATCACACACTGGGTCCGACTGTGGGGACAGAGTAGTGGGGAGGGATAGCGTTAGGAGATATACCTAATGTAAATGACGAGTTAATGGGTGCAGCACACCAACATGACACATGTATACATATGTAACAAACCTGCACGTTGTGCACATGTACCCTAGAACTTAAAGTATAATAATAATTAAAAAAACTTATTAAAGAGACTCATAAGACAACTAAAAACAAACAAACAAACAAAATCTGAAAGTTAAAAATTACCCTCAGCAGCACATAGTTTTTCATTCTCCACAACTACCCAGCAGACAGGCATCATTATATTTCTCTTATATCCTTCCTTTTAGCTTCCTTTGAGCATGAACGTATTCAACAACTGTTGATGGGTGTTTTTTAACTGAACCATGATGCACATATAAAAGAGTATTTAGTAATAAAGAAATTGAGACTCAGGTTCATTTGCAGACCAAGGCATGAAGCCAGGACTCAACTCAAACTCTGGCCTTATGGCTCTAAGTCCATTTTTCCTTTCTGCACAAATTAATGAGAATTACATGTATTCCTTTGGCTATATTTTGGCTCTCCTTTTCAAATTATGCCATCCTAAATCATTTTACTGGAGTTATTAGTAATCAAATGAGCATATTTCAGTTTTCATTCTTTTCCTTTCCCTAAGGAGAAGCAAAAGTCATGGGTTCAAAAAGATTTAGGTAAGAGTTCACTGAATGATCAGGAGCTGGATTTCCCCAGAAGACCCACCAATTTACAACACCAGGTCAAAACACCTAAGCTTTAATTTAAAGAGCTTCAAGATAAGCACCAGCCCAAATCTGGTCAAATGAAGCACTGGTGGGCAAAGGCAAAGTGCTGTATGAATAGGGCCATCTGGCTTTGCATGAGTAGGGACAGCTGGCTCTGTATAAGTAGGAACAGCCAGCACTCTGGGAGCAGAATGGATACCTTGGGGAAGTGAAATATGAGTTTGATCCCAGTTTTGCCACTTCCAAGCCATGTGACTTTTCTCAGCCTATTTTTTTTAAATCTTTGAAACTGAGCTAACAATATTTACTTCACAGGGTTGTGATGAGGATTACATGAAAAAATAATGGGGACCTTAGATTTCTGATCTGGCTGTAAGGGCTTAGGAGTCATTACTCCATCCTAACAACAAGTAAAAGGCTTAATAAACTAAAAAACAGACAAAAACAATTCTTATTAGATTAATCAAAGAAGTAAGGTCACAAGGCAAACCACTGTCCCCCAAATTGGAGAGGCAGATAGGCAAATACAGAAAATCACAACTTAACAGGGCAGACAACCACAAAGAGAAACCTCTTTGGGAACCAGTGCCAGGGGAGGGAAACCAGAACTGTAATTGACAAATTGCTGGAGGCCCAGTGTAGACAAATCTGAGAAATAAAACTCCTGAGATAGGTGGGGACCATTCACAGTGGGATCCTGACACTTTTGTGAGTTTCACCTCTAAGAGTTCTACTAGGTTCTTACTGTTAAGATCACAGGGAAAATTCCCTCATACTGCTGGCAGGGAATGGAGGAAAATAGCCATTTTGAAATACTCCAGAGCATCCTGTTGTTAGTGAAGCCCACCCTCAAAAAATACTATTTACCACAGCCTAACCTATTAGGGTTTAATTAGAAGCCAACTGATCTGGGGAAAGGGAAATACCTAACAGCCCGTTGTAGCCATTCTTTCCCACAAAAGGAGAGGGAAAATCTGAGAAGCATTTGTGAAATTCACAGTCCAGGAACTAAGGCCCACTAAAATACTGAGACCTAATCATAAGACCATAAAATGCTTCCCTTCCCACACACCTTACCACTACATTACCAAAGGCTTATTTACTGCAATTTCTCTTACCCTGTACTTCATAACCAGCTATCAAAAAATTACAAAGTATACTAAAAGGCAAAAACACAATTTGAAGAGACTAAACAAGCATGAGAACCAGAGTCAGACATGGCAGGAATGTTGGAATTATCGTAAGAGAAATATTTTTAAAATTTGTGATAAGTATGCTAAGGTTCACTTAAATAGAATTCAGGAATAGATGGATAATGTAAGCAGAGAGACAGAAATTCTGAGAAAGAACTTTAAAAGAAATGCTACAGAACAAAAACACTGTGATGGAAATGAAGGATGCCTTTGATGTGCTTATTACTAGACTGGAGACAACTGAGGAAAGAATCTCTGAGGTTGCAGGCACACCAACAGAAACTTTTAAAAGTGAAAAGCAAACAGAAAAAGGACTGAAAATGGAATTGAATATCTAAGAACTGTGAGAAAACTATAAAATGTGTTTAAAAAAAACATTTAATGGGAATACAGGAAGGAGAAGAAAAAGAAAAATAAACAGATGCAATATTTGAAGCAATAATGACAGGAAATTTCTTCAAATTAATGTCAGACACCAAACCACAGACCCAGAAATCTCACAGAACACCAAGCAGGATAAATATCAAAAAATAAAATAAAATAAACAATCTTCACCTATAATATTATAATTTCAAAGATAAAGAAAAAAATATTGAAAGAAGCTAGAGAGAAAAAAACACCTTACCTATAGATAAGAATTATGTTGAACCTTCCATCAGAAACCATGTATGCAAGAGAATGAAAACAAATATTTGGTATTGATAGAAAAAAATAATCACCAACCTAGAACTTTATAGCTTATGAAATTATCCTTCAAAGTAGGAAAAAATAAAGACTTTCTCAGACAAAAACTGAGGAAATTTGTGGCCATTAGACCTGCCTTGCAAAAAATGTTAAAAGAAGTTATTCACAGAGAAGAAAAATGATAGAGGTCAGAAACTTGAATTTGCATAAAGAAATGAAAAGTATTATAGAAGGAATAGTGAAGGTGAAATAAAAACTTTTATTTTTCATATTCTTAATTGATCTAACAGATAACAGTTTGATCAAAATAATAATTGCAACAATGTATTTGATGACTATAGCTTATGTATAAGTGAAATGAACAACAATGCTAAAAGGCACAGAAGGGCAGAATCAGCAATTTTTCTTATTCTTTTTTTTTTTTTTTTTTTTTTTTGAGAGAGTCTCGCTCTGTCGCCCAGGCTGGAGTGCAGTGGCGTGATCTCAGCTCACTGCAAGTTCTGCCTCCCAGGTTCAAGGCATTCTCCTGCCTCAGCCTCCTGAGTAGCTGGGACTACAGGCACCCGCCACCACACCTGGCTAATTTTTTTTGTATTTTTACTGGAGACGGGGTTTCACCATGTTAGCCAGGATGGTCTCAATCTCCTGACCTAGTGATCCACCTGCCTTGGCCTCCCAAAGTGCTGGGATTACAGGCATGAGCCACTGTGCCTGACCAGCAATTTTTCATTATCGTAAGGTATTG
The DNA here is from genome assembly GCF_007565055.1 of Rhinopithecus roxellana. Taxonomy (NCBI): domain Eukaryota; kingdom Metazoa; phylum Chordata; class Mammalia; order Primates; family Cercopithecidae; genus Rhinopithecus; species Rhinopithecus roxellana. Next base: position 116,421,373 of record NC_044556.1, on the reverse strand, counting down.
CACAACCTGTGAAGCAATAGAGTGTAATTTGAAAGTGAAATTTGATTTGTTGTAAATGTGTATCGCAAACTGTAGGGCAACCACTAAAAAATTTAAAAGGAAGTATGATTAATATGCTAAGAAAGGAGAAAAAATTCATACAAGTGCTCATATAAAATTATAAAAAATACTCAGTTAAAACCACAAAGTGCAGAAAAAGGGTGGAAAATAAAAAGTAGGAAAAAATTAAAAGGGCAATAGAAAATAGTTATGAATACAGTAAATATATATCGATAATTTCTTTAAACACCAATGATTTAAATACATCAATTGAAAGACAGAGATTGTCAGAGTGGATTAAAAAATTCAAGACCCAACTATGAGATATCTACAGGAAACCCACTATAAATATAATGACACATATAAATTAAAAGTAAAGGGATGGAGAAGAATATACCACATTAACAGGAATCAAAATACAGATGGAGTAGCTATAATTTCAATATAAAATCAGTCAGAGCAGACTTCAGAGTAAGGAAAGTTAAGAAGAATAGAGGTGCATTACATAATGATGAAGAGGTCATTTCTCCAGGAAGATGTAATAAACCTTCATGTATATGCATATAACAATAAAACATCAAAATGCATTAGGTAAAAACTGATAAAAATGCAAAGAGAAATAGATGAATCCACTATTATATCTGGAGACTTAAAAACCCTTCTACTAGAAATGGACAGGTCCAATAAACAGGAAATCATAAGAACACAGCTGAACTCAACAGATCCATGAATTGTCTGGATATTAATTGTCATCTATAGACTACCTTATCCAAGAACAGTAGAGTACACATTCTTACCAAGCTCACATGGAACATACATCAAGATGCACCACATTCTGGGCCATAAAACACACCTTAACAAATTTAAAAGAATACACATTATACAATATCTACTCTCAGATCATCATGATCTATGATTGAATTAAACTAAAAATCAATAACAGAAAGATAGGTGGAAAATTCCAAAACACTTGGAGACTAAGTAGCACACTTCTAAATAACACATGGGTCAAAGAAGACATTTTCAAGAGAAATTTTAAAATATTTTTAACTGGCCAGGCGAGGTGGCTCATGCCTGTAATCCCAGCACTTTGGGAGGCTGAGATGGGCGGATCACGAGGTCAGGAGATACAGACCATCCTGGCTAACACAGTAAAATCCCGTCTCTACTAAAAATACAAAAAAATTAACTGGGCGTAGTGGCGGGCGCCTGTAGTCCCAACTACTCGGGAGGCTGAGGCAGGAGAATGGCATGAACCCGGGAGGCGGAGCTTGCAGTGAGTCGAGATCGCACCACCACACTCCAGCGTGGGCGACTGAGTGAGACTCTGTCTCCAAAAGCAAAAAGGTGGTTCATGCCTGTAATCCAAGCACTTTGGGAGGCCAAGGTGGGCGCATCATGAGGTCAGGAGATCGAGACCATCCTGGCTAACACGGTGAAACCCCATCTCTACTAAAATACACAAAAAATTAGCTGGATGTGGTGGCGGGTGCCTGTAGTCCCAGCTACTCGGGAGGCTGAGGCAGGAGAATGGTGTGAACCCAGGAGGCAGAGCTTGCAATGAGCTGAGATCGTGCCACTGCACTCCAGCCTGGACGACAGAACCAGACTCGGTCTCAAAAAACAAAACAAAACAAAAAAAATACATATATATATTTGAACTAAATAAAAGTGAAAATGCAACTTAATAAAATTTGTAAGATGTAACAAAAACATCTTGTTACATAGGGAAATGGAAATGTACAGCATTTAATGCATATATTAGAAAAATAAAGATCAGAAATCAATAATCTGATCTTCCACGTCAAGAAACTAGAATGAAAAGAGTAAATTAAACACAAAGTAAACAGAAAAAAGAAATAATAAAAATTAAGGCAAAAGAATCAATGAAATTGAAAAGAAGAAATACAAGAAATCAATAGAGAAAAATCAATGAAACCAAAAGCCAGTTCTTAGAAAAGATCAATAAAATTGACAAGCCTCTAGACAGGTTAAGAAAAAAAGGGGAAATGACACAAATTACTAGTATCAGAAATGAAAGAGGGAACATCACTACAGATCTAATAGACATTAAAATGATAGTAAAGGAAAAGTAGGAACAATTCCATACTTACAAATTTGATAACCTAGATAAAATGGGCCAATTTTGTGGAAGAAACAATCTGCCAAAACTCACACGAGAATAAATTAAAAACTTAAGTAGGCCTGTATCTATTAAAGAAACAATCAATATCTGATAACCTTTCAAAAAAGAAGGCACTAGGTCCAGATGGGTTCATTGGTGAATCCTATCAAACATCTAAGGAAGAAAATACACCAATTCTCTGCAGTATCTACCAGAAGATAGAATCAGAAGGAATATTTCCTAACTTATTCTATGAGGCTAGCAAAGCCTAATACGAAAACCAAAGACAGTACAAGAAAAGAAAACTATAGACCAATATCTTTCATGAAAATAAATATAAAAATTATCAACATCATATTAGCAAATGGAATCCAACAATGAATAAATATAATTATGCACTGAAACCAGTGGGACTTATTTCAGGTATGCAAGTCTGTTTCCATATTTAAAAATCAATTAATGCATTTATCACAGGCTAAAGAGGAAAAATCACAAATCATATCAGTAGATACAGAAAAAGCATTGACAAAATCCAACACTAACTCATGATAAAAGAAAAAATGCTCAGCAAATTAGGAATAGAGGGAAATTTACTCAATCTGATTAAGAACATCAGTTAAAAATAGAGTTAACATAATATTTAATGGTGAAACTAGAAACTTTCACACTAAAATCAGGAGGAAGGCAAGAGGTCCCCTCTAAACACTCTTTCAACATCATACTGTAAGCTTTAGTAATGCAATAGGACAAGAAAATGAAATAAATGGCATACATATTGGGGTGGAAGAAATAAAACTATTTTTATTTGTAGATTACATGATGTCTATGTAGAAAATCCTAAAGGATCAACAACAATAACAACAAAAATCTCCTGGAACTAATAAAAGATTACAGCAAGGTTGTAGGATACAAAGTTAATATGCAAAATTCAATCACTTTCCTATATGCCAGCAAATGGAAGTTGAAATTAGTAACACATTATCATTTACATTAGCACTCCCCCAAATAAAACACTTATGTATAATCTAAGATACATACTTCTGTATATATCTAAAAATATATGTATAAGATTTATACGAGGAAAACTACAAAACTGTGATGAAAGAAATCAAAGACCTACATACATGGAGAGAGATTCCATATTTATGGATAGGAAGATAAAATATTCTTAAAGCATCAATTCTTTCCCACTTGATCTACAGATTCAACACAATCCTAAACAAAATCTCAGCAAGTTATTTTGTAGATATCAACAATTACGTTCTAAACTTTATATAGAGATGCTAAAGACCCAGAATAGCCAATGCAATATAGAAGAAGAAATTCAGAGGACTGACACTACTGAACTCCAAGACCTACTACAAAGCTACAGTAATCAAGACAGTGTGATGTTGGTCCAAGAACAGACAAATATATCAATGAAACATAATAGAAAAGCTAGAAATAAGTGCATATAAACATGGTCAACTGATGTTTGACAAAGGAGCAAAGGCAATACAATGGATAAAAGATAGTCTTTTCAACAAATGGTGCTGGAACAATTAGACATCCAAATGCAAAAAAAAAAAAAAAAAAAAAAAAAAAATTCTAGCCACACCTTATACCACTCAAAAAAAAAAAGCTTTTCCTGCATTTAACTCAAAATGGATCACAGACATGACTGTAAAATGCAAAATCATAAAACACAAGATATCATAGGAGAAAACCTAGATGACCCTAAATGTGGTGATAATTTTTTAGGTCCAACACCAAGCCACAGTCCATGAAAGAGATAATTGATAAGCTGGACTTCATTAAAATTAAAAACTTCTGCTTTGCAAAAGATGTTGTCAGGATAATGAGAAGACAAGCCACAGACTGGGAGAAAATACTTGCAAAAGACCTATCTGATAAAGTGCTGTTATCCAAAATATACAAAGCTCTCTTAAAACTCAACAATAAGAAAACCAATATCTTGATTAAAAAATAGGCAAAAGACCTGAATAGACACCATGCCAAAGAAGATACACAGGTGACAAATAAGCATATGAAAAGATGCCCCAAATCATATGTAATTAGAGCAACAATGCAAATTAAAGCAACAATGAGATACCACCTACTACAATGACAAAATCTACAACACTGACAATACGAAATGTTGTGAGGATATGGAGCAACAGGAACTTTCATTCAGTGCTGGTGGGAATGAAAAATGGTACCGTCACTTTGGAAAATAGTTTAGCAATTTCTTGCAAAATTAAATATACTTACCATATAATCTGACAGTCATGATCATTGATATTTACTCAAATGAATTAAAAACATATGTTCACACAAAAACCTGCTCATAGATATTTATATTAGCTTTATTCATGATTGCCAAAACTTGTAACCAACCAAAATGTCATTCAGTAGGTGAATGGTTAAACTATGGTGCATCCAAACAATGATAGTATTATTCAAAAGTTTTTCAAAAAGCTATCAAGCCATGAAAAGACATGGAGAAAATTTAAATGCATATTACTAAGTGAAAGAAGCCAATCTGGAAAGGCTACATGCTATATGATTCAAACAATATGACAATCCTAAAAAGGCGGAAAGGATCAGTTGTTGTCAGGTGTTGAGGGGAGGGAAGAATGAGTAGAAGGAGCACAGAGGATTTTTAAAGCAGTAAAAAACTTCTGCTTGATATTATAATGGCAGATACATGTAATTATATACCTGTCAAATCTGTAGAATGCACAACACCAAGAGTGAACTCTAATAAAAACTATGGACTTATGTGATAATAATGGGTCGATGTAGGTTCATTTTTGTAAAAAATATACCACTGTGGTGTGGGATATTGGTAGTAGGGAAAGCTGTGTATACATGGGGACAAGGAGGGTTACAGGCTATAGACCTTCCAGTCAGTTTTGCCGTGAACCTAAAACTGCTGTAAAAATAGTCTTTAAAATAATAATATGAACAGTAATAATAATAATAATAGCCAACATTCATGGAGGGGTGGCTTTATGCCAACCATTGTGCTCATGAGTTTGATAATAATCATTGCCAGTATTTAATTAAGTCTTTACTAAGTGCCAGACATTAAACACATATCTCATTTATGCCTCCCCAAAATACTGAAGGGGAGGTCTTACTTCCCTCATTTCACAAAAGAAAAGCACACTTGAAGAGATTAAGTGACTTGTCCAAGGTCATGATGGAGCCAGTGCACAATCACAGTTTCCTTCTTTTCTTCCATCTGCTGAAAGTCTAAGGCAGGTCTGCTTCTAGACCACAGCTCCCAGACCAGGAGCTAAGGTAAGATTCTTTAAACCAAGCATTACCTCGCATGTTCAAAAGGCCCCTATTATGAATCCAGAACTCTATAAAGCCTGCAGGCAGAGCAAAGATAGGCAAACTACCTTTGTAAAAGACATCACTGCCATGAGAAGAATAAGCCTTCATACAGGAATGGACTTCACTAATAAAAGGCAGATGCCTGAGAAGTGCTTTCTGTTCCAATGCTTGATGCCAGCCATAGTCCCAAAAGATGATGAGAATAGAAACACTCCTTTGGTGATCAGGTGGGTCTGGCTGGTGAGATTCCCAGCTGTCATATTAGAACATACCAACGTGGTAATCACCAGGCCACAGCGGCCGCGGTTGACTGGCTCCACTGCTGGCTCATTCACAACAGTGTCAGACACAGCTTTTCCCTGGAAATTCCCTCCACAAACCCAGTGTTTCCCCAAGACCCATTCAATCAACTACTCAATCAATTACTCCGGTGATGTTTTAAATGCCTGAGAGAAACTTGAATGTAAAAGTATAACACTGCCCTTCTGCTCTCAAAGACGCTTTCATCAATCAAATCTCCCCCAGAGCTGGTAAGGGGCAGGAGAGGGTGTCAACCCCCTTCAGATTCCATGGCTACTACACAATGGTGGAGAGAGATTGTAATCTGACAGAATCCAAAATCTGGATGCTGTTAGGCAGGCAGAGGAGGGGGAGGATGCTAGTTAGCAATCAGCAAATGCCCACCAAGGAGGGTCTCTGGATTCACTGGGTCTCTCCATTAACTAGATCACCAGGGAAAAGAGGGACATAGATGCCTTGAGAAACCACAGATGTCAAATACAGTCATATATATTACCTCACTTCATTCTCTCCACAGTCTTGTAAATTAGGTTTAATTTTATCAATCGGCAGGCAACAGGAGGTTGGAGGATTTAAGTATCTTGCACACATTAATAGAGCCAGTAGGTACTAAAGCCTAGATTTGAAGCCGAGGCTATTTGGCTTCAAAGTTCTTGCTCAGTTTACTGAACTGTAACCTCCCTAAAAGGCAATGACAAATTTTTTACTGGATTCTGGGACTCGACAGCTAGTGAATAGGAAGAGAGAAGCAAATTCTGAGACATGAGCATTGGGAATCAGGGAGAAGTGAGAAGGCAAAGCAGTTAAGTGGTTAACTGTAATGACACTGACAGAAAATACAAGTCCCCTGAGTAGGGAATCTCCACACATTAGTGCATTATAATGGAAATTTAGTTGGGACTATGCCATCCAAAATAAAATTTACATTTCTCTGCATCATATGTGGCCAAATGTGGTCATGGAACTAATCTCAGGCCAAAAAGATGTATACAGAATGCCACACTGAAGTTTCCAGAAACCTTCCACAAAGACAGGTGAAATGTCTTTTCCCTTCTTCATCTATTCCTCCTTGCAGAATGGTTAGGGGACATGATGACTGCAGCTTGAGCAGCCATCTTGGACCATGAGGTAATAGATGAATAAAGGCCACATACAAGATGAAGAGATACAAAGAGCCTGGGTTCCACAGACCTCAGGAAGCAAAGCCACCAAACCACCTCTGGACAGCCTAATCTGATCATAGCTGATACACTAATTGTAAGAATTTGAATAAATTTTTGAAACACCCTGAATTCCAGTTTTCTCTGTAAATGGGCATAAAATTAGGACAGTAATTGCTAATTTCATGGGTTGTTGTGTGTACTAATTTAGGTAACAGATTAATTGTGCTGATTAAACAGGTATTTAGTAAGAAACAACCATAAGGACTATTACTAGCTCTCTTTCTACAAGTCAATCTTAGATCCCCTAATTGTTTGGTAAAGAGGGGAGATTTTCCTTAGGTGGGGTGGCTGCTAGACCCCATATTTCTCCTGCCTCAACCTCCCATGAGCCACCATACCTGGCTAATTTCTGTATTTTTAGTAGAAATGGAGTTTCACCATGTTGGCCAGGTTGGTCTTGAACTCCTGACCTCAAGTGATCCATCCACCTTGGCCTCCCAAAGTGTTGGGATTACAGGTGTGAGCCACCATGCCCAGCCTGTTCATTGTCTTTTGAGATAGGTCTTTGGGTGTCAGCTCCTGTTCATCAGTGGCCACACCACAAGAGGGTCATCTCTTTAATCTATTTCCCTTCCCTAACCCTCCCCTGATGACATTCCTTTCTATTTTCCCGAGAAAATAGAAGCCACCAGAAAAGCACGTCCACACACTTGTACCTCTGCATCTACCCCAGTACCTGCCACTATGCTCTGCCTTGACTCCTATTACCATGGATGTATTATCTGTCCTGCCATTCAAGTACAACCTCTACTCCAGACCCCATCTCCTTCAGGCCAAAGAAATGAGCATTCTGTCTTCTACTCATCTATTTGTCCTCTGCTTCCTCATTCTCATCAGCACACAAACATGCTATCTGATCTTGAAAAAAATCTCTTGTCCACACGTGGCCCTCCAGGTATTTCCCCACTTCTTTGCTCCTCTTCAGAACTCCTGAGTGGTCTATACTTACGGCTATCTTCAAATCTTCTTCCATTTCTGAGATTCTCCAATTAGAATGTGATTTCCATGACACAGAAACTAGAAACCTCAAATTATTAAATCCAAAGGTCAATTATCCATTCTTACCTTGCTTGACCCATGAGCAACATTTAACATGGATGAACAAGCCCTTCACCTGGAAACACTGTCTTAGAACATTGTCCTCTCCTGATAGTGTCCAGCTTGACCAGCTGCTCACTCTCACCATCCTTTGCTGGCACCTCCTTGTCTCCTTGCCTTCTAATTGTGGAGTACCTCGGGACTCATTTATCAGCATTCTTCTATTCCATATCTGAATTTACTCTTAAGAATTCATCCAGTCTTGTGGCAAAAACAAAAACAAAACACTATACACATACAGACAATGCCCATCTTACTATCTTCTGTGCTTCCTTCTGCCTTGTTTACCTCTCCTTCCAGCCTCTGCTCAAAGGTCACCTTCCCAGTGAGGCCTTACCTGACCACCCTTATTTAAAGCTACAACCTACTCCTATCCCACAAGGCTACTCCCTTTCTCCCTCCTCTTGTATGTTCTTTCATAATATTTTTAATTTTCCAATATATGGTATAATTTATCTCTTGTTTTCCAATATTGGAATATAAGTTTCATGAGAGGAGGAATTTTCTGTACTGCTAATTCTCAGTACTTAGAACTGTGCCAGGCACATCATAAGTGCTCAATTAATACTATTGAGAGGTGACAGTGTGCTGGCAGCCCTTGCTCGCTCTCGGTGCCTCCTTGGCCTAGGCGCCCACTCTGGCAGCACTTAAGGGGCGTTTCAGCCTGTCACTGCACTGTGGGAGCCCCTCTCTGGGCTGGCTGAGGCCAGAGGCAGTTCCCTCTACTTGCAGGGAGGTGTGGACCGAGAGGTGCGGGAACCCAGGTTGCGCAAGGCGCTTGCGGGCTAGCCTGAGTTCCGGGTTGGTGCGGGCTCAGTGGACTCCCCACTCAGAGCAGCCGGTGGGCGCCACCGGCCCCAGGCAGTGAGGGGCTTAGCACCCAGGCCAGCAGCTGCAGAGGGTGCCTCCCGGGTGCCCCAGTAGGGCTGGCCCGCCCACACCGTGCTGGAATTCTCCCTGGGCCTCAGCTGCCTCCCCGTGGGGCAGGGCTCAGGACCTGCAGCTCTCCATGCCGGAGCCCCCACCCCACCAGTGGGCTCCTGCACAGCCCGAGCCTCCCCGATGGGTGCCGCCCCCTGCTCCGCCGCACCCAGTCCGGTGGTCCCATCCACCGCCTAAGGGCTGAGGAGTACAGGGGGGCGGGGTGGGACTGCTAGGCAGCTCCACCCTTGGCCCTGGTGTGTGGGATCAACTAGGGGAGGCCAGCTGGGCTCCTGAGTTGGGTGGGGACTTTGAGAACTTTTATGTCTAGCTGGAGGATTGTATATGCATCAATCAGCACTTTGTGTCTAGTTGGGGGGGGGTGGTGCGGGGGTTCGTGGATGCACCAATCAGCCCTCTGTGTCTAGCTAATCTGGTGGGAACTTGGAGAACCTTTATGTCTAGCTAAAGGATTGTAAATATACCAATCAGCACTCTGTGTCTAGCTTAAGGTTTGTAAACACACTAATCAGCATCCTGTGTCTAGCTCAAGGTGTGTAAAAGCACCAATCAGTGCTCTGTGTCTAGTTAATCTGATGAGGACCTGGAGAACTTTTATGTTTAACTAGAGGATTTTAAACACACCAATCAGCACCCTGTCAAAACAGACCAATCAGCTCTCTGTAAAATGGACCAATCAGCAGGATGTGGGTAGGGCCAGATAAGGAATAAGAGCAGGCCGCTGGCGCCAGCGGGGCCAACCCACTGAGGTCTCTTTCTATGCTGTGGAAGTTTTGTTCTTTCGCTCTTTGCAATAAATCTTGCTGCTGCTCACACTTTGGGTCCATGCCACCTGTATTAGCTGTAACACTGACCGTGAAGGTCTGCAGCTTCACTCGTGAAGTCGTGAGACCACAAACCCACTAGAAGGGAGAAACTCCAGACATATCTTAACATCTGAAGGAACAAACTCCAGACACACCATCATTTAAGAACTGTAACACTCACCACAAGGGTCCGTGGCTTCATTCTTGAAGTAAGCGAGACCAAGAGCCCACCAATTCCAAACATACTATGAAAAGAATGTGTGAGTAAATGTCCTTACAGGAGCTATTATAATACTAAGAGGTAGAAAAATCATAACTGTCAACATTCATCTTCACACAAAATTGGTTGATCTAACTATATATATGTTTATTCTCACCTCTAAGACGGGTCTCAAACCTCACAGTTGTACTTTTAGCTTTCAAGCTACTTTCACAAATACTCCCTACGGAATCCTGTGAGCCAGGTATCTGAGCTCCACAGGGGTCAAGGAGATACAAGTTTGGTAGGCAGAATCCTCCCCCACCCCAAAGTCCATGTTTCAATCCTCAGGGACTGTGAACATGTTACATCTCATGACAAAAGGGACTTGCAGATGTAATTAAGGTTACAAACTTTAAGACATAGATGGTAGCCTAGATTATCTAGGTGGATCCAATCTAATCATAGGAGAACTCAAAAGCAGGCAACTTTCTCTGACTGGAAGCAGGAGAAATGTGGCAGAAACATCAAAGAGATTCAAAATGTGAGAAGGATTCTTGACCTGCCATTGCTGATTTGAAGAAGAAGGACATATGGTGCCCTCCAGAAGTGAAAACAACCCCCAGCTGACAGCCAGGAAGGAAACTGGGACCTTGCTCCTACTACTCAAAACACGGAATTCTGCTAACAATCTGAATGAGACTGGAAGCAGATTCCGCTTCCCGCACCACCCACAAGCCTCCAGAAAAGAGTCCCACCTGGTCAACACCTTGACTTTGGCATTGTGAGACCGTGAGCAGAGAATGCTGCTGAGCCCACCTGGACTTATGCCTGAACTATGAGATTATGAATGTGTGTTGTTTTAAGCTGTGAAATTTGTGACACTTTGTTACAGTAGCAATGAAACTGATACAAGAGATGGCTATCACTGAGTGATAAAGAACCCTGAAATATTTGTATTCGGGGAGCTTTCTTCCATCCAAGAGGCAGGCCCACTTTGAAAACGCTGGCTTTTGTTGGTTTCACAAAAGATTTCAAACTGATGCTTTGACCTGTTATTAAAATGCCACTCCCTTCTGATTCCCCTGGTGTCAGAAATTCAAATGAACCAAAATAGTGGAGGTCATCCTGTATCTTTCCCTAGGTTGTGAGGACACATTTTAAAGACTTTCCCTTCTGCATGGATTGGGTCTGGGTTTAACTAACGGTCTGAATTTCTGTTAAGCTGCAGGGATCATGAGAAATGGCTGCTTTCATAGAATTAGTAAATGCCACCAAAACTAAAGGTCAAAGCAAGTTGACATTAAATACAGTACTTCCAGTGGGGCAATGCGGGGTGCTTTAAAGAGCAGCTCCCACAAACCCCTGCAATGCCTATTCACTGAGCTTGTTTTGAGTGATAATGGAATCCAGTTAAACTCTTTGTCAGTCCCTGTCCTTTCCCACCTGCAACCTATATTAGCCACAATAAGTCTGTTTTCACTGACAAAGCCCCCTCACTGACCAACGTGGAGAAGGGCCATGTGGTTGGCTCCACATTTCAGACATTACACTCACTTATGCAGGCTGCAGCATCACTGTGAACTGAACATCTGTTTATTCTCTCATACGGCTGTGGAGGGGCAGAGAAACAAAGGAATATGGACACAAGGCAGATTCCAGCTGAGCTGACTCTGCACATGAAATCAAGCTTGAATCAAAGGACTGGTAACCAAAGAGAAGTAGAGAGGCAGGTGTGTGATGTAGAGGGAATATGCACAGACTCAGGAACCAGGCTACTGTAGGTGCGAATCCCAGTTCAGTCACTTATTAGCTGTATATCCATTGGTGTGGTTTTAACCTCTCTGAGCCTTGGTTTCCTCTTCTGTAAAATGGGATAATAGTAAGTTAAAAATCAAATAAATACAGAAATGTGCCCTCCCAACTTCAGTGTTTTCTATTACCCTTACCTTGCTTTATTTTTATTTCATGGCAATTATCACTATCTGATATCTACATATGTATGTGTTTATTGATAAATATATCTCTCCCCCTACCCCATCCATGAGAATGTAGCCTCGAAAGGCAGGGACTTTGCCTCTTCACTGTTACATTCATGGTGCCTACAGCCATGAAAAGGCAGTAGAGTTTAGTGGTTAAGAGCTCAAGCTCCAGGGCCAGGTTGTTGGTGGGAGGCATCTAATATCGATGTACAAACTACCAGTTCTGTGAACCTGGAAAAAATTATTTCATTTCTAACTTCCTCAGTTTCCTCATCTGTAAATTGAAGATAATAATGGAACCTCCTTCAAAGGTTTATCCCGGGGATTAAGCTGTGAATACATGTGAAGGACTTAGAAGAATACCAGGCATAAAGCAAATACCCAAAAAAACTTAGCTAATAAAAATAATGATGATACCTGGAATATTTATAATGATGAATCAGCATTATTGAATGAATGAAAAATATTTACAAAGCATTTTGAACTATGCCCAGCATATAATAGGGGCTCAATAAATAACTTTCCACAGTGATATGCTGGCATATGATTTGTTGTTGTTGTGTTATTGCCAAAAACTGTGAGTATATGCTGCTGTATGTTCAACAACAGACTCTCAGAGGCAGGATTTTTTTTGTGTGCCAATGTCTGTGGCATAAATACTCCCATCACAGCTGATTTCAGCTGCCAGTCTGACACCACTGAATACAGATTTGAGAAGAGATGCACAGTGGCATTTCATAATGGAGTACTGCTACCATACAAATACAATAAACATACACAAGCTCGAGAACATACATAAACAAGTAATAATTAAGTGATGGGCTTTAGTTATTTATTACCTTTGTTTTTAATATGATTTAATTATAATTTTATATAATATAATGTTAATAATGGCTGACTTTGTTTAATTTTTAATAACAGGCTTCTTAAAATTTAACCATTGGCTTTTGTGAGCCAGAACAAGCTAACTCCACTGGCTGTATACATGTTAGTCTTTCTACCACAAAAAAGTACCCTTTCTCTGCCCCCCAAACAAATAAAGAAAAACAGAAACACTTGTGCAGAAATCTAGGACAGATGTCTTGCCCAGCCAAAACATTGGAATCAGATCCCAAAGAGGAAATGAATTAATCCCCTACCAAATATTTAGCCAACTCTGGTGCAACAAGCTGATTCCTTAGGCCATTCCCCTCCAAGGGATAGCCTAGAATCCCTGTGTGTGCTAGAATTTCACTGTTTCAAATGCTGCTAGAAATGAATGGGCCATTAGCCTAGACTTGTGTATGTCTGGATTATGTGATAGAGAGTGATAGATTGTACGGGTGAAAGCTGTGTTGGTAACCATTGTCCGCAGCTGTGAAATGTGCAGTCCCCCACTGGTCAGCTCTCTTACACTCTGCTTCACACTCAGGAAAAGGAAAAAGGGTAAGATCCAGAAAAACCTCAGTCAAGTTTGGTAATATTCCACTGACTCCAGCCCCAAAACAAATTTCTCAGTTACCCTAGGACATTCCTTGGAGCAGGGGCATTATGGTTCTGCACAAATCCTGTCAGTAGGGCAGTCAGCCATCCTGACTTTACTGGGACCGTCCCAGCTTTAACACTGAAAATCCAGAGTCTCGGGAAATCCCTCATCCCGGGTAAACGAGGATCACCCTATCCCATGGCCCTCAAGGCCAGGATTCTTACAGCTTTCAGTCTGCCAGGAAAGCCATAGACAATGATTCTAGAGGGTTCCTCAAACCAAGAATATGAGGAAGAAACATGAAAAAACCCAAGAGGCCTAGAATTAGAAGTGAGTGGTCATTGTAAGTTCCTATCATTTCCAAAGGATGCCCTGAAGTGGACAGAGACACCCAGCGATTAAAAAGGGACATTTAGTTTGCCCTGTAGAGGTCTTTCACATCCTTAGTTAAGTACAATCCTAAGTGTTTTTGTTTTTGTTTGTTTGTTTGCTTGCTTGCTTGTTTTTGCAGCTGTTGTGAAAAGAATTGAGTTCTTCATTTGATTTTCAGCTTGGTCACCGTTGGTGTAGAGCAGAGCTACTGATTTGTGTATATTAATTTTGTATCCTGAAATTTTGCTGAATTCATTTACCAGTTCAAGGAGCTTTTTGGATGAGTCTTTAGGGTTTTCTAGGTATACAATCATATCATCACCAAACAGCGACAGTTTGACTTCCTCTTTACTGATGTGGATGTCTTGTATTTCTTTCTTTTGTCTGATTGCTCTGGCTAGGACTTCCAGTACCTTGTTGAATAGAAGTGGTGAGAGTGGGCATCCTTGTCCTGTTCCGGTTCTCAGAGGAATGCTTTCAACTTTCCCCATTCAGTGTATTGTTGGCTGTGGGTTTGTCATAGATGGTTTATATTAACTTAAGGTATGTCCCTTCTATGCCGATTTGGCTGAGGGTTTTAATCATAAAGTGATGCTGAATTTTTTGGGGAAAAGGGACATTTAAAATTGGACTGAAGCACATCTTCTCTGTGCCATTGTCCCTTTTCTTTTCCTTTTGTCAGCCCTGCTTCTTAGAGTACCTATCTGAGCTATTCTGAGCAGATGAGACAGGCCTTTGTTTAGAGTTAATGTGTTCAGCATGTCTCTGTGGGCTCTGCCCACCCAGACCAGCAAGAGAGTAAGAACAAACAAACACTCATCTAACCCAGGAGAAATTAGCAGAGTTTGAGGGAACTCTTTGAGACCCACCAAAGAGTAGACAAGACAAGTGTCATTGGAGCCAAATCAAGCATTGACCTCCAGAGCAGCCTGTTTTCTGAAAATATCCACCCCTGCCACCATCATAGCAGACCCAGTCTTTGCTCTCTACAGTCCACAGGTCCCCATGATTCTCCCTCAAGCATCTTTCCTAGGCTTCTCCAAGATCCACTAAAACTTCCTCCTTCGCCCTAGCTGTGTCAGCATGATCATTTACTTGGCCAGCACCTAAGAGGCAAACTCCTCCAAAAAACCTTTTGGCATGACAGTTTGACACGATGGTTTTTATTTCTAAAAATTCAGTTTGGTTTCTTTTTTAAACCCATTTATTCTTTTTCATTTTGACCAGAGGCACAATCAGACAGCAACACCTGCTGTTCAGCAATTCTCTTCTACAGCCTCCGCTGCTGATACCCAGGCAAACGGGATCTGGAGTGGACCTTAAGCAAACTCCAACAGACCTGCAGCTGAGGGTCCTGACTATTAGAAGGAAAACTAACAAACAGAAAGGACATCCACACCAAAACCCCATCTGTACGTCACCATCATCAAGACCAAAGGTAGATAAAACCACAAAAATAGGGAAAAAGCAGTGCATAAAAGCTGAAAATTCAAAAAATCAGAGCACCTCTCCCCCTCCAAACGAACGCAGCTCCTCACCAACAACAGAACGAAGCTGGACAGAGAATGACTTTGACGAGTTGAGAGAAGTAGGCTTCAGTCGATTAAACTTCTCAGAGCTAAAGGAGGAACTATGAACCCAGCGCAAAGAAACTAAAAACCTTGAAAACAGATTTGACGAATGGATAACTAGAATAACCAATGCAGAGAAGTCCATAACTGACCTGATAGAGATGAAAACCATGACACGAGAGCTACATGACAAATGCACAAGCTTCAGTAACCGACTCGATCAACTGGAAGAAAGAGTATCAGTGATTGAAGATCAAAAGAATGAAATGAAGCAAGAAGAGAAGTTTAGAGAAAAAACAGTAACAACAAATGAACAAAGCTTCCAAGAAATATGGGATTATATGAAAAGACCAAATCTACGTCTGATTGGTGTACCTGAAAGTGATGGGGAGAATGGAACCAAGTTGGAAAACACTCTGCTGGATATTATCCAGGAGAACTTCCCCAACCTAGCAAGGCAAGCTAACATTCAAATTCAGGAAATACAGAGAATGCCACAAAGATACTCCTCGAGAAGAGCAACTCCAAGACACATAATTGTCAGATTCATCAAAGCTGAAATGAAGGAAAAAATGTTAAGGGCAGCCAGAGAGAAAGGTCGGGTTACCCACAAAGGGAAACCCATTGGACTAACAGCGGATCTCTCGGCAGAAACTCTACAAGCCAGAAGAGAGTGGGGGCCAATATTCAACATTCTTAAAGAAAAGAATTTTCAACCCAAAATTTCATATCCAGCCAAACTAAGTTTCATAAGTGGAGAAATAAAATCCTTTACAGACAAGCAAATGCTGAGAGAGTTTGTCACCACCAGGCCTGACCTACGAGAGCTCCTGAAGGAAGCACTAAACATGGAAAGGAGCAGGTGTAGCCACGTGGCTCAGTTCTCTACAATAGGAGCAAAAGTGATGTGTGACACTTCTGGGCTGGCACCTGAAGACAGTGGGGGTTTCTCCTCCATGATCTTTTCCTTTCACACTGTCTGCAATCCAGATATGTGATGCCCCAGCCTCACCTAGGCACATGAGGATAACACCCTAGGGTTGACTAAAGAGTACTTTTTAAAAAGTTTTCTTAATTTTAATTTTTATGCACTTTTTATTTTTTATTATACTTTATGTTCTAGGGTACATGTGCACAATGTGTAGGTTTGTTACATATGTATACATGTGCCAAGTTGGTGTGCTGCACCCATTACCTCATCATTTGCGTTAGGTATATCTCCTAATGCTATCCCTCCCCGCTTTCCCACCTGACAACAGGCCCCAATGTGTGATGTTCCCTTTCCTGTGTCCAAGTGAATTCATTGTTCAATTCTCACCTATGAGTGAGAACATGCAGTGTTTGGTTTTCTGTTCTTGCGACAGTTTGCTAAGAATGATGGTTTCCAGCTTCATCCATGTCCCTACAAAGGACACTAACTCATCCTTTTTGATGGCTGCATAGTATTCCATGGTGCATATGTGCCACATTTTCTTAATCCAGTCTGTCACTGATGGACATTTGGATTGATTCCAAGTCTTTGCTATTGTGAATAGTGCCGCAATGAACATATGTGTGCATGTGTCTTTATAGCAGCATGATTTATAATCCTTTGGGTATATACCCAGTAATGGGATGGCTGGGCCAAATGCTATTTCTAGTTCTAGATCCTTGAGGAATCGCCACACTGTCTTCCACAATGGCTGAACTAGTTTACAGTCCCACCAACAGTGTAAAAGTGTTCCTGTTTCTCCACATCCTCTCCAGCACCTGTTGTTTCCTAACTTTTTAATGATTGCCATTCTAACTGGTGTGAGATGGTGTCTCATTGTGGTTTTGATTTGCATTTCTCTGATGGCGAGTGATGATAAGCATATTTTCATGTGTCTGTTGGCTGCATAAATGTCTTCTTTTGAGAAGTGTCTGTTCATATCCTTTGCCCACTTTTTGATGGGGCTGTTTGTTTTTTTCTTGTAAATTTGTTTGAGCTCTTTGGAGGTTCTGGATATTAGCCCTTTTTCAGATAAGTAGATTGCAAAAATTTTCTCCCATTCTGTAGGTTGCCTGTTCACTCTGATGGTAGTTTCGTTTGCTGTGTAGAAGCTCTCTAGTTTAGTTAGATCCTATTTGTCAATTATGGCTTTTGTGTTTTGCTTTTGGTGTTTTAGTCATGAAGTCCTTGCCCAGGCTTATGTCCTGAATGGTATTGCCTAGGTTTTCTTCTAGGGTTTTTATGGTTTTAGGTCTAACATTTAAGTTTCTAATCCATCTTGAATTAATTTTTGTACAAGGAGTAAGGAAGGGATCCAGTTTCAGCTTTCTACTTATGGCTAGCCAGTTTTCCCCACACCATTTATTAAATAGGGAATCCTTTCCCCATTTCTTGTTTTTCTCAGGTTTGTCAAAGATCAGATGGTTGTAGATATATGGTATTATTTCTGAGGGCTCTGTTCTGTTCCATTGGTCTATATCTCTGTTTTGGTACCAGTACCATGCTGTTTTGGTTACTGTAGCCTTGTAGTATAGTTTGAAGTCAGGTAGTGTGATGCCTCCAGCTTTGTTCTTTTGGCTTAGGATTGTCTTGGCAATGCGGGGTCTTTTTTGGTTCCATATGAACTTTAAAGTAGTTTTTTCCAATTCTGTGAAGAAAGTCATTGGTAGCTTAATGGGGATGGCATTGAATCTATAAATTACCTTGGGCAGTATGGCCATTTTCACGATATTGATTCTTCCTATCCATGAGCGTGGAATGTTCTTCCATTTGTTTGTGTCCTCTTTTATTTCATTGTGCAGTGGTTTGTAGTTCTTCTTGACGAGGTCCTTCACATCCCTTGTAAGTTGGATTCCTAGGTATTTTCTCTTTGAAGCAATTGTGAATGGGAGTTCATTCATGATTTGGCTCTCTGTTTGTCTGTTATTGGTGTATAAGAATGCCAGTGATTTTTGCACATTGATTTTGTATCCTGAGACTTTGCTGAAGTTGCTTATCAGCTTAAGGAGATTTGGGGCTGAGACAATGGGGTTTTCTAAATATACAATCATGTCATCTGCAAATAGGGACAATTTGACTTCTTCTTTTCCTAACTGAATACTCTTTATTTCTTTCTCTCGCCTGATTGCCCTGGCCAGAACTTCCAACACTACGTTGAATAGGAGTGGTAAAAGAGGGCATCCCTGTCTTGTGCCATTTTTTAAGGGGAATGCTTCCAGTTTTTGCCCATTCAGTATGATATTGGCTGTGGATTTGTAATAAATAGCTCTTATTATTTTGTGATACGTTACATCAATACCGAATTTATTGAGAGTTTTTAGCATGAAGGGCTGTTGAATTTTGTCAAAGGCCTTTTCTGCATCTATTGAGATAATCATGTGGTTTTTGTCTTTGGTTCTGTTTATATGCTGGATTGCATTTATTGATTTGCATATGTTGAACCAGCCCTGCATCCCAGGGATGAAGCCCACTTGATCACGGTGAATAAGCTTTTTGATGTGCTGCTGGATTCGGTTTGCCAGTATTTTATAGAGGATTTTTGCATCGATGTTCATCGGGGATATTGGTCTAAACTTCTCTTTTTTTGTTGTGTCTCTGCCAGGCTTTGGTATCAGGATGATGTTGGCCTCATAAAATGAGTTAGGGAGGATTTCCTCTTTTTCTATTGATTGGAATAGTTTCAGAAGGAATGGTACCAGCTCCTCCTTGTACCTCTGGTAGAATTTGGCTGTGAATCCGTCTGGTCCTGGACTTTTTTTGGTTGGTAGACTATTAATTATTGCCTCAATTTCAGAGCCTGCTACTGGTCTATTCAGGGATTCAACTTCTTCCTGGTTTAGTCTTGGGAGAGTGTACGTGTCCAGGAATTTATCCATTTCTTCTAGGTTTTCTAGTTTATTTGTGTAGAGGTGTTTATAGTATTCTCTGATGGTAGTTTGTGTTTCTGTGGGGTCGGTGGGGATATCCCCTTTATCATTTTTTATTGCATCTATTTGATTCTTCTCTTTTTTCTTATTAGACTTGCTAGTGGTCTATCAATTTTGTTGATCTTTTCAAAAAAGAAGCTCCTGGATTCACTGATTTTTTGGAGGGTTTTTTGTGTCTCTATCTCCTTCAATTCTGCTCTGATCTTAGCTATTTCTTGCCTTCTGCTAGTTTTTTAATGTGTTTGCTCTTGCTTCTCTAGTTCTTTTAATTGTGATGTTAGGGTGTCAATTTTAGATCTTTCCTGCCTTCTCTTGTGGGCATTTAGTGCTATAAATTTCCCTCTACACACTGCTTTAAATGTGTCCCAGAGATTCTGGTATGTTGTATCTTTGTTCTCATTGGTTTCAAAGAACATCTTTATTTCTCCCTTCATTTCGTTATGTACCCAGTAGTCATTCAGGAGCAGGTTGTTCAGTTTCCATGTAGTTGAGCGGTTTTGATTGAGTTTCTTAGTCCTGAGTTCTAGTTTGATTGCACTGTGGTCTGAGAGACAGTTTGTTATAATTTCTGTTCTTTTACATTTGCTGAGGAGTGCTTTACTTCCAACTATGTGGTCAATTTTGGAATAAGTGTGATGTGGTGCTGAGAAGAATGTGTATTCTGTTGATTTGGAGTGGAGAGTTCTGTAGATGTCTATTAGGTCTGCTTGGTGCAGAGTTGAATTCAATTTCTGTATATCCTTGTTAACTTTCTGTCTCGTTGATCTGTCTAATGTTGACAGTGGGGTGTTAAAGTCTCCCATTATTATTGTGTGGGACTAAGTCTCTTTGTAAGTCTCTAAGCACTTGCTTTATGAATCTGGGTGCTCCTGTATTTTTTTTTTTTTTTTTTGAGACGGAGTCTCGCTCTGTCGCTCAGGCTGGAGTGCAGTGGCCGGATCTCAGCTCACTGCAAGCTCCACCTCCCGGGTTCACGCCATTCTCCTGCCTCAGCCTCCCGAGTAGCTGGGACTACAGGCGCCCGCCACCTCACCCGGCTTTTTGTATTTTTTAGTAGAGACGGGGTTTCACCGTGTTAGCCAGGATGGTCTCGATCTCCCGACCTCATGATCCGCCCGTCTCGGCCTCCCAAAGTGCTGGGATTACAGGCTTGAGCCACCGCGCCTGGCCGGTGCTGCTGTATTGGGTGCATATATATTTAGCTCTTCTTGTTGAATTGATCCCGTTACTATTATGTAATGGCCTTCTTCATCTCTTCTGATCTTTGATGGTTTAAAGTCTGTTTTATCAGAGACTAGGATTGCAACCCCTGCCTTTTTTTGTTTTCCATTTGCTTGGTAGATCTTCCTTCATTCCTTTATTTTGAGCCTGTGTGTGTCTCTGCACTTGAGATGGGTCTTCTGAATACAGGAAACTGATGAGTCTTCACTCTTTATACAATCTGCCAGTCTGTGTATTTTAATTGAACCATTTAGCCCATTTACATTTAAGGTTAACATTGTTATATGTGAACTTGATCCTGTCATTATGATGTTAGCTGGTTATTTTGCTCATTAGTTGATGCAGTTTCTTCCTAGCATTGATAGTCTTTACCTTTGGCATGTTTTTGCAATGGCTGGTACCAGCAGTCATAAGCCCAACTATAATTCCATCTCTATCAGGAAGGGGAAAACAGGTAAGGTGGGCAGCTTCAGTCTTTGTAACAGTGGTTAGGAGGCAAGCTCTGCAATGATCAGCTGTTCAAATTTGACTCCACTATTTCCTAACTGTGTGACCTTAGTTAACCAATATCGCATCAGTTTTCTTATCTGTAAAATGTGGCTAGTAATAGTCTCCAACTCACTGGACTTGTGGGAAGGGCAATACATTAAAGTTCTTCTGATAGTGCTTGGTGCACAGTTAAGTTCTCAGTATTGTTAAAATTTTATAGATTCTTATTTTACAGTCTTTTAGAGATTGTTTGACTTTCTCTAATTCTTGGGGTGTTCATTTTACTCTTTCCTTCCTTGAATATATTTGCTTCCTTGAATATATATATTTACTCTTTCCTTCCTTGAATGACTGCCCACCGATGCTACATTTCGCAGTCTCTGATGTAGGCAGGTGTAGCCACGTGGCTCAGTTCTCTACAGTAGATTTGTTTCCTAGTATGGTTTGTGATTTTATTTCTGTTAAGCACATCAGCAACAGAGATGATCTCCTGTGGACCACTCATATGCTCAGGATTGTGGGCTCCTCTGTAGAGGGGTTCCATGGTGGCCTCTGCCAGTTCTCTAGTAGCTTTATTGGTTGGAACAGTTTTCACTTCCATTTCTCAAACCAACATTCTGCAGTATAAAGGTAAGGTGACATTTTCACTAATTATTCAAGCATGAGTCATACTTAGAATTCTCATTTCTCTAAGGTGACATTATTTCCATAGAGGGTCTCAAACAGATGGCAAGCGCCCCAGATGATCAGGTTATTTCTAATCTTCCCTTCAAGCAAAGGGCAGCCCTTTGAAGTTCCCAGTTCGAGGCAGGTGGTTCCCTTTAACTCCCCATCTTGCACAGGCCTGAGGTCTCATTTCCTGTTTCCAGATGGGAGAAAAACCTCCACCCAGCCCTGAAGGCCTTTATACAGGTCCTCTAGCATCAGCTCCCTTTTACCCCAACACTTTCTGTTCCTCTTCTTTTCTGGGACATGAGGATTTTCTTCTCTGTCTTTCAAGCTCAGTTATACGTTTAAATACAATTTTTAAAACATTCTGCTGAGCATATCTGTGTGTTAAAAGTGGGAGGGGGCATTTTACATCTGCTGTGTCGGACACATTCTTTACCAATTTGTTTTATGCCTAACGGATAGAGAAAGAAGAATTCCTTTCAGGGGAGAGTGCTATATTTGCTGGAAAATAATATGTCATAAGCCACAAGGAGTGAGATTATGAGATAAGAAAGGTAATTCTGACCACCCACCACTCACTAGTCAGCCTGCATGGGGACTCCAATATCTGGGCCTTCCCCACACTCCAGAAAAAATGAACACCCTGGGCCAGGCACGGTGGCTTACGCCTGTAATCCCAGCACTTTGGGAGGCCAAGGCAGGTGGATCACAAGGTCAGGCGATCGAGACCATCCTGGCTAACACGGTGAAACCCCCTCTCTACTAAAAATACAAAAAAAAAAAAAAAAAAAATTAGCCAGGCATGGTAGTGGGCGCTTGTAGTCCCAGCTGCTCCATAGGCTGAGGCAGGAGAATGGCTTGAACCCAGGAGGCGGAGCTTGCAGTGAGCCCAGATCTCGCCCTGTACTACAGCCTGGGTGACAGAGCGAGACTCTGTCTCAAAAAATAAATAAATAAATAAACAAACAAACATAAATAAATAAATATAAATAAACACCCTTATCTTTCCACAGTCTGGGTTCTGCCTGATGGACCAACAAGCCCCACTATGGAAAAAAGGAATTTAATCAGTTCTTTTGTGTTGAAGGCTCTAAAATCAGAGGAATTGAGATGAGAAAAGAAGCAAAGAGAGGAAAGGGATCTCAGTGTCCAAGGGTCAGATACCAGACTAAGCATAGAGGTGGACTGTGGCCCAGGAAATACCAGAGGGGCACTGTGTGGCCAACCCCAGCTCTGGGGCCTGGGACAATTTCCAGGACCAGGTTGCAATAAGTGGGCAGACTCCTTTCCCAGCCTAGACTTTGAGGCTCTGTTCCCTGGTCCCATCACCACATCCATCTCCCTCCCCTACAATTCTTAGGGCCCTTGTATGCTGAGTCCCCTGGCTGGACAGAGATGAGTAGATACCCCTGCTACACTTATTGCCAATAAGAACATTTACAACTATTCATGCAGCACTGTATAATTCATAAAACACTATGCTTCAGCAAGTATTTTACAACTATCCAGTCAGGTGATTATTTTTAGTTTTATTTTACGAACTAAATTTTAACACCTCTCCACTGCAGAAAAAGTGGAGAGGAAAAACAAATATATACTTTTATAAGTTGTGCCCCTTCCCTGTACCCATCCTTACTCTATTTTACACAATTAAAAACATCAAAATCAAAAGCTAAAATTTTTGCATTTAGATTATTTACTTCACAAATTTCAGAGTATGTCAAAAAAAAAAAAAAAAAAAAAAAAGGAATAGCTACTTGGCCTTTATTCACCTAAATAGAAAAAGGACTCACCAAAGCTGTTTCTTTCAGAGACAAGACTGCCCCAAAGGCTGACTCTCACTCTTACACTCTGAGTTAAAGGAAGCAAAATGCCGGTATTCTCAGAGTAGCCCTTTTGTCTTGGTTTTAAGCCAAGAGGATTCCATAATTTTGAGAGGCAGTGTCAAAGTACCTCTTTACACACTCAAGAATTTTAGGAAGTATAAAATGCTGAGCAATTATGTCATCGATTCATTTTACAATTTGAAAAACTGTGTCCCTTTCAATCAAAAGTGTCCATTTTAATACTGAAATGGCAAGTCTACATTCTACAAATTGAAGTCATACACAAACTGAGTGAGAGAAGCCAAATCTGAGTCCAGTGACCTTTTTGTCAGTTGCTCAGATCTAATTCAGTAATAGGGAACAAGTCAAAGGTTTACTTCTAGGACTGTCTGCAGTTGGTAGATCCATTCTTCTTACCTGTAATTGTGAAATTTCAAATGTTGGTCAATAAGTAAAAAATAAGGACTTGGGGTATCAGGTTCTAGCAACTGGCCGAAGGTTGTAAACCACACCCAAAGCCATGAATCCAACTACCTGACAGCATGCTTCTCTCCCACTTTGCAGACTCTAAGCTCATGGCTCTGGTTCATAGCTGTGGATACTTAACTTGAAGTTCATGGCTCGAAACTTGTGGCTGTGGTTCATAGCTCTGGTATAAGGCTTTGGGTTAATGTCTCTGGGTTTGTGACTCTAGCTTCATGGCTCTTGTTCATGGCTCTGGGTTCATGGCTTTGGGTTGATGGCTCTGGTTTCATGCCTATGGTTTGTGGCTCTGGTTTGTGGCTGTGGGAGCCCAGGTTCTGGCAGGCTGTGCCACCTGCGGTCCTTGACCAGGCCAAAGTAACCTGAGACACAGCATGATGGGTCAAGAAAATCATGCAATAGCTCACTTCCTAGCACCTCCAAGGAAATAATCAGTCCAGAGTCCAATATTTATTAAAGTCCTGCTTATGCCCCTGCCCAGTTCTAGACCCTGAGAGAATCAAGTGTCAGGGAGTGAAGGAAAAGAAAGAAAGATGACAAAAATGAATAGAACACTGCACCATAAAAAAAAAAAAAAAAAAGATTACTGTTCAGTTTGGAAAAGAAGGTAGCTATGAAGGAACATTTAACAAGACAAAATGCAGAAGAAAGAGTCAGAAGAATGTACATGCTGGGAGGAGTTTGTCAGGGGAGTTCAAAGGATGGCAAGTTGGGGGAGAAAGGAGTGTGCCAGACTATTTGGTTATGAGATCAAAGATTTATTATAACATTTCTACAAGAGACAAAGCCTCCAGTAGACCAATCCAAAGAGTCCCTCTTAGTACAGAAATTATATAGAAAAAAAATGAATGGTTGAGTAATCATTAGACTAGCTGCAAAAAGAATGTTTGGTTAAAGGTCTAGACTCTTGGCTGACAGCTGGGTGGGTAGGTGATTAGTTTCCCAGAACAAGTCTTAATCCCATTGTAGTTTCCAGAAAATAGGTTAAGCATTTTACCAGGAATGCTGATTTCTTCCCAGAATCAAGTTCTGAACTTCATATCACAAAAAATTCTGTCCCAGTCTACATTTAGGACAATTTTTCTTTTACAACAACCACATCCATGCCTTTCATGGCCTTTTCTTTCCCTATAAGGCAACAAAGACCACAAAACTCATATTTATATTGTGTAGAGTTCCTGCCAAAGACCAGGTTTGGACTTGAACATTTGTCCTCTAAGGAGAAGGATGACCTTGATTAGTTTGCTCTGATGTGGGAAACATACAAGAACAGATTTGGGGATATTTGGGCCTAAAGCTTGTACAATTTGGAAGAAACTCATTACTCAAAAAATGTAAGATTATGAATATGAAATTAGGAATAAAATGAACATTTATTTAGAAAGAGAAAAGAAATCACCTTGGTGATTCAGGTCCTATTCTTCAGAAACCACTTTTTCGGAAACGGTTACATCGTAATGCTTCCCAACTGCACCCTGGCCTCCTCTCCCCACCTATATTACAACAGCTCCCAGCAGCCCCTGGCTCCCACAGGGACACTGAAGCTTGAACTTTCTTCTCCTCCCAGTGAGTTGACTCTGGTGTGATGCTCCTGTAGGTTCAGTTATGGCCTCCCAGCCCCCCGACTTCTTACTCTGGGCAGTTGGTACCCAGTCACCCTGCCCCGGCTTCACTCATCAACTAAAAATGAGAATTTCCGAGAGAACCAAGGGAATTATCTGTAGATGGATTCACCAAGTTTTTTTTTATTTTAAATTTTATTTTATTTTAAGTTCCAGGATACACGTGCAGGACGTGCAGGTTGTTACATAGGTAAGTGTATGCCATGGTGGTTTGCTGCACTTACCATCCCATCACCTAGGTACTAAGCCCCACATGCATTAGCTCTTTATCCTGATGCTCTTCCTCCCTCTGACCCCCCATCAGGCCCCAGTGTGCATTGTTCCCCTCCCTGTGTCCATATGTTCTCATTGTTCAGCTCCCACTTATAAGTGAGAACATGCAGGATTTGGTTTTCCGTTCCTGGGTTAGTTTGCTGAGAATAATGGCTTCCAGCTCCATCCATGTCTTTGCAAAGAACATGATCTTGTTCCTTTTTATGACTGCATAGTATTCCATGGTGGATATGTACCACATTTTCTTTATCCAGTCTATCATTGATGGATTTGGTTGATTCCATGTCTTTGCTATTTCAACAAGTCTTTTTTGACCATTGTTACATGCCAAGCACTTTTCTGGGGTGGGAATAAACTTTCTATTAATTGAAGTTAACATCTAAGAATATTTTGAGAAGGTAGAGTCTCATTCCTTCATGTATGTCACAGTATTTACTGACAATCACCTATATACCAGGCTTGAGCCACCACCAACCACATAAGGTAGACACAGTTAAAATGTTACCATTTTACAGATGAGGAAACTGGGGCTCTCAGAGAAGTTAAGTAGCATGCTGATGGCAGAGCCTGCAGTTTAAACCTGGGTCCATCTTCAGAGCCAGAGGCCTTACCCACTCTTTATGCTATCAGAACCTATTGTTTATAATGCACATACATGCATTCACACACATATATATTTGTGCTTTACAATTTACAAATTATATTCACATAAATTGCAACATTTATCTTTTCAGCCACTGTGTGAAAAATAAGGGAGAAAGTGAAGGAGAAGCTC
Organism: Rhinopithecus roxellana; assembly: GCF_007565055.1. Lineage (NCBI taxonomy): Eukaryota > Metazoa > Chordata > Mammalia > Primates > Cercopithecidae > Rhinopithecus > Rhinopithecus roxellana. The sequence continues at coordinate 116,394,669 of NC_044556.1, read as the reverse complement.
TGGGCCCTCATCCTGGATAGTCAGCTGTGGGATCTTGGGTGAAACATTTACTGCAGTAAAATTGGGGGTCTAGATTAAATTATTTCTAAGACCTAATAGTTCTGCCCTCCTTTGATCTTTGGTCAGCCAACCCTGACCGTCTGTTACTTCTCACAGGCCTCTTTGGCATATGGGCAGAATAAGAGAAGGAAATAGGTGGGAAGAAAAGGAGAGTAGAGATTTAAGGCAGGGATTGAATCTACTCAGAGGCAAGAGCAAATTTGCAGCTGCAAGAAAACTCTGAGCTCTCTGGCCAAATACCCCCAAAGCTGGAGAGTCCACTAGAAGCTGAAGCTTGTTTCTGCTCCATCGTTGTCTACAGGCAAACTTTCTGAGCTCTGTCTTTATAGACCATAGTCTATTAAGTCACCTTTTAACACTCCTCCTCCAGCCCTTTCATTCCCTTTCCAGCGACTAAAAGCAAACTTTTCTCTGTGCTAAATAGAGTCCATAAGGAGCCCCTCACAAGACCAAATTCCAGGCTCTGCTTTTCAAGTGAGGGGTTCAGGTGGGGTGTGATCTCACAAGGAAAGGCCAGATTGCCCATGACAGTTCTGAGGGGCCAAGATTCCTGAACTGCATTTTAAGGAAAGGAGGAAACTAATTCCTAAAATATATAATCACTCTCTGGATAATTCCCTTCCTTTCAGTTGACTTTTTTCTTTCTTAATGTTATGTCTTACTTTTCTCTCTCTCTGTCATTTTTTTGTTGTTGTTGAATACCCATAAGTGGTTTTTATGTTTTTTAATAAGGTAAAATTTATGTAGCATAAAATTCACCATTTTACTTTAAATTATACAGTTTAGTGACTTTCAGTACATTCACAATGTTGTCCACTAGCACTACTACCTAATTTCAGAACATTTTATTTTCTTCTTCACATGGCGTTGTCCACAAATACATATACATATATTTTTCCTCTTCAGTTCATCTCGATTCTTCAATCCTTCAGTTTCCTAACCGGAGCTAATAGCAGACTTTAGGGGATGTGCAGACCACTAAAATTAAAATCAGATTGTCAAAAGGATCATGGTCCTGCACAATTACAAGTGATGGCAGCTCTGGTCACAGTTTTGTTAAGCTGAAAGAAGAGTTTTAAAAGCCTAAAGTTGAGTCATGTAGCTGAAATGGCAGGTGTATGTTTGTACATAAAAGACCTTCCTTCTAAGGTTGCAAGCAACTATTTCAATTAGAAGATGTCCTGTGGGGTGAAAAGAAGCAATGCTTGTTTAAAATCCTTGAAATTAATTAGATTGAGAAGAGGAATACAAGTAAATTAACTAGTTGTAAATTTCCTTTGCACAAAGTCCAAAGTTAAATCCATCTGCATCTAATCTAGACACTGCCCATAATTGGGAGTAATTTAGCTATAGTGACTCTCAACAATCACACCACCTCCCTCTCTGGCAGTTAGTTACCACGACATCCCCCATTCAATCAACTCTGAAGTCACATGATTCTGTGAATTTGAGTTCTGCCACTCTCTGGAGTTTGCCGCGGCCTCAAGACTGGTTTTTGGGGGTCTCCCCTATGATCCACTGGCACCTTTCTGCCAGGAACTCCTCTTCATATAATGTATTACTCTAACATTCAGAAAACTTCACTTCCCCCACCCCAATTACCTATAAAATGAAAAAAAAAAAAAAACTTAGCCCTTCTCCCTATAGTTTCTCACATTTTAAAATCCAAAGTTCTTCCTCCTTGTTGTTTCCCCATGAACTTCTCTTTAGTCAAACTGTCCTGCTCACTATCACTCAAACATGTCATGCATATCGCCATGCTCACGCCTTTCAGCCATCTCCCTTCCTAGAACGCTGTGCCTTATCTTTTTAAACTCTAAATCCTCCCTGGGCTTCCCAAGCCTCATCTTCCCTCTCCCCCGGGCTCTCCTAGGCCATCTCAGTTTCCTTGGCTCTTCTGTCTGAATTCTTCACCACATTCTACCCTGTTTCCTCTCTTATGTTTCTATATCATGTTCTAATTTCATTTGACTTGGTGTCCTCTCACTGTCTCTGACCCAATCATAGTTCTTTGTGGATAGAGCTTTGTGTGCAGTCATTTAGAAATCTCTACCACCACACTGGATGTAGTGTTTTGAACATGGTAGGAATGCTATTTATTGAGAACAGAGCACAGGCTGTATCAGATCTTCCTGGATCAAAATTCTTGATCCATTTTTAACTTGCTATATGTTATTCAGTTATTTGATTGTTTAAAGCTTCAGTTCTTCACTTGTAAATGGTAATCATTGTAGTTCCCACCTCAAAGGGATGTTGCAAGGATTACGTGAGATAAAGCACATAGAATGTGCAGGAAGTCTGATATATAGTTCTCCATGCATGCAGGTGAGGCACTGTCATCCTTAGCACCAGCTATTACTGGAAGTAAAGATGGTCCCTTAAGTGAAGATGAACCGACACAACAGTGAGGGAGCCAGCCCTCTCCAACACACTTAAAACTGGAAAAAAAAAAAAACTGACCTCAACCCTGCAGGAATGTTGGGGGAGGGAAAAGTTCAGAGAAAACAAAGCTAGATAAGCTGGAACTGGATTCATAAAGCTACTTCATACCAGTGATTTTCAACCAGCAAATTACCACCTGTCAGCAGACCCATGAGACTGCCCCTGCCAGATCCCTTTCCCCTCTCACATCCACAGGCACAGCTCCCCACAGGCACGGTCACCACATGTGTCTTCCAAATCCCTCCCAATCATCAGTGACTCGACTTCTCAGTTCCCAAACAACTCATGTCACCACCTTGTCTGCCTGGCACCGCCATCCCCATCAGTGAGTGTAAGAGTTTGAGGAAAATAAAAACACCCTCTCATTAGAGAAACTCGGGGATTCTGTATTAGGCTCAGAGCCCAGAGCTGCTCCCAATAGTACCAGCTAATTCCACACTGTTACAGGTCTGGAGGTGCCTGTGCTTCACACTTGGCATGTTTCTGTTCCTTTAGATTCTTCTTAGCTTTCTTCCCCTGTTGACTGTAGACAACAGGAGGAACATGAGTAGCTTCTGTGCATCCCTGTGGAACTGCCTTGTCTCTTGCCTGTTGCTGCTCCCACAGAGTAATGTGAGGCCAGCACCTACTTTTCACCATGTTATCAATGCTCTGTCTTTCATAGCAGGGAGCAGGTGCTGCCAAGATGGGGATCGTGTTTGTTAAAAAATTAGTTCAACAAGCATATGCCTGGCATACTTCCTAAGTACTAGAAAAGAGTGATAAAGAAGACTTATTTCTTCTAGGTCTAGTATTACCCCTCTTCAATCCACATAGAGGCAGAGTGCTGTTTCTGAAATATAAATCAGGTCTCATCCCTCTCCTGCTCATACAACTCCCTGCTCAGCCAGATCATCCTTCAGCTTCATCTCCAGTTTATTAAAAACAGACAAGCGAGTGCAGAAACATCTGGGATGTAGAGTTAAGAAAGGTTGGTTTGCCGCAGTCCCAGCTCCAGAAGAGCATCTTTAAATGCAGCAGTTGCTTGCTGATATATGCAGAAGTCATACGGAGATTGCTGTGGGTGTGCAGAGCTAGGTTCTTGGCCTAGAGAAGCAGAGGGTCCCTCTGGAGGTCATGGCAAACTGAACTTTCTCTCCAACAATGCTTCCTCAGAGGGTAAATATTCTGATTCCAGTCTTCATGCTTCTCCGCCAGGGGCTCTCTTTCTGTCAAGTCCTCTGCGTATCTTTCTAAAAGTGATCAGTCATTCTTCCAGCCATGACACAGACCTGAAAGCAGTTTGTTTTGCTTGGAGCCTCAAGATACTCAATAATGTCATGTATTTCCCTGGAATGTCCTGCCTCCTCTTCACCAGTGCAGTTCCTTCACTTCTCCTGAGATCAGGCTGAAAGGTCACCTCCTCCAGGAAGCCCTCGCAAATTCACATCCTTCATTTCTAATCATTTATCCATTCTGTCACCTTCCAGCAGTTTTGTGGTTATGTGTTCAGTTTTGACTGTGACATTCTTCACTTGCTGATATGTTGTTGTCACTGCAGATCCTTTATCCAAAACCTGTGGAGTTAAATGTGTTTTAGAATTCAGACCTTTTCAGATGATAGATAGATGACAGAGGTTCCGGGGTGGCACTCATAATCAAACACATTAATATTTGTTCAGTGAAACTTATGAATATTCATGGTAAGTGGAGTATATAAAAATTGTAATTAGCTTCTTATCAGTTCAGGTCAGGTTTTGCCACAAATGAATCCAGTGTTTCAGAAGTGTGGACCTGAGCTATTTAATAACCATCGTTACCGAACCTTCCCCCTTGCTAGCACTCTGCTCTTGTGTGCAGTATCTCATTTAATCCCACAACAGTCCCACATGAAGAAGGTGTTGTTTTCTACACATCATAGATGAGAAAAATGAGACTCAAAGAGATTATATAATTTGCCCCAGGTCAAATCTCTAGAAAATGCAGGCACCAGCATCCAAACCCAAGCCTGCCATAAGCTCAATGCTCATCATCCATACAGTTTTCATATTGCATGTGCTTCCTTATACGCCTCTACTTACAGGGTTCCATGTACCAAGTAGAACATATAAATGCTTACCAATGAGGATAAACAGATAGAAGAGTATTTAATTTTTTTCTTCATAATTCACAGGTTGTACTTGTGTTCTTCCAAAAAGACTGTACAGCATTTTAAATGTTAGTTCTGTAGTGTCTCAAGCCCCTAGAAGCCCAGAGGTGACTAACGCAGACAAAGTCACTGACAAGTACATCACATAACAGGTCCCAGCCAGGCAGCACATGGGCCCACTGACCATCACATATATTCCCAGCTCACACAGAATCAACGGTTAACACTTAAAGCTCGGGAGATTTCAACTAAGAGTCCAACTCGTTTCTGTAAATGTTAAAACTATTTTTTTAATTGTTTATACTTCTTTCTCTTGACAAATTGGATGCTCTCACAACACAGTCTCTGCATTCCTTCGTGGAAGTAATCAGATGATGCTCAGTAGCAGCTTTAGACAGAGGAAGTACTCTCCAATTAGCCACAGTTTCTCCACTGCTACACACCTAGATTCTGAGGGAATTTCAGTTTGGGACCACTGTACCTGATGGAGAGGATCAAAAGGCATGTCCTGTCATGCCTCTGCCCCTCCCCCCCTCCCCCCCCCCCCCAACTACTCAGCAGGCTGACAGTCTTTTTACTGATTTGAGCAAGGTGGATGTGCTGTGTAGTTCCTCCATTACAAATCAAGAACTTCCAGTAAGGATGACGCTGTAAGATCACAGTTTCAGCACTACCACAGCCACCACTATGCAGCAAGGGGAAACAGAGATAGAGATAGGGATAGAGATAGAGATAGAGAGAAACAGAGAGAGAGAGAGAGAGAGAGAGAGAGAGAGAGAGAGAGAGAGAGAGAGAGAGAGAGAGAGAAATAGAGATAAAGAGAATGTGACATTTCTTACCCCATTTAGAAGCCAGATATACAATTCCTTGTGCCAGAGACAGAAGAGAAATCTGAGGTGGTAAAGCAGACTAAAGCACAGCTATTGGGCCCAGGAGTCAGAAGGAGACAGAAGTGGCCCCTGTGTCAACCCCTAAGAGGCAAAGTTTCTATGTGAAGCAGAGCAACCTAGATCACTTTTTGAGCCCAGGTTCCACCACCCTTGAAAGGAAGCAAGAAAATCTACAACACACAACTGCTTCAGGGTCATGGCTTATAGAAAGCTGTGTGACTAGAGTGTCTAGATGAAGCAGACAGTGTCACCTCAGGAAAAGATGCCAGCCAACTGCTGGCTCCATGACTGTATCTGTGATGTTCTCAATACCGCCTGAGCCACCAACACAAGATCTGGTTCTGGACCTGGGGTAGGGGGGAGAGGATGGAATGGAGGCTGATGAATGATAGAGAAGGCTAGGTGGAGGCAACTGCAAAACAGCTTGCCAGAAAGGGGTGTCAGGTTGTGGGGAGGAGAAAGAGAGTTAGTGAGAGAAAAAAAGAAATTCCCACTTAAGCTGAGCCTGCAAGCAAAAATTCCAAAAACACATGAGGAAAATACACAAGCAAAATAGCTAGCAAGGTTGATAATGAGATTTATTCACTTCAGAAGATGAATTCTTGTTCAGAAAAGGAACAGAAAATGCCAGAAAACTAGACTCAGAAAAATTTATAGCTAAGTAGACATTTTAAATATGTTTGCATAACCACCAGAAGAACAGAAATATAATCCCTATTTTCCCAACCAGCAGAAATAAGAGGGTAAGGAAGAAGACGATCAGTCCAACAAAAAGTAGGAAAATGAAAAATAAGAAAGAGAGGGGAAATCAGGGAAGAATATACTGGACAATGAAGAAATACTTCCTAGATTTTCCTAGCTTCCAGTATGTTCAACCGAAATCCAAGTTTACCAGACCAGTGACCTTTCTCAAAGTCAACAAAAACACCTTCAGGTAGGACCTAGTAGAGTTTACAGTGGAATTTTATGTGAAGACAGGCAAGTTTTCCTTTTAACCCACATTGGGAACCCAGATTTTTGAACATTATCATCTGAAGCCCACTATGCAGGAAGCACCTGCCTTAGGGCTGTCATTACCAAGCACAGAATCCCTCAAGGGGGTATGTTTGTTTGGTGAACTCTCAGGGAAACTCTAAGGAATATATATAAGGGTAGCACTAAAATCTGGACAACCAATTGTACCACAGCTTGTCAAGGTCGCTGTGGGCAAAAGAACCTTGACCAGATCTGCTCAGTGATTGCCCTTCCTCTTACAACCAACCCCACATCCTGTCAGATACATTTACAATTCTGTGATTGGATTTCAAGCAAATACTCCCTCCCATCAATACCATAACCTGAATCGGGGCAATGATTTTGTTAGTCTTCTGAAAAGTTCCAAATTTTCCAGATCGGTTCAGTTTCCAGGGCCTGGGAGAAAAAGCTCACTGGGCTGTGTGCCCCAGTGTCCTGAGAGATGAGGTGCTTGCCAAGTCTTCTCTCTGGGAGCCAGAAATGTAAAGCAGATAAGGTAAATTGCATTGTTGTTTTGGTTTGGACCTGAGAGGCAAACATCCAATTTGAGATCAAATAAATGGATTCTGGGCCTGAATAAGCTGATTAAATAGGATTCACTCTAGAGCAGTCTGAAAATTAGAAAGAACCACTGCAAAATTTTGCCTTTACTTTCTGGGCTAAAAAGGAGAAGCTCCCCCAGGGAGGGGACCCATTTATACCAGATACGATGTTTTACAATTAGAAAAGTCAACTACAGACTTGGGAAATAGAAAAGAGTCTTATATAATTTTGACTTGAATGAAGATAAGCAGAATTTAAATTTACAGCACCAATGTTTCCAAAATAATGACAGCTAACATTTATCGAGTGCTTACTATGTGCTTGACACTGTTTAAAGTATGTAATAATTACATAATATTTCATAACTCACTGCTTGAAAAAATAAAAAACAAAGCCAAATACCCCAAATCCTCTGAGGAAAGTGTTATTATCTCTCCTTTACAGATGAGAAAACCGCTGAAGAACAACCAGTATGTGCTGGTGCTGAGATGCCCACCTAGGATGTCTGTCTGACTCCAAAGCCCATTTACTTAACTATTAGTCTATCTAGAAAATAGTCTTACCTTCAATGTACTTAGTAATACTTAACAATATACAGTATTAGTCAAAAAAATTACAGGATCTTTGTGTCTCACCTATAATGTAGCCCATGCCTTGTTTTCCTTCTTAGTAGCTATCCCTAGTCTCTCATTTACAGAATTTCAAGTTGTTTGAGAATCAACATCTCAGAGGGGCACTCCTTGGTCCTAGGAGGTGAACCATGATTAATTTGAGCCACTAAGTCAATCTTGTTTCTCTTTGCTGGGGATCGGAGGGCATGTAACACAGACAACTAGCCATTGAGAACTAGAAAAATTCTGCTGGCAGAATCTGGGGGAAATTTTGCTCCATGATAAATAGAGCATGAGAAAGTCTGCTGCATTTTCTCTTTTTCGAATGGGAGCGTGTAAAGTATGATGCTTGGAGTTGAGGCAGCCATTTTAGGCTTGTCTGCCTATGGACAAAAAGCCAATATGCTGAGGATGATAAAGCAGAAAGGGTTTTAAAAGCCTGACTCTCTAATGACAGACTGAGCCAATAAACCAAACCTGGAATCCTCTATCTCCAGACTTTTTGCTACATGGTATAGTTATATATCTTTGATGCTTAAGCCATTATTAAGCATACGTCACTGTATCCAAATGCATTCCAACTTACACATACATCTTTTGTCTATGTATAGGCATATCATATATTTATACATTTTTCACCTTTCTTTATTCCAGTTGACTTTTAGCTGTATAGCCAAACAAAACCAGTCAGTCAAGAAAGGAAAGGAAATACATTTTGAAAGTAGTTTATCAATACTCTTCTGGGAAAAAAAAAAAGTTCAAGATTTCTGTACTATCATTTACCAAGCCCCTTCCTAAATCCACCTTAAATGCAGTCACTTGCAAGCTACGACTGAGCAGTAAACAAAATAAAATATACGCCCAGGTCCCTCCTTAGTAAAACAAGCAGTTTGAACCAGATGATTTTTAGGTAAATTTTAGCACTGACACTTATACTTTAAGAAATGTTTATCTTGTAAAAATTTCTAGCAATTACCTATAAATAATGACCACGTCTTTAAATACTTCATAAAATAGTAATAATTTCTCAAGAGTTTTAAATCCTTTCCCTCTACCTACCTCAGTTCCTCATCAGAAAAATGTGAAAAAATAAACTGATGCTCTCTAAGGTTCTTTTCATCTGGGGCACTCGAGTCTGGCTAGAATCTGAAGTATGTGGTTCTAATCCTCACTGACTTCTACTCAAAGCTTATGTAGTCAGCTACCTGGCAATATGTAAATCGTACATAGCGCTTTCTGGAACACGTACTTACTTTAATATTAAATTAAATATTTCCTTTCCTTTCTTGAATTAAAAGTTAATGGACTCACTTGGACTGTGAGCTCCTTATTCACCTTCTGTATTCTCAATGCCCAACACAACATATAGTATATAGTAGGTACTTCATAATTACTGATTTTCCAATAGTGGCCACCACTTTTTGAGCATCTACTATTCCAAAGACATTTTAAAATAGGGTTTCTAAAATCCTCACAACAATCCTGCAAGGGTAGTATTTTTACATTTATAATCTATGTAAAATTGGGCTGCCTACAGGTCAATCTCAGCATAGTGTCACATCCAAAATAAACACAAATCCAAACCTAACAACATTAAGAAATTGTGTAGGTCTTTAGTGAAGTCAATTACATTGTAAAAAGTACAGGAGAAACTCCCTGTACCTGTCTTCCTAAAATCTCAGTACCACGAACATCCCCAATCTCCATCTTTTCCAAACTCCCAAACAAAACTCTTGCCTCCTCCCAATTCTAGTTCTCTCCATTCGGTTCTCTTCTGTCCTTTGGGGAGTGGCCTCACACCCTGTATGACCCAAATTAGTCAAAAAGTTTAACCTCTTCAAGCTCTCCAGTTTTCCCCAGTGTCCATTGATTTTCCCAAGTACACGCTGCAAGAATTGATCGCACCAGCATTTGGACGCGGTCCTCTGATCCAGAGCCAGTGTCATTCCACAGCACCACGCAATGGCTGTGCTTTGCACTGCTTATGCAAAGTTGCTCTGTTATGGATAAATATCCATTAACCAGTGACTGCCTCCAAACCACCTGAGGAAGTCCTTAAAAACACTTCTGCTCCTCACACCAGTCCCTGTGAGTCAGTGTCCTAGGGCGAGACCCAAGATTCCACATTTTTAACAAGCTTTCCAGGTGAAGCTGAGGCACAGTCAGGTTTTGAAGCACTGCTTTCTACTGCAAAGGCTTTAGAATTGAGCTGCAGAATAGCTCATGCCCATAGGAAAAGGAACATTCTACCCATTTTAATGTTTCGTCTTCTCCTACAACATGATGTTCCAGACACACAGGCTATCCTCAACCCCTGAACACCGTGGTTTAAAAATGTTAGTGGTGACGTGCAACTCAGAATGTATTCACCGGAGAAACTGTGACTGGAGATCCTAGCAGGCTAGGAGGGTGCTCCAGAGCTTTGCGTCCCTTCTCAAAATGATTCTGCGAGAAGATATACATAGAAATCTCCACTGGGGCTATCAGGAAAAATTTACCCCTGACCCCAATTCCACTCCCATCTCAGGAGCTGATGGCACAAGGGGAAGTTCAGATGGTGACAGAGAGCAGAGAGTTCTAGTATTAAGGGGAAGAAGTCAGAAAAGGTGTCCTCTACAAAACCTACAGGAAGTAGACTCCCTGTAAGGAGGGATACAAACAGCAAGATTTTCAGGGCCCCTGCAGTGGCTTCTCACACAGAGTCAGGGCTCTGACAGAGGGAGAAGGCATTCACTGGGCAGAAGAGGCATTTTGAGGAAGGGAAACAGGAGGGCTCAAGGCCTTAGATCCCTCAGGCAACTGTAGCCAGGGATCCTGTCCAGGATCAAAAAGATGGGACAGACAGGCATATCCCAAGGGCAAGCCTTTCCTCAAGCAAGTTCTCACTACAGAAGTTCCCTCCTCTGGGTCTTCCTCAAAGCTCTGCTCTCTTTAGAAAAGACTTCAGCATCAAGAGGTGCCATCAGAGACCCCTCCAAGGGTTTTAGTCACTGAAGAAAAAAGATTTGGACTCATTATAAGGTGATCTTACCACACAGGTTCTGAAGACAGTTCGGGAGTGAGGACTAGTGTTATCTGAAACTCAACTGCATTGCATGATTAGTAGCAATGCTTGTCAACAAACATTTATCAAATACTTACTGATGCACTAGGCCTGGGGAACATGCGGCAAGAGTGAATCAATCTTTGGCAGGGCATCGAGTACCAGAAATCAGAACACATGATCCGACAAGCATAAATGTCCTTATGAGTCTGCTGGAACAGAAAAATTGAATACAGAACTAGCTCAGATAATCCCAAACATTTGCTTGCTCAAAATAAGGCTGGGAAGGTCAGTGGGATCATTGATCACAACAGTCAATTGGGTCTGCAATGTGTGGTTAAATCCAGTGTCGCTAAAATGTAAGTTCTGATCCAACATCAAACATGGGTTCTGTACAACCATATCTTTACAAAGGAATGAGATTTCACCCCTTCCCTATGGGACTTCCACAGCATATTGACAAATCAACATGATCACCTCTCGGGTTAGCTACAGGGACACGCACTTGGGTAACTTTTTTGTTGTTGTTACTTTATGCTCCTCTACTTCTCATCCTTCCAGGTATACTCCCCACATCCTTTTTGTAGTGTTCCTACCTTCAATCTTGTTTTGAATGGACTGACATTGTTCTTCCTCTCCAAGAGTGCTTTGCAGAGTTAATTTAGGCAGTGGAATCCTTTTAGCAAAACAAAGCTTCCATGTAACTTCAATATTTTAAACATATAAACCCAGATCTCTGGGTCTCTGTCCTGTCTAGATCCTGTCCACCCTCAGAAGCAACTCTGATACCTTAGGAACACAGCTGCCCTGAAACACTAATCAGTACCAATTATTGCCTGTGAGGCAGAGACTGCAAATTACCATTCCAGTACCACTTTCTTCTTCTTGCTCTGCAACAGAATTCAAATTAGAGTAGGAATGGAACCAACTAAAAGACTACATTTCCCAGCCTGTCTTCCTGCCAGGTAAGGCCAGTCCTGTGACTAAAGTCTGGTCAATAAGATGTAAGTGGAACATATGGGACTTCCAGAAAGACTCCTTAAAACTGAGAGTTGTGCCCTTTCTGTCTTTCTATTCTTCCTTCCTGCTGCCTGGAATATGAGTATTCTGACTAGAACTTCAGCAGCCATCTTGGACCATTAGATTACTTTAAAGGTGGTGTCTATGAACTAGAGAATATGGGGCAGAAAAGACAGACCGAATCTGGGTCTAGATGACTTCGTGGCACTGCTATTCCAGTTATGCCCTGCCTACCTCTGGACTTCTTTTTAGGGAAGAGAATAAGCCCCATATGTTTGATGCAATGTTGTTCTGGTTTTTCCAAAATATGCAACCATATCAAGTCCTAAATGATACAGAATCTGTCCATAGTTAACTCTTCCAGTGAAAACTTCCACTGCAGGTCTCTTCTTATATACTATATTTGGAAAAAAATTATTAAGAACTAGGATAAGAACATGCAGCCATTATGGCATATACTATATGGATCAGATTTGTTTACAAAATTAATAATAATAGCTAGTATTTACCGAGTGCTTGCTGTGTGTCAGGCTATCTGTAAGCACTTGTGCATACATTATTTTATTTAATGACCAAATTAACCATACAAAGTAAGTAATATAATTGGCAGTTTTCCAATGGGGAAAAAATGAGGCAGAGAGGAGTTAATAACTTGCCTAAAGTCACACAGCTAGTTAGTTGCAGAGCAGAGATTTGAGATTACATCTCTCTTCCATAACAAGGTCCAAATATAAGGGGACTTAGAGTCTAAGCAAAATAAGTGAGCAGATAAAAGGAACTTTTGAATTACTTTATAATAAAGATAATTTAAGCAGTGTACTTTAGCCTAAGATTTAAATTATGTTCACTTTCATGATCTAAACTTTAGATTGAAAAGCTCTGAAATCAAATTGACTTGGGTACAAATCCTTGCTCTATGTCTTCCCAGAAGTGTGATCTTGGGCAAAATTCGTCAGCTTATCTGAGCCTCTGGCTGTCATGCACAGTAAGGTGTGAATTGATGAGATAATGCATAAGAAGTTTATGACACAATGTCTGCAAAGATGAAGAAGCTATTATCAATTTCGTGACACAGGCAAGGTGAAATGAGAACAATGACTAAGAATCAAGCAACTTGTTTTATGAAAGAATTTGAAAATAACTCCTTGGAGAACTGGCCTAGAATAGTAAAATGTTTATGGTGTTTGAGTGCACATTGACAGTGAGAAGCTGAGCAAGATACTTCCTCTTTAGTCTCAGTTTTATTATCTGTAAAGTGGGAATAACAATATTTTCTACACAAGGTCATTGAAAGAAAGAAATGATTACTGCAAAGTGCTACACCACATTAATTATCATTATTAACCTCCACTAGCCCTTGCCACTTCTTAGTTTTTCCGCATGAAGTGATAAAATGTCTATCCCACTGTCTCATTTTTCACACGTCAACCTGTTACTGGGATTTCTTTCATACTATAAAAAATCAGTCATGACACTTATGATTCAGAAATGTTAACCCTAATGTATGTAAAAGAATAAGAATTGGATGACAGAGAAAAAAACATTGGCAAGCACACAAGAACGGTATTTTTTATAGGAAAAGTGATAATTTCTGAAATTATAAAGTCCGTTAAGAGACTGCATCAAAATTTAAAACTTTTATGCATCAAAAGACACAATGAACAGAGTGGAAAAGCGACATACAAAATGGGAGAAAATATTTGCAAATTATGTATCTGATTGAGGAGCTGATATCCAGAATATATAAAGAATTCCTACAACCCAACAATGACAAAAAAACCAAATACCCTGATTTAAAAATAGGCAAAGGACTTCAACAGACACTTCTCCAAAAAAGATACACAAATAGCCAACAAGTATATAAAAAGATGTTCAACATGACTAATTATTAGGGCAACATAAATTGAAACCACCATGAGATATCACCAAGAAGCCATTAGAATGGCTACTGTCAAAAAAGAAAAAGAGAAAAACAAACAAACAAACAAACAAAAAAAAAAACAGAAAATAACAAGTGTTGGTGAGGATGTGGAGAAATTGGAACCTTTGTGCTTTGTTGCTAGGAATGTAAATGGTGCAGCCCATCAAAAAGCTAATCCACCACAATCACCAAATAGGCTTTATCCTTGTGATGCAAGGTCGGCTCAACATATGCAAATCAATAAGTGTGATTCATCACATAAACAGAACTAAAGACAAAAAAAACACATGATTATCTCAAAAGATGCAGAGAAGGCTTTTGATAAAATTCAATACCAATTCATTAAAAACTCTCAATAAATTAGGTATTGAAGGTACATACCTCAAAATAACAAAAGCCATCTATGACAAGCCCACAGCCAACATCATACAGAATGGGCAAAAGTTGGAAGCACTTCCCTTGAAAACTGACACAAAACAAGTATACCTTCTCTTACCACTCCTACTCAACATAGTATTGGAAGTCCTGGCCAGGGCAATCAGGCAAGAGAAAGAAAGGCATCCAAAAAGGAAGAGAGGAAGTCAAACTAGCTCTGTTTGTAGATGACATGATCCTATATCTAGAAAACCCCGTAGTCTCAAAAGCTCCTTCAGCTGATAAATAGCTTTAGTAAAGTTTCAGGATATAAGATCCACATATAGAAATCACCAGCATTCCTATACACCAACAACAGCCAAGCCAAGAGTCAAATCAAGAACACAATCTCGTTCACATTTGCCACAAAAATAATAAAATACCTAGGAATACAGCTAACCAGGGAGGTGACACATCTCTACAACGAGAATTACAAAACACTGCTCAAAGAAATCAGAGGTGACACAAACAAATAGAAAAACATTCCATGCTCACAGATAGGAAGAATCAATATCATTAAAATGGCCATACTGCCCAAAGCAATTTACAGATTCAATGCTATTCCTATCAAACTACCAGTGTCATTCTTCACAGAGCTAGAAATAACTTTTAAAATTCACATGGAACAAAAAAAGGAGCTCAGACAGCCAAGGCAATCCTAAGCAAAAAGAACAAAGCTGGAGGCATCACACTACCTGACTTCAAACTATACTACAGGTCTATAGTAACCAAAATAGAATGGTACTGGTACAAAAACAGACATAAAGACCAGTGGAACAGAATTGAGACCCCAGAAATAAGGCTGCACACCTACAACCACTGATCTTTGACAAAGCTGACAAAAACAAGCAACGGGGAAAGGACTCCCTGCTCAACAAATGGTGCTGGGATCTGGCTAGCCATATGCAGAAGATTGAAACTGAATCCCTTTGTTACACCATGTACAAAAATCAACTCAAGATGGATTAAAAAACTTAAATATGAAACTCGAAACTATAAAAACCCTAGAAGAAAACCTGGGCAATACCATCCTAGATAGAGGAATGAGCAAAGATTTCATGACAAAGACACCAAAAGCAATTGCAACAAAAGCAAAAATTGACAAGTGAAATCTAATTAAACTTAAGAGCTTCTGCACAGCAAAAGAAACTATCAACAAAGTACACAGTCAACCTACAGAATGGGAGAAAACTTTTGCAACCTATGCATCTAACAAAGGTCTAACATCTAGCATCTATAAGGAACTTAAAGAAATTTACAAGAAAAAAACGAACACCCCTATTAAAAAGTGGGAAATGACATGAATAGGCACTACAAAAGAAGACATACATCTGGCCAACAAACATATGAAAAAAGTTCAATATCACTGATCATTAGAGAAATGCAAATCAAAACCGCACCAGTCAGAATGACTGTTTTTTGACTATTATTAAAAAGTCAAAAAACAGCAGATGCTGGTGAGGTTGCAGAGAAATGGAAATGCTTTCACACTGTTGGTGGGAGTATAAATTACTTCAACCATTCTGGAAGACAATGTGGTGATTCCTCAAAGACCTAGGAGCAGATATATCATTTGACCCAGCAATCCCATTACTGGGTATATACTGGGAATATAATATATATACTGGGAATATAAATCATTCTATCATAAAGACACATGCACATGTATGTTCACTGCAGCACTCTTCACAATAGCAAAGACATGGAATCAACCTAAATGCCCATCAATGACAGATTAAATAAAAAGAATGTAGTACATATATACCATGGAATACTATACAGTCATAAAAAAGAACTAGATCATGTCCTTTGTGGGAATGTGGATAGAGCTGGAGGTCACTGTCCTTAGCAAACTAATGCAGAAACAGAAAACCAAATACCATATGTTCTCATTTATAAGTGGGAGCTAAATGATGAGAACACGTGGACACAAAGAGGGAACAGTAGACACTGGGGCCTACTTGAGGGTTGAGGGTGGGAGGAGGGAAAGGATCAGAAAAAACAACTATTGGGTGCTAGGTTTAATATGTTAGCGATGGAATAATTGGTATAAAAAATCCCTATAATACAAGTTCGCCTGTAAAACAAACCTACATATGTACTCCCTGAACCTAAAAATTTTTATTTTTTAAATAAAATGGTGCAGCCACTATGGAAAACAGTATGATAATTCCTCAAATAAATAAAAAATGTAATAGTCTCTCAAAAATATTAAAAATACAATTACTCTATGATCAGCAATGTCAATTCTGTGTAAATACCCCAAAGAGTTGAAAGCAGGGACTCAAACAGTTGTGCACCCATGTTCACAGCAGCACTATTCACAAAAAGGCAAGAGGTAGAAGCAACCCAAACACTCATTGACAGATGATGGGACAAACAAAATGTGGTATTTACATATATTGGAATATGATCTACCCTTAGGAAGGAAATTCTGGTACATGCTACAACATGGATGAACCTTGAGAGCATTATGCTAAGTGAAATAAAAACAACACTGTTGCAAAAAAACAAACACTGTAGGATTCTGCTTATATGAGGGACCTACTGTAATCAAATTCATAGAGATAGAAACTAGAATGGTGGCTGCCAGGGGCTGGAGGAAGGAAAGAATGAAGAATTGTTGTTCAGTGTACATAAAGTTTCAGTTTCACAAGATGGAAAAGTTCAGGAGATTGGTTGCATAAGGAATATATTTAACACTACTGAACTGTACACTTAAAAATGGTTAAAATAGGACTTCTACGTTAGTGTATTTCATTGCAATAATTTGGTTTAGAAACTGCTGTTAGAAGTACAGCAATAGGAGGAGAGTGAAAAGGACACCCCAGAAGAAAGAGCAGGTGGCAGGAGTGCAGCAGCATTATGTGGGTGTCAGTGATGCATTTGACAATGACCTCCATAGAAGTTGTGCTCCAAATTAAATTGGCCTGTTTTTGAATGCTCTCGTCTAAGTGGAATGCTGGCAGGGTGAAAACACTGCATAATCAGGAGTATATAGGAACTACATCTGGTTGGGAAGCAAAAGGTCCACTGGGGCATGTCGGAGGCTGATGTCAGAACTGGCTTTGTTTAACAAACTCACTAACGACCTAGAAGAAGGCGGAAACAGCCACTGCTAATGAAATTTGCAAAGATATGTTGTCAGTGTCCTGGACTTGCTTGGCCATAATGGCATAAGCATTGCTGGGATGCAGAGTGATTTTCCACTAGGTAGTTAATTGGATTAAACCAACAACTTCCTGGGATATATATAAACACTTGCTCAGTTCTAACTCTTATCTCCAGAGCAGAAAGCAAATTCTTAAATGTGATGCAGTTCATCAAACTATATGTGATAGAAGCCAGTGGAAGAATAGTGCTTTCTCATAGCACAATTTTGCTTGTGTTATTTACCTGTAGGTAGAAGGCAATGGAATCTACACATAAAAAAGGATATAAGAAAGGAGAAGGTGAGAGACACAGGGGACATATACTGTTTCTTTCATGGAGGGAAGTGTGGGCAAGATGCCCACAAAACCTAAATGAGCAAGGGCTCTGAGGTTTGGCACAGGTTTTGACATCCCCTCTACGCTGCTTGAAACCTGTCAGTGGTTCCCCAGGGCCGTTAAGAGACATCTCAGATTCTTGACAATGCCCTAAATGATCTAGCCCCTGCCTACCCACCCAGTTTTTCTGTGCCACTGCCCTTCTCACTCATGCAAGAGGCATCTGCTATTTTGCCTGCCCAGTAGCAGTTTCCTTCTTCTGCCAACAGCACCACAATTTTCTTTGGCAGATTCACTCCTTCCCCACTCTGAGTCACCATTCCACCCCCTGTCACTGTGCTTGGTTCAGGGATGGACAGAGGACTCAAGCTGTGACCATCTGACTCCATCACAGAACTTTTAAAAGCAACTATTGCTAAGTAGCAGTTCTCCTTTTGATGAGGTTGGCTGCTGTGAGACTGACCTCAGCCTACAGCGTTTCTCAGAGGAAAGTGCTGTTGGTATTTTGAGCAGGACAGTTCTTTGTTATGCAGAACCATCTTGCATGTTGTAAGCACTTAGCATTTCTGCCTCTGTGCACTAAATTCTTAGTATTTTCTTTTTATTTTTTTCTTTCCTTTTTTTTGTTTTTGTTTTTGTTTTGGAGACTGGATCCCACTCTATTACCCAGGTTGGAGTGCGGGAGCATGAACATGGTTTACTGCCAGCTCAATCTCCTGGGCTCAAGAGATTCTCCTATTTCAGCCTCCCAAGTAGCTGGGGCTACAGATACATACCATCATACCTGGCTAATTTTTAAAAATTATTTCTAGAGAGAGGGTTTCACTATGTTGCCCAGGCTGGTCTTGAACTCCTGGGCTCAAGCAATCCTCCCACCTTGGCCTCCCAAAGTGCTGGGACTACAGGCATAAGACACTGCTCCCAGCCCTGTAGTACTTTCTGAATCACTGTGACAAAGACAAAAAAAAAAAAAAAATGCCCCTTCACACCCACACCTAAATACCAACCCATGGCTAAGATCTACAAGATGCCATAGAAATTTGGCCATGAGATGAAAATCTGAGAATGAATCACTTTGCGTGGGCACTACCTTCCCATCTTCATGGTCTTCAGCTTGCATGTCACTTCCTCAAAGAGGCCTTTTCATATCTTCCCCATCCAAATTATGTCCCTGTCATGATTGCTTATTATGTATAGTATTGTACCAATTTGCAAATACATATTTAGTTGTGTGGTTGTTTGTTTCATATCTGTTTTCTCCCACTAGACTGTAAGTTCTACGAAGAAAAGGGCTATCTATTTTGGTTTCCAATGACTGGCATTCAATAAACATTTGGATAGAAAGGAGAAAGGAAGTTGCTAGGGTCTGAATGTTTGCTCCCCACTCCAATTCATGTGTTGAAATCCTAATACCCATTGTAATGGTATTAGGAGGAGGGGCTTTTGAGAGATGATTAGGTCATGAGGGTGAAGCCCTTATGAATGGGATTAGAGCCCATATAAAAGAAGCTCCAAAGAGGGCTCTCACCCTTTCTGCCATCCGAGGTTACAGCAAGAAAATAGCTGTCTATGAGGAAGCAGACCTCATCAGATACCAAACCTACTGGTGCATTGATCTTGGATTTCCCAGACTCCAGAAGTATGATAAATAAATTGTTGTTGTGTATAAATCATGGCATTTTGTCTATAGTATTTTGTTATAGCAGCCTGAATAGACTAAGATAGAAGGTTGCTTGAAAACTAGGAACATTTAGTGACTAGGGTCTCAAGCCAAGCCACAAAAGCCTGCTGAATTTAAGAACCTAAAGTGTCATCTACATGTTGTTATGGGAGAAGAGGAAGAACTAAGATTGACTATACGGTCACAGGAGCCTATCTGCCTTTCTTTAAAACCAGCTCTTGGAATTCCCCTGGCTCCCATGGGAACAGGCCCTACGTCAGAGCAGCAGGGGCTGGAAGCTGGAGGTGGAGGTTGGGGGTCTGGTAGCAGCCAGCGTCCACTCCTCTCCTCTCTCACCGCAGCCTTGGCAATGGTGTCAAGAGCTCCACTAGTGGGGAGAGGGAGTAGGGGTGACAAAGGAATCACTTGACCCACTGTGGAAATCAGACACCTGTCCTTCTTGGGAACATAGGTTGTTCTGTGGTCACCCAGCACTATTTCCCCACTTCCTAACATATTTCTGTCCCCCCAGGAGCATAATCTACCCCACTGAAGGTAGCCTTGGTGACATGGGAAATCTAAATGCCTGCCTTCACTCTGGAAGCCAATACATTATATCCCTCCTGCTATGGCTGTCATACAATGGAGCAACTAACAGATTCTCTCCTAGGACTTCGAATCTCGAGTGAGCAATATAAAGCCATGAAACAAAACAAAACAAAACAACAGACTGAAGAACATTCATCCTGTAATGTGACTCTGACCAAGATGTTCCTGCTGCTTGACCTGTATTGACTTCTAGTTTCCTGGCCCTCCAGGGGTGCCCTGACTGCTGCCCATTTCCAAGTCTAGTTCTCCAGGCTTTTCTCAATTCCTGGACAATCAATATCATTTCAATAAAGTTCTCTTTGTCAAAAATACCAGAGCCAGAGAGTTTGTTTGCAGTGCAAGAATCTGGATGGATTTCTAAGGCCTGATCAAGTCATTCACTGCAGTTTCATATTTCCATTCATTCATTCCAAATGCAGCTAATGAGATATGATTATGCCCCATGCACTGTGCCAGGTGCTGGGTATAAAAAACAAACATGATTCAAGCCCAGGGCTAAGAGGTCACACTCTGCTGAGGAGGCAGAGAAATAAATCAGCAATTACAATTGAAATGATATAATCAGTGGCAGAGTCCTGGGAAGATGGTGATCTGAACTCAATTCTCTTCCCTTCAGTCACATTTTCTATTTATTTTCAAAGAATCTCTCTGCCTCTCCCAATTCTAATGACTTCTAGGGCCTATGGTCATCAGACTCAAGTGAAGATTTTGGTACTGTGGAATATCTGCAAACTCTCCCCAGTGGGCTGAACAGGAGCATGGGGAAGCCAGAGTTGGAGAGCTCCAGAGTGGGATCATAAAGCCCAAGATCACAGTAAGCCCAGGGGGAGGTTGCCTGGGTTTCCTGACCCTAAGAGGCCAGGAAGGATAGGACTGGCAGACTGGGTCCTTCCTGCCCAAGAGGCAGGGAGAGCATGAGAAAACTAGGGAGCAAGGAGGCTGCTTCTGGGGCCCTGGAAATCTGCCACCCTCCACACACTCCCCTAGTCCACAGAATGAAAGACAACATTTCCTTACCACTATTGAGGCTGCTGCCACATGAAGGACTTAAACAAGCAGCACTTGTTTCTCATCTGGCTGGCTGAGAGAGAAGTATGCATCAGAAGAAACTGAACACATGCATAGCAAAATAGAGCTGCTGAAAAATGCCAACACTTTGCATATAAAAATGAGTACTTAAGGAGATCCAGTGTAGTACACACAGCAACAGCAACAACAGTAAAATAGTCTTCTGTAGTCAAAGAAAACCTCAACTAAAAGATTCAGCAAGAGAAATCAAAGCAGAGGGTGGTCGTGGTTAAGACTTGAATTAATGGCCTGGATGATCAAATAGGAGAAATATTTTAAGTATGAAGGAAAAAATAAATGTAAATTGTGAAGGAAAATATAAGAGACTTGGAGAATATATCCGTGAGAACCATAGATGTTCTAGAAGAAAAAAAAAAAAAAAAACAGTTATACTTAAGTAAAGCCTCTCTGAATTCTGACATGACTGAAGAGAAAAGAGATATACCAAGGAATATCCTAGTAACATTTCAAACTGGGTAAAAAGAAAAGCCTGCCAAGCATTCAGATAAAAAGAGAATAAGCTCTATAAGTCAAAAATAATCAGACTGGCATCAGTTTTCTTTACTGTAGCCTTAGAACATGAAAAACAGTAAAATAATATCCATGGACACTGGGAGACTGCAGCAAGGATCCTACATGCAGCTAAAATTATTCACTTCTCAGAATGAAAGAAAAATGCATGAGAACATGCCAGGAATAGGGTTTATCACCCCCCAACCCCATCTTAGGAAAAGAATCTATGGAGACTATCCACATACAAAAGAATGAAGTTAACACCATAGTTAACTACTTAACACCATAAATTAACTCAAAATGGATCACAGACCTAAAGATAAGAGCTAAAACTTTAAAACTCCTAGAAGAAAACATAGGAGTAAGTATTCATTACCTAGAGTGAAGCAATGGTTTCTTTTATTTTTATATTTATTATTTTTTATAGAGACAAGGTCTTGCTCTGTCGCCTAGGCTGGAGTGCAGTGGTGCGATCTTGGCTCACTGCAACCTCTGCTTCCCAGACTCAAGTGATCCTCCCACTTCAACTTTCCAGGTAGCTGGGACTACACATGCACGCCACCATGCCTGGCTAATATATATATATTTTTTGTAGAGATGAATTCTCGCCATGTTGCCCAAGCTGGTCTCAAACTCCTGGATTCAAGTGATTCATCCACCTTAGCCTTCCAAAATGTTAGGATTACAGGCATGAGCCACCACACCCAGCCAAGCAATGGTTTCTTAGACATGACATCAAAATCACAAGAAAAAATAGTCAAATTGGATGTCATCAAAATAAAAATATTTGTGCTTCAAAGGATACCATCATGAAAGTGAAGAGACAACTCATAAAATGAGTGTTTGCCAAATTTACAAGAAAAAAACAAACAACCCCATCAAAAAGTGGGCAAAGGATATGAACAGATATTTCTCAAAAGAAGACACTCATACAGCCAACAGACACATGAAAAAATGCTCATCATCACTGGCCATCAGAGAAATGCAAATCAAAACCACAATGAGATACCATCTCACACCAGTCAGAATGGCAATCATTAAAAAGTCAGGAAACAATAGGTGCTGGAGAGGATGTGGAGAAATAGGAACACTTTTACACTGTTGGTGGGATTGTAAACTAGTTCAACCATTATTGAAAACAGTATGGTGATTCCTCAAGGATCTAGAACTAGAAGTACTATATGACCTAGACATCCCATTACTGGGTATATACCCAAAGGATTATAAATCATGCTGCTATACAGACACATGCACACATATGTTTATTGTGGCACTATTCACAATAGCAAAGACTTGGAATCAACCCAAATGTCCATCAGTGACAGACTGGATTAAGAAAATGTGGCACATATACACCATGGAATACTATGCAGCCATAAAAAAGGATGAGTTTGTGTCCTTTGTAGGGACATGGATGCAGCTGGAAACCATCATTCTCAGCAAACTATCACAAGAACAGAAAACCAAACACTGCATGTTCTCACTCAAAGGTGGGAACTGAACAATGAGATCACTTGGACTCGGGAAGGGGAACATTACACATCGGGGCCTATCATGGGGAGGGGGGAGGGGGAGGGATTGCATTGGGAGTTATACCTGATGTAAATGACGAGTTGATGGGTGCTGACGAGTTGATGGGTGCAGCACACCAACATGGCACAAGTATACATATGTAACAAACCTGCATGTTATGCACATGTACTCTAGAACTTAAAGTATAATAATAAAAAAAAAATGAGTGTCTGCAAATCATATATTTGACAAGAGATTTGTATCAAAAATACTTTTAAAACTCTTTTCAATTCCATATTAAAAATGATAGACAATCCAATTCTAAAATGCATAAAGGGTCTAAATAGGCATTTCTTCAAAGAAGGTATATACAAATAGCCAATAAACATATGAAAAGAAGCTCAATATCATTATTCCATTATTAGTCATTAGGGAAATGCATATCAAAACCACAATGAACTACTACTTCACAACTACTGGGATGGCCGTAATAAGAAAAGACAATAACAAATGTGAGGGGGATTGAAGCCCTCATATGTTGGTGATGAGAATGTAAAATGGTTTGGTCACATGGAAGGTAGTTTGTCAGTTCCTCAAAAAGTTAAACATAGGGTTGTCATATGAACCAGCAATTCTACTCCTAGGCATATAGTAAAGAAAAATGACAACATTGATTCACAGAAAATCTTGCACATGAATGTTCATAACAATATTATTTATAAAAATCAAAAAGTGGAAACAATTCAAATTCCCATCAACTGATGAAAGAGTAAGCAAGATGTGGCATATCCAAATAATGGAATGTTATTTTGCAATAAAAAAGAATGAAGTATTGATGCATTCTGTAACATGGGTGTACCTTGAAAACATTATGCTAAATGAAAGAAGCCAGCCACAGTGGATCATATATTGTATGAAATGCCCAGAAGAGGCACATCTATAGAAACCACAAATATATTAGTGATTGTCTGGGGCTAGTGAGGTAAGAGGGATGAGAATAGGTAATAGGCTAATAGGCATAGGTTTTCATTTGAGGGTTGCAAAAGTGTTCCAAAGTTATATTGCAGTGACAGTTGCATGAGTGAACATACTAAAACCCACAGAACTGAACACTTTATGTGAATTATATCTCAACAAAGGTGTTTTTAAAATTATTATTATCATTATTATTATTATTTTGAGACAGGGTTCTGCTCTATTGCCCAGGCTAGAATGCAGTGGCACAACCACAGGTCACTGTAGCCTCCATCTCCTGGGCTCAGCTGGTCAATCCTCCCACCACAGGCATGAGCCACTGCTCCAGGCTATTTTTTTTTTTTTTTAAGACAGAGTCTTGCTATATTGCCCAGACTGGTCTCCGATTCCTGGGCTCAAGCAGTCCTCCCACCTTGGCCTCCCAAAGTGCTGGGATTACAGTGTGAGCCATTAAGCTCAGCCAAAAATCAATTTTTTCAACTATATTACCCACATTTTCAGAAAATCTAAGGGGGACTCAGCCAGGTGTGGTGGCTTACACCTGTAATTTCAGCACTTTGGGAGGCTGAGGTGGGCAGATCACCTGAGGTCAGAATTCCAGACCAGCCTGGCCAATATGGTGAAACCTCGTCTCTACTAACAATACAGAAATTAGCCAGGCATGGTGGCGCACACATGTAATTCCAGCTACGCGGGAGGCTGAGGCAGGAGAATCGCTTGAACCCAGGAGGCGGAGGTTGCAGTGAGTCCAGATCACACCATTGCGCTCCAGTCTGGGCAACAAGAGTGAAACTCCACCTCAGAAAAAAAAAAAAAAAAAGAAAGAAAGAAAGGAAAACAGAAAATCTAGGGGGGACTCTAGCAAACAACCAACGAACTATAACAGACACTTCAAGAGGGAGGAAAAAAATAAGAGAAAAAACAGTGTAAGCAAAGAGCTGTGAAATAACATGTGAATAAACCTAAGTGGATAATAATGCACTAAGAATATGAAATATATGTTTTTAAAGGATTCTTGAAATAGAAGGTATATACTACAACGAAATAATTGTACGTACTTTTTTTTTTTATTATTTTTTTGAGACGGAGTCTTGCTCTGATGCCCAGGCTGGCGTGCAGTGGCGTGATCTTGGCTCACTGCAACCTCCTCCATCTCCCGGTTCAAGTGATTCTCCTACCTCAGCCTCCTGAGAAGCTGGGATTACAGGCACACGCCACCATGCCCAGGTAATTTTTCGTATTTTCAGTAGAGACGGCATTTCACCATGTTACCCAGGATGACCTCAGGTGATCTGCCCACCTTGGCCTCCCAAAGTGCTGGGATTACAGGCGTGAGCCACCATGCCTGGCCATGTGTACTTTTAAAATAGTACTTTAAAGGTTAGAAGTAGCAAAACCCAGCAGTTGAGATAGAAAAAGGAAAAGTAAAAACTTTTGAGTTCTCATCTTATTAGGGTAGAGTAAAGCTGGGAACAGACTGTCTTACAGGAGCATATAAACATCTTGGTGGAGGAAACAGTAGAGACATTGTTTTCCAATACTACAAAAAAACATGTGTCTGATTATCGATGTATAGAAAGGGAACCAAGTGCTAATAAAAGGGAAAGCAGACCGGTGTGGTGGCTCAAGTCTGTAATCCCAGCACTTTGGGAGGCTGAGATGGGCGGATCACGAGGTGAGGAGTTCAAGACCAGGCTGACCAACACGGTGAAACCCTGTCTCTACTAAAAATACAAAAATTAGCCAGATGTGATGATATTGTGCCTGTAATCCCAGCTACTCAGGAGGCTGAGGCAGGAGAATCGCTTGAAACCGGGAGGCAAAGATCACGCCACTGCACTCCAGCCTGGGCGACAGAGCGAAACTCCATCTCACACACACACACACACAAAAGGGAAAGCAAAGTAGAACTTTTAAATTAACAAAGCATGTGGGGGTATGGGGAATAGGATAAAGAGCAGCTTGAGCAAACCAGCAAATATAAGAAAACAACACTATAAAATAACTTTTATATCTCTAATTTTAGTTTTTCTAATGCCTTCTCCATGGTTAGATGGGGCTCTGGGATTTTGGAAAGAACACTATAAAAGTGAAATGCCCTTCTTCTCACATTATATCAGGGGTACATGATATCCACAAAACATCAACGATGATGTCAGTCTTCATCACTTCGTGCTTGCCAGGTTTCCCCATTACAAAATCACCATTATTCTCTTTCCTTACTCTATTCTTTGGAAGCCACTCACTGAATTTAGCCAACCCTCAAAAAGGCAGGGGCATGGGGGTGAGGCAGGAATTAAACTGCACCTTCTGGAGTGGGGAGTACCTACATATATTATTTGGAATTCTGCAATCAAAATTTGTCTCTTCTCCCCCATATGAAATAAAATTTTTTAAAACATAAACATAAGAGGAATAAAGTCATGTATATAAGTCATTCTAATCAATGTGAAATGACTGAATTCCCACTAAGAATCAGAGACAAGGCCAGGCGCGGTGCGGTGGCTCACACCTGTAATCCCAGCACTTTGGGAGGCCGAGGCGGGTGGATCATCTGAGGTCAGGAGTTTGAGATCAGCCTGGCCAACATGGTGAAACTCCATCTCTGCTTAAAATACAAAACTTAGCCAGGTGTGCTGGCATGCGCCTGTAATCCCAACTACTCAGGAGACTGAGGCAGGAGAATCACTTGAACCCAGGAGACAGAGGTTGCAGTGAGCCGCACGCCACTGCACTCCAGCCTGGATGACAAAGAAAGACTCTGTCTCAAAAAAGGAATCAAATGGCAAGAAACTGGCTATATGCTGTTTACTGTAAACATATCTAAAACAGTGAGGATATTAATTAATTAGAGGAATGGGCACTAAAAAACAATCCGTAAAGGCAGGAGCTAATATCAGACAAGGTAAATTTTCAATTTAAAAATATTAAACAGGAAGAAGGGAAAATATTATGTATTGAGACAAGGCATAATCATACTTCATGAAGACAGTATGACTCGTAAACCTGTGTGCTTAAAGTACTTACAGCAGCAAAATATTTAAGACAAAAACTATTAGAAATGCAAAGAGAACGTAATATTTTAATATTAACTTAATATTTTAGATAGTGAGAGACATCGTTATACCTCTTCCACAGTTACACAAATTGAATAGACAAAGATTTTAAAAAGAAGGACTTTTAAAAAATAAATAATCAAATCAGTAAAAATTATAATATAGATACATTTAGAACCCAAATCCACCAAACAAAAAGTACTTATTTTTTCTTATGCTCTTTGAATAATTATAAAAATAAATCATGTACTTAGCCACAAAGAATACCTTATATTCAAATATTTAAGGCAGATTTAACAATATTTAGTGGACTACATTTTTTAGTCAAAATTCAATAAAAGTGGAAATGACTAATGCAAAGGTAATAAAAAGAAAATCCTAAATTTTGAAATTTAAAAGCTTTCATGACTAATCTTTGGGTAAAACAGAAAATATAAAAATATATGGTAGCTATAAAGAAAGCAATAAATATTAAATAACATAATGCTTTATATACTTTATATCAAAACCTACAGACACAGAAAAAGCTGCACTCAGAGAAAAAAATGTATAGACCTACCTGTGCTCTAAAGATGAAAATTAAAAGCCATTAGCACTTAACTTAAGGAATTTTAATGTGAACAACAAATAGACTAAGCAGGAGGAACCAAATAAGTATAAATACTGAAGTTAATAAAGTAGAAAGCAAAAAATTATAAAATTAGGATAACGTATAAATAAATTGAAAAGCTGGTTCTCTAAAGAGAAAAATAAAATAGGCAAATCCCTTGTGTCCCAGATTAAGGAAAAAAGCTGGAAAGCAAAAATAGATAAAATTAGGAATAAGAAAAAAGATACAATAATAGCAACTTTGGAAAATATATATTAGAGAATACTACATTCTTTTTTATGAAAACCCAAAGGTAATAGATAATACCCTAGACAAATATAAAGTAACAAAATTCATCCAAAAATCAATGAAAATTTTCAATAGACAATTTGCCACAAAAAGGATTGAAAAAAATAATAACCTACCATTTTTAGTAATCAGGATTAGATAGATTTATGGTCAAGCCTCATTTAAATTTTAAACAGTTATCAGTATTTTGAAAGCTATGCTAAGGCTTAGGTAAGTATAGCAAGAAGACAATACAACCTTAACAGTAAAACTTGCTTTTAAAAAAGTATTACAAAGAACAAAGCTGTAAACCAATCTTACTTATAAATATCGGCGCAAATTTTAAAATAAAAATTAACAAACAGAAGCAAATACTATACCAAAAGTTGAAAGGTTTTCTGTTCAACAAACAAGCAAGGCTTGTTCTACGAACACAAGAGGATTCAACATTAGAATCTATCAACACAATAAATTTTATTAACAGATTAAAAAGAAACAGATAACGTAATTATATTAGTAAATGCTAAAAGGGCATTTGAAATCATTTAGCATGTATTTCTTTAAAAAAAAAAACTAAGAAAAATCTAAGTACAATAGGTATATTATATTCCCATTAGGCAAAATAAATACTATTTACCAAAGCCAACAGCAAACATTATTCTAAATGTCAAAACAAAAAAAAAAATGTTTTTTTAATCAGAAATGCTTACTTTCAATGTTAATATAATTCAACGCTATTTTGGAAGGTTTAGCCAAAGCAAAATAACAATAAAATAATAATAATTGTCATAGGTATTGGAAAAGAAGAGATAACAGTATGTCTTTTTGCGAATGGTATGATATATATATCTGGAAAACCAAAGAAAAGCTAGTAAAATTAAGAGAAGAGATTTTGGCAAAGGGATGGATACAAGATAAATACACAAACCCAATAGATTGCAAGAAACAGATGTAAAGAGAAAAATTAGAAACTTAAGGAGAATGTAATAAAAATGTAAATATAGTGAGAAACTTTACTTCTTTTATATTTAGGCAAATAAACTAGACAAAGAAAAAACGAAGACAATGAAATCAGCAAAAATTATGTTATAGATATATAATTACAGCTAAACAAAAAGTAAACATAAAAGTAATAAACTATTAGCTATTCTGGCAATAAGCACTTAGAAAATTTAATATGTAGAAATGTTTTATTTACAATAGTAAAAAAATCTGAAAATGCTTAAGAATAAATGTCAACAAAAGCATGAGACTGATGTAGAAAAATATAAAATTTTAAAGGAGAAAAGTTATTGAAAAATATAAAACAATATGGAACAAATATATAGGTATAACATATCTCCATCTTAAAATTTTTTTAACATCAAAAAATATCAGGCCGGGCGCGGTGGCTCAAGCCTGTAATCCCAGCACTTTGGGAGGCCGAGACGGGCGGATCACAAGGTCAGGAGATAGAGACCATCCTGGCTAACATAGTGAAACCCCGTCTCTACTAAAAAATACAAAAAACTAGCCGGGCGAGGTGGCGGGCGCCTGTAGTCCCAGCTACTCGGGAGGCTGAGGCAGCAGGATGGTGTAAACCCGGGAGGCGGAGCTTGCAGTGAGCTGAGATCCGGCCACTGCACTCCAGCCCGGGCGACAGAGCGAGACTCCATCTCAAAAAAAAAAAAAAAAAAAAAAAAATCAGTGTGCCCAAAATTGGATGTCAGCAAGATAGCTGACTAGAAGCTACTAGAGCTCTACCCCAACAACTAAAAAAAAAGTAACATTTTAACCAAAATGACTAATGGACTGTACCAGAGAACAGTAAAAACCCAGAAGAAGTCCTGTAGAGCACAAAAGTTCAGGATGGCCACAGAGAGAAGGGGAGAAAACACCTTTCCCTAGCCACTCCATCCCCTCAATTGGGATCAGCTCAGAACCAGGAAGGATTTCTTTCTGCAAGGAAAAGGTAAGCAAGAGGACTCCAGTAACCCTCAAACCACTGTTGACTCCTACTTCTACTATTTCTATTACTAGAGACTCCTACAGTTCTTACAGTCTCTGAACCCAGCTGAGGGAACTCTCTGGAGTCCACATGCTGAGCTACCCCCAAAGAAGAAACCCATTCTGTTACTGCTCTGTGTCATCCTGCAATCAGAGCCACTGCTAGAGTGTGTCATGCACCGGGGACAAGTAGCCATTGCATTCCTCCACCCCCGATGCTCAGCCACCACTGCATTACACCTACCCAGTAGCACACCATACCCAAGCAGAATTGCTGCTATGCTCTACTTCCTAGAGCCAGTCAGCCACAGAGATACTCCATTTTCCCCATCCCAAACAGTGCTGCACACTCCCCTTAGGGCCAACCTGAAGCTGTGCCCCACTATTAGGGACCCAGAGCCTTAAACTATTAGAGCAGTTGTTCCCCTGGTACCACAGCCAAGGCCTACTTCAACCCCTGAGGACTTCAGGACTCATGAAGCTATATCTGGTCCCAAAGCAGATATAGCACTTCATCCCTCAGGGACCTTAGATACAGAACTTTATCCTCCAGGGACCTCAGGTTTTCTGCACACCAGAGCACTCGTGCCCCTGGTGCCACAACTGAGGCAGCACTCCATTCCCCAACCCCAGGTATTCAGATTTCCTGCACACCAGAGCAGTCACATGCACCCCTATGCCACAGGTAAGGGAGCACTCTGCCCCCCAAGGGACTTCAAGCTTCTGGCACAGTGGAACTGTTGCACTCCACAGCACCATAGTTGACATGATGCCCCACCTCTAGGGATCTAGAGGCTCCACTGACCCATGTAGCTGTGCCTTTGGGGCCAAATAGATATGGTGCCTCACGATTCAGGGAATCAGAGCTTTCATTGAGGTGTGCCACCCTGCCCTCCAGGCTGAACAGCCATTGTACCCCTCCTACTTAGAATTTGACAAGCTCCTCACAATTCAAGCTGTTATGGCACTGTGCCTCTCCAGGGAATGGAGTTATCACTGCACTGTTCCCCACCAGCCAAGGCCCAAGCCACAGCAGCATCTTGCCATTCCTGGGTCATTGCTGCTGTTGCACTTGGCCTCACAGAGCCTGGACTACTGCTATATCCCATTAGCACTGAACCCAGAGTCAACATTGCATAGTACTTCATTCCCTGGAGTCTAAGCTGTCACTGTGCCCTGTTGGTTCTGGGACCTAAATTGTAGTTGTGCTCTGCTCCCCAGAGCTTGAGCCTCCAGAGCACTCATTTTTCCCTGGATCGAAGCCATTACTTTGTCCCACCTCCCAGGGTCAGAGCTATATCATGCCTCCTGGGCTCAAGCTGCTGAGATATGCCACAGAATGACCAAAACTGGCTTAGTGGGAGAACTGCGTTCACTCATACCTTGGAGAGTAAACCTGTACCTCAAGTCTCAAGTCTATAGTAGTTTCACAAGAGCCTGAGTTCAGAAACCCAGCTCCACAGCACCTCTGAGCACCTGTGCCCTGGATTCTAGTGCTGCTATGACTGCCTGTGAACCATGTCAGACCCAACACCAAGAGAGATCTTCTCAGATAAGTCCCCACTGTGAGGAAGACAAGAACAGGAGGACTCCTAAATCCCTTACCCAAATAACCTATGCAGACACCATCACTGCCACACATCCCTGTAACCTAGACTACTGAAACCCCCAGTCATTGCTAACATTTATCACAATTGAAGAAGTTGCACAAAAACTACACAACTGTATCCACATGAAACCAGAGCCACTGCATCCTGCCCAACTGAAACCCTCAGGCCCATCTACAGGTGAAAGTCTTTCTCTACAAAAGCCACTCTGTAAAGTCTGGAAGAGGAGACCACACCACCAGATATGCAGACATCTGTGCAGGAACACAAGATGCATGAAAATACCATAGCACCAAAATGCATACCAAAATACAAGGAAACATGACTCCACCAAAGGAACACGGTAATTATCCAGTAACTGATGCCAAAGAAGCGGAAATGTATGGGTTGCCTGAAAAGAAATTCAAAATTATAATTTTAAGAAAACTCAGTGAGATACAAGAGAATACAAATAGATAATTCAATAAAATCAGAAAAATGATTCATGCTTTCAATGAGAAATTTAACAAAGAAATAGACAATATATTTTTTTAAAGAGCCAAACAGAAAGCTTGGAGCTGAAGAATTCAATCAATGAAATAAAAATTCAACCGGGAAGTTCAACAGCAGGCTATATCAAGCAGAAGAAAGAATCAGGGAACTTAAAAATAGGTCTTCTGAAATGACTCAGTCAGAGGAAAGAAAGAAAAAAGAATGAAAAAGAGTAAAGACAGTCCAATGGAACCTATAAGATGACGTTAAGCAACAAATATTCACATTATGGGGTTTCAAAAAAGAGAAAAGAAATGGACAGAAATCCTATTTAATGAAATAGGTCCTGAAAAGTTCCTAAGTATTGGAAGAGATATGGATGTCCAAATCCACAAAGCTCAAAAGTCCCTAAATAGATTCAACCTAAAGGAGTCCTCTTAAAGAATATTATAATCAAATTGACAAAAGTCAAAGAGAATTATAAAGCAGCAAGAGAATAATGTCAAATCACATAAGGAAACCTCATTAGACTATTCAGGGGTTTCTCAGCAGAAACTTTGCAGGCCAAGAGCAAGTGGAATAATACATTCAAAATGCTGAAAGAAAAAAATACTGTCAGTCAAGAATAGTATACTCAGAAAAGCTGTCCTTCGTAAATGAAGGAAAAATACAGTCTTTCATAGAAAGCAAAAGCTGAGGGAATTCATTATCACCAGACCTGTCTTACAAAAAATGCTTAAAGAAGTTCTTTAAGTGGAAACAAAAGGATGATTATTACTATCAGGAATACATATGAAAGTGTAAAACTCACTATAGAGGTAAATACATAGTCAAATCTAGAATATTCCAATACTGTAATAGTGGTATGTAAATCTCTATATATATATCCATATATATATATGGATATATATATGGAGAGATATGGATATATATATGGAGAGATATGGATATATATATATGGAGATATATATATATATATATTTCAAAAAGACTAAAAGTCAAAACAGTCAAAAATAACAAAAGGTACAATAAGCTTTTAAGGAATGCACACTCTAAAATATGTAAATTGTGACATTAAAAACAAATTGTGGAGGAAGAGGGAAAAGGCTAGAATTTTTGTAGGCAATAGAAATTAAGTTGTTTTCAGCTTAAAATTGTAGATTATAACTATAAGATGTTTTATGTAAGCCAGAATTATCCCATAAATTCTTTTCTCTAGTAGGCAATGCTTGCTCTGTGACTCCTCATAGACCTGGCTGAGATTTTTCAGAGCTGCATTATACTCTGAAACTCTTTTTATACAATACTTCTTTTATCCCTCTCTTCTATCAGAGGTGTCATACCTGTATTGCATCCTGAAGCCTATTTCTGTCTACTTCTCCACCCCATTCCATGTTTCCTTCATAGGCACTCCTCCCAAAAATCTCTTAAACCTCTAATTCTATCTTGGCCTCTGCTTCCAGGGAGACCAACGCTGACACAGATGATCAGAGATAAACTTTTTTTCAAGGTAACAAATACTTGAACAGATTCATGAAAGAAGTGAAACCAAGAGAACATCAGGCAAAAGAAAGAAACATCCAGACAGAGAAAACTTTAAAGGCTTTAAGGCAGAATCACAAGTGACCTGTGAGATAAATCAAATTAGTTTCCTAAAGTCTTCATTTTCTGTCTCTGCTATGTGGCCTTACTGCATTTACCAATAAAATAGAGTACACATCCCTCCCCCATTGACTTTGGACTTGGCAATGTAACTGCCTTGACCAATGGATACTTAGAGACAGAACTTAAGGAGATGCTTTAAATGTGCTTGAGTATTTTGTCTGGGCTTCTTATGCTTCTGCATTCTACCATGAAAGAAATATGAATGGGTAATCACAGATCCTAGAAATGTTGAATAAAAATGTAGCAGATCTAAACCAAACCTGAGGCTTGGAGTCCAGCCTAGCCTAAGTGAACTACTAAATACCAGTAATAACAGCAAGAATATGTGACACTTTATCCACAGCCTATGCCTTCTCTCTCCTTGCTTCTAGCTCATTGTGATTAATATCCCACTCCACGATTCAGTAAGGCCGGATCATGTAAGAAAAATTTAAAAACAAAAAGAAAATTCATCACCAAAAGTATGACCAAAAAGATGAGATTCCCTTTCCCCTAAGCTCCCAGTCAAGGGCTACAGTATCTTCCCAAAAGGAGCAGGCCACCAGCATCTCTCATAACTGTGCACATATGCACACACACACATACACAGACCAATACTATGTTACAGAGGCTAAATTCCATACAAGTATAACCCCTGTTGGTCTTTCACCCACCCCACATTCATTTGGTGGAGACTCTACCCTAGACAGAGCACGCTGAGAATAACGAGATCCCAATCACCTTTAGCCCAGTATGTTGTAGAATATATGTTCCACACTAGCAGAAGGAAGCTGAGAAGACCAGAAGCTACCACAAACTCTGCCCAGTAGCCTGTCTGTAAGCACGACTCTCTCCAAGAGAAGTGGGTTACTATCCCTGTCCGCAGCTCAAAACAGTGGCAGAGAGATTTTTCCCAGGGAAAGAAGCAGGTCATTAAAAAAGAGCCCCGAAGCTCTCCAAAAGGAAAGTGACTTCAATCAGAAGTCACTGATAGTGTTGGGAAGCTCGAGCCTAAGGGGACTTTCAAAAACAATGAGGATTTTAGTAGTAAGCAGTTTTTTAAATGCTGCTAGTTCCGTGAGATGACCTAACTAAACCACAGGCCAGATATTTTGCCAGAGAGAACTAGGGAGGAATACAGCCAAAAAGAATCCTCATGGGATTAGAACAAACCTCAAATCCTAGCTCCTGCTAATAGGCCTGAATTTAATTTGATCAGACTTTGGAGCAATGTTGTAAATAATAATAAAGTAGTCAACCAGCAATTAATGGAGCCCAATATTTAGATGTAATACCTAGAGAGGCAGATAGTTTAACAGAAAGATCAGGGAAAGAGAAAGTCAAAAAGAGACTTGTTAAAACAACTGTAATCCCAGGGTGACTGCACATGCCCAAGGCTCTGCCCCTCTGGAAGCCAGAGGAGAGGCTTCACACTGCAGAAGAAACAGACATACTAAAATATGCCAGCCAAGTCAGTAAAATAAACAAGCAAACAATAACATCATGCCACAAAAAAAGGGGGCAGTTGGTATCCAGAGTTGCTACATTATCTAAAATGAGGAAAGCATCACCAAAGTGATGAGAAAAATCAAGATACAGAATAAGTGTCCACAAGAGGACACAAATATTTAACTTAACAAAAAAGACTTCATGTATATATATGCTCCTTGACTTATGACATATGTCCAAATAAACCCATTATAAATTGAAAATATCATATGCTGAAAATGCATTGAATACACCTAACCTACCTAACATCGTAACTTAGCCTAGCCTACCTTAAATGCGCTCAGAACACTTGCATTAGCCTACACTTGGTCAAAATCATCTAACACAAACCCTATGCCATAATAAAGTGTTGAATATCTCATGTAATTAATTGAATACTATACTGAAAATGAAAACAAAATGGTTATGTGGGTACTCAAAATATGGTTTCTGCTGAATGCATATTATTTTGGCACCTTTGTAAAGATAAAAAATCCTAAGTCAAGGCATTATAAGTTGGGGGCCATCTATGTATATGGATATGTACATATTTATGTATATATCTCAAATAATCCATGCTTAAAGAAGAGAAGATATGATGACAATGTCTTATCACTAAAGAATATCAAAAAAAGAAGCAAATGTAGCTTGGCGCCGTGGCTCACGCCTGTAATCCCAGCACTTTGGGAGGCTGAGACGGGCAGATCACGAGGTCAGGAATTCGAGACCAGCCCGACCAACATGGTGAAACCCTGTCTCTACTAAAAATACAAAAATTAGCCGGGCATGGTGGCGTGCCTATAATCCTAGCTACACAGGAGGCTGAGGCAGGAGAATGGCTTGAATCTGGGAGGTGGAGGTTGCAGTGAGCCAAGAGAGCACCACTGTACTCTAGCCTAGGCAACAGGGCAAGATTCCGTTTCCAAAAAAAAAAAAGAAGAAGCAAATGTATATAAAGAACTCTTGAAACTCAACAATAAAAAAAAACCAACTGCCCAATTAAAAATGGGCAAAAGACCCAAATAAATGCTCACCAAAGATATATGGATGGCAAATGAGCATATAAAAAGATGCCCAACATTACGTGTCATTAGGAAATTGCAAATTAAAAACAACAATGAGATATCACCTATTAGAATGACAAAATCTAAAACACCGACAACACCAAATACTGGTGAGGATATGGAACATCAGGAACTTTTATTGCTGGTGGGAATGCAAAATGGTACAGTTACATTGGAGACAATTAGTTTCTTACAAGGCTAAACATGTATTTATCACATAATCCAGCAACCATGCTGCTTATTATTTACCCAAGTTAAGTGGAAAACTTATGCCCATGCAAAAACCTGTGCAAATAAAAAGTCAGCTTCATTTATAACGACCAAAACTTGGAAGTAACTAGGACGTCCTTCAGTAGGTGAATGGATAAACAAACTGTAGTATATCCAAGTGATAATTATTTGAGTCCTAAAAAGAAACTAGCTATCAAGCCTGAAAGGACATGAAGGAAACTTAAATGCCTATCACTAAGTGAAAGGAGCCAATTTTAAAAGGCTATATACTGTATGATTCCAATCCTATAACTGTCTGAAAAATGCAAAACCATGAAGACAGTAAAAGGATCAGTAGTTGTCAGGAGTCTAGGTGGAAGGAGGGATGAATAGGGGACTTTTAGGGCAATTATTCTGTATGATGACAAAAATGGTGGATACATTATATACCTGTCAAAACTCATAGAATGTACAACATCAAGAATGAAACCTAATGTAAACTATGGAAGTTGGGTGATAATAATGTGTCAATGCAGCTTTATTAATTGTAGTATATGCACCACTTATTCCAGGATGCTGATAGTGGGGAGGCTGCATATAAGTGGAGGTGGGAGATACATTACAACTCTCTGTACTTTCCACTGAATTTTTCTGTGAACCTAAAACTGCTCTAAAAAGAAATAGGTTATGTTTTAAAAAATGGAAATTAGAGTTATAAAGTATAATAACCAAAATTTAAAATTCACTAATGGTTCTCAAAAGTAGATTTCAACTGACTAAAAAAATCAGTAAACCTGAAGATAAGTCAATAGAGATTAAGAATATTAGAGAATAGAAGGGGGAAAAGTACTTTAAAAAAGGAACAGAACTTCAGAGAAAGGTGGGACATCAATGAGAACAACAGCATACCTGTACTGTAAATACCAAAAGAAGAGGAAAGAAAGGAATGGAAAAAATATTTGAAAATGTAATCGCTCAAAATTCCCCAAATTTAATGAAAAACATTAATCTACATATCTAAGTTGAATAAACTTCAAGTAGAATTACACAAGGAGACCCACACTCAGACACATCATAGTTAACTATTGAAAGAAAATAAATCTTGAAAGCTGCATGAGAAAAAAGACTCATCACATATTGGGAATCCCAGGAAAATTAACAACAGACATATCATCAGAAAAAAATGGAGGCCAGAAGGCAGTGAGAAGATACATTCAAAGTACTATAAGAAAAAAGAACTGTCAAAAAAGAATTCTACATCCCGCAAACCTACCTTTCAAAAATGAAAGTGAGGAGTAGAGTTGAGATGACTGACTAGACACAGTAGTATGCGCCTCCACCGTGAAGAGGAGCCAAAACAGTAAGTAGATACTCACAATTCAAACAGGTCATCCAGGAGAGAATGTTCGGATTTTCCAGAGAAGAGACAGGAAGCACTAAAAGTAAGTAAGGAGAGGGTTTGAGGCAGCTTGCCCATCTGGGAACTGACTGATAGCCAGAAGAGGCTCCTGAATGTGGGGAAACAGTGAGAGAGAAACCCCCAGGGCTGCTAAATGGGCTTCTATGATTTTGGCTATGGGAGAAACCCTCAACCTACTAGGACCTCAGGCCTGACACACAGAGCCGCCTAAAGATCGCAGAGTTATTGCTCCAGAAAGGGAACCCCACACAGAATTCCGCGGCCATTTGAACCTGGACCCACTTCAGTTGGGAATCATTCTGAGAGCCTAGACATGAGGGATCTGCAGACATGACTGCTGCCACTGCACTGATTTAAGGAGAGAAGGGCAGGGGAGTCCAGTTGCTCCCACGCACCTTTGGGAGGGTCCCTACCACCCTGCTGTGGGCTGCTATTGAGACTGAGATGTGAGAAGACTGCACACCTCACAGCTTCTTGCCCATGCTGCTGCTTGCCTAGGAGGTACCCTGTCCTCTCAGATAACAGGTTCAAGGCACCATTTTGAGAGCTTAATGCTGAGCTGCACCTTTCCCTTTGGCCTGAATCAGGATGATGTGGCTGCACCTGATGCCCAGCCAAGGAGGGACAGGGATACCAGGCTACATATATCTAGAACAATACCCCTGTCCTGCAATGGGCTGCTGTGAGACTGGGATGTGAGTGGGCCACACCCTGCTCAGCACCTTGCCTATGCTGTCTGCCTGGGAGGGGTCCCGCCTTCCCTGATGGTAGGCCCAAGGTGCCATTTTGAGAGTTTAACACTGGGCTGCACCCCATTCTTGGGCCAAATTTCAGTTGATGTGGCTGCAGCTGCCACCCCATCAGTGAGGGATGGGAAAGCCAGGTTCTCCTATGCATACCTAGGACAATACTCAACATCCTGCTATGAACTGCTGTGAAACTGAAACTCAGGTAGACCACACAGCTTCTTGCCCATGCTGCTCCCCTGAGCAAGGTCTCTCCGTCTCTGGTCACAAGCCCTTGCTGGCACCATTTTGAGAGTTTGACAAGGTACTATGCCCAACACTTAGGCTGAGTTTGAGGTGATGTGGCTACAGTAGCCACCTAGCTGGGGAAGAGACAGGGGAGACCAAGCCCTCCTAA
The DNA here is from genome assembly GCF_007565055.1 of Rhinopithecus roxellana. Taxonomy (NCBI): domain Eukaryota; kingdom Metazoa; phylum Chordata; class Mammalia; order Primates; family Cercopithecidae; genus Rhinopithecus; species Rhinopithecus roxellana. The sequence goes on along the minus strand of NC_044556.1, from coordinate 116,355,792 downwards.
GCACACTTAGGACAATACAGACTCCTTATACAGGTGTCTATGGGGCTGTAGACTAACCCACTGAACTCATCCTAGCTTCCAGAAACACCAACAAAAACCACTTGGGTCCCAGTGGGCTGCTCCACCACTGCTGCTGCCATCACCCACACAACACCAGCTGCTCAGGGGCCTGATAGCAAACTCACACACCTGGCCCACCTCTCCCACCACTAGCTTCTAAGCAAAACACCTGGAGGCCCAAGACTCAGCTCTCCAAGACTCACTAACACTAGAGGCAGTGTAAGCTGCTCTGGGGCCTAGAAACAGGCACACTCACCTTACTGCTGCCACCACTGGGGCCCAAACGAAGACTGGCTCAATTGGCATTCAAGTCCCCAGCTAAACTTCACAAAAACTCAACCAATAATTGTACCTTAAGATGCCACGGAAATCACAGAGACCACTGACCCTGCATACTTCCAGAGATGTCATACAAAGATCACACTACAACAGGCACCTAAAATTGAAGCCAAGTATCCTAATCAACAACATACATACATCCTCAATAAAAAATTTTCCCCTACAAAAGCAATTTCAGTAACTTGAGGGTGTTGGGCCCAAATAGTGGATGAGAAATAGCTCATGTGTGCTGCTCTCATAGAAAGGAAACATAAGGGCTAGGGAACACTGTCCCTACAGGCCAATCATCTGAGAAATCATGTCAGGATCTGTCAAGGGAGCAGGGGCACAAACAGGACAGCAAGGGGTGAAGCTGGGTACCAGCCTGTCTCGGCTCAGCATGGAGCCAGGAGAACCTCTCCAGCATGGGAAAGGGTTAGTAAATGACAGCCCCCAGGGGGATTCACACTCTACACTGAGACTTGTGCAAGACTAGGAATGGGAGAATCCCCCTGGCCACCCGGCACCTCCCCACACTGTGCTTTAAGACTGAGGCAGACAGTCACCCAAATGTTTTGTGGGGATAACTCTGAAGTCTAATGGGATCACTCTGAAGTCTAACGGGATCACTAAAAGCCTTGGGCCTTGGAGCAGACCAGTACCAGTGCAATAGCCTCAGTAGAGACTGCAGTTGTGGTACCTGGGAGCATTAAGACTGTTCCACCACCCCCGTCCCCTTGCAAGATGGGGCTGGCAGCTTCTGGTCCAGCAGTCTGGCCACTCCACCCACCCATGCCACAGGTAACCCAGGCGGGCAGTACCTGCTAGAGCTGCAGGCGCGGTGGTACTGCCTCTGTGTGAACTCATCTGCAGAGTGCACCTTCCTGTTGTCCCTGGAAACTTGGAAACACCTGGCCAACCCTGCCCAACTCTGCCTCTCATAGCCAGATAGGTTACACCTGCTAGAGTTTTCAGGCTACACCTGCTAGAGCTTTCAGCCTAGCAGTCCTGCTTGAGCCTGAACTCTGCAGGCAGGTGCAACCCCATGTTTCCTGAGGAGGCACACAGACAGCATCTTAGGACCAATTCAGCAAGGATACAGAAGGAGCCCCCTGGACCAGAACACCCAACAAAAGCGTGGATGTGGAGACAGTAATCAGAGGAGCCTTCTCCAAAATGCAGGAGTGGACTAGAGTTGAAGCCAGTCAACCAAACCCACCTATGCCATAATCAAACTCCAAAGAGCATCAAATTAGATAAAAACAAAAAAAAATCAAAAGGACTGGGACTTCAATGATTGAAAGACCATCAGTCCACACACAGACAAGAAATAACCAGTGCTAGAACTCTGGAAACTCAAAAAGTCACAGACCTCCAAACAACTGCACTAATTCTCCAGCAATGATTCTCAAGCTGGCTGAAGTGAAAAAATAGAATTCACAATATGCATCAGAAGGAAGATCAACATTCAGGAGAAAGTTGAAATCCAATCCAAGGATTTTAAGGTATACAATAAAATAAAACAGGAGATGAAAGATGAAATGCCAATTTTAAGAAAGAACCAAACTGAACTAATAGAACTGAAAAACTCACTTCAAATGGGAAGGGCCAAAATGGCCACATAAAAACAGCTGTGGTGTGGTACTCACAGAGAGGAGCAAAAGGGACAAGTGAATATAGCACCTCCGACTGAAATATCCAGGTACTCACATTGGGACTGATCAGGAAAACAACTGGACCCACACAGAATGAAGAAAAGCAGGGAAGGGCAACAACCCACCCGGGAGTGACATGGAGCCAAGGGAATCCCCACCCACAGCCAAGGGAATTGGTGAGTTAATGTGGGAACCCAGGAAACCATGCTTCTCCCACAGATCTTTGCAACCCTCAGATCAAGAGATCCCCTCACGAGCCCACACCACCAGGGCCTTGAGTCTGACACAGAGCTGTGAGGAATCTCAGCAGAGCAGCTGCTCAGGCATGCAGACACCCAGGAGCTTTGCATACTCTGGCCCCGATATCCCCAGCAAGGTGGGAGGTCTGTATGTACATATCTCTGAAAAGCAGGCTGAATCCAGGGGGCCAAGCAGCATCCGTTTGCATGCCCCACTTCCACAGCACCCCACAAGATGAGACCTACTGGCTTGGAATTCCAGGCAGCCACCAGCAACAGAGTGGATGGAGCCTGCCTAAGACAGGATGCCTAAGACAGCCCCTGCCTAAGACAGTCCCCAGGGGCAGGAGTGAGATGTGATTTTTGTTGTTTGGTTGACTCAGCCATTCCAGCCTGGAGGCTTTGAAGAGTCCAAGCAGTCCAGATGAGGAAGGGTCCCCCAAGCACAGCACAGTTGCTTTGCCAGAATGTGGCCAGACTGCTTCTTTAAATGAGACCCCATCTATTCCTCTTCACTGGGTGGGACCTCCCAGCTGGGGCCTCAAGCCACCCCCACTCTCCCGTATTCTATAGATAGAGCTCTGATCTTTCCCTAGAGGAGAGTGTGCTGTGGGAGGGCTGGGCCACCACCTTGGTTGTTGGGACGACTCAGCGATTCCAGCCTTCGGGCTTTGGAGAGTCCAAACCAAAAAGTGCAGAGGTGGTTCCCCAGCAAGGCACGGCTGTTGTGTCAAGATGTGGCCAGACTGATTCTTTAAATGGGACCTAGATCTTGCATTCTAATTTGATGATGCTGTTATCTGAGACACTGTTTGTTATTATTTCAGTTCTTTGGCATTTGCTGAGGAGTGTTTTACTTCCAATTATGTGATCAGTTTTAGATTAAGTGCCATGTGGTGATGAGAAGAATGTATATTCTGTTAGTTTGGGGTGAAGAGTTCCGTAGATATCTATCAGGTCCACTTGATCCAGAGCTGAATTCAGGTCCTAGATAACTTTGTTAATTTTCTGTCTCAATGATCTGTCTAATATTGTCAGAAGGGTGTTGAAGTCTCCCACTATTATTGTGTGGGAGTCTATATCTCTTTGAAGAGCCTCCAGCCACCCTCACCCATATTGCAGAGCTAACAGCATTCTAATTTCTCCCTGGGATGGAGTGCCTTGGGGGGAAGGCCACCACTTTTACTGTTTGGGGCATCTCAGCTGGTTCAGCCTGCAGGCCTTGGAGAGCTCAAACTGATTGAGGACCAAGGGATACACAACACAGCAAGACTGTTCCTTTAAGCAGCTTCCTGACCCCATTTCTCCTGCCTGGGTGAGACCTCCCAACTACCTCCTACAGGTGTGTTTGGGCTGGCCACAAGTCGGTACCCCCATGGGACAGAGCTTCCAAAGCAAGGGACAGGCTTCCATCTTTGCTGTTTCACAGCCTTCACTGGTGATACTTCTAGGTTTTAGAAAAACTGAGGTGACTAGAGTATGGAGTGGACCCCTAGCAAACTGCAGCAGCCCAACAGAAGAGTAGCCAGAATGTTAAAAGAAAAACAACAACAAACATAAAAACCCCATCCACAGGTCAGCAACCTCAAAGATCAGAGGTGGATAAGCTCACAAAGATGAGAAAGAATAAGCACAAAAATCCTGAAAACTCAAAAATACAGAGTGCCCCCTTTCCTCCAAATGACTGCAACACCACTCCTTCAAGGGTTCAAAACTGGGCTTAGCCTAAGATGGCTGAAATGACAGAGGTAGGATTCAGAATGTGGATAAAGCAAACTTAGCTGAGCTAAAAGAGCACGTTGTAACCCAACGCAAAGAAGCTAAAAATCATGATAAAATAATGCAAGAGATGACGGCCAGAATACCCAGTATGGAGAGGAACATAACCAGCTGAAAAACCTACTACAAGAACTTCACAATGGAATCACAAGTATTAATAGCAGAATTGACCCAAAGGAGAAAAGAACCTCAGAGCTGAAGACTGTCTTTTTGAAATAAAATAAGCAGATAAGAATAGAGGAAAAAAGAATGAAAAGAAATGAACAAAGCCTCTGAGAAATATGGGATTATGTAAAGAGACTGAATCTACAAATGATTAGGGTACCTGAAACAGATGGAAATAATGGGACCAAGCTGGAAAACATGTTTCAGGACATCAACCAGGAGAACTTCCCCAACATTCAACAGGCCAACATTCAAATTCAGGAAATGCAGAGAACCGCAGTAAGATACTCTATGAGAAGATCATCCCCAAGACACATAATCATCAGATTCTCCAAGGTCAAAAAGAAAGAAAAAAAGGTCAAAAAGCCAGAGAAAAAGGCCAGATCACCTACAAAAGGAAGCCCATCAGCTAACAGTGGATATTTCAGCAGAAACCCTACAAGCCAGAAGAGATTAGGGACCAATATTCAACATTCTTAAAGAAAAGAATTTCTAACCCAGAATTTCATATCCAGGCAAACTAAACTTTATAAGAAAAGGAGAAATAAGATCCTTTTCAGACAGACAAATGCTGAGGCAAATGCCTTACAAGAGCCCCTGAAGGAAGCTCTAATATGGAAAGGAAAAATTGTTACCAGCCACTACAAAAGCACACTGAAGTACATAGACCAGTGACACTATGAAGCAACCACATAAACAAGTCTGCAAAAGAACCAGCTAGCATCATGATGACAGGATCAAATCCACAAATAACAATATTAACCTTAAATGTAAATGGGCTAAATGCCCCAATTAAAAGACACAGAATGGCAAGCTGGATAAAGAACCAAGACCCATCAGTATGCTGTCTTTAAGAGATCTACCTCACATGCAAAGATACACATAAACTTAAAGGGATGGAGGAAATTTTACGAAGCAAGTGGAAAACAAAAAAGCAGGGGTTGCAATACTAGTTTCCGACAAAACAGATTTTAAAACAACAAAGATAAAAAATAGACAAAGAAGGGCATTACATAATGGTAAAGAGTTCTATTCAAAAAGAAGAGTTAGTTATCCTAAATACATATGTACCCAACACAGGAGCACCCTGATTCATAAGACAAGTTCTTAGAGACCTTCAGAGAGACGTAGACTCCCACACAATAATGGGAGACTTCAACACCCTTCTGACAATATTGGACAGATCATCAAGACAGAAAATTAACAAAGATATCTAGAACCTGTACTCACACTGGATCAAGTGGACCTGGTATCTACAGAAATCTCCACCCAAAAATAACAGAATATACATTCTTCTCATCACATGGCACTTAATCTAAAACTGATCACATAATTGAAAGTAAAACACTCCTCAGAAAATGCAAAAGAATTGAAATAATAACAGACAGTCTCTTGGGCCATAGCACCATCAAATTAGAACTCAAGATTCACTCAAAATCATAAAATTACATAAAAATTGAACAACCTGCTCCTGAATGACTTTTAGATAAATAATGAAATTAAGGCAGAAATCAAGAAGTTCTTTGAAACTAATAAGAACAAAGACACAACATGCCAGAATCTCTGGGATGCAGCTAAAGCAGTGTTAAGAGGGAAATTTATACCGCTAAATGCCCACATCAAAAAGTTAGAAAGATCTCAAGTTAACAACTTAACATTGCAACAAAAAGAACTAGTGAACCGAGAGCAAACAAACTCCAAAGCTAGCAGAAGACAAGAAATAACCAAGATTAGAGCTAAACTGAAAGAGATAGAGACACAAAAACCCCTTCAAAAATCAATGAATTTAGGAGCTGTTTTCTGAATAAAAAATTAATAAAATAGACTGCTATCTAGACCAATAAAAAAGAAAAGAGAGAAGAGTCAAATAAATAGAATCAGAAATAAGGGGAATATTACCACTGACCCCACAGAAATACAATCATCAGAGAATACTATAAACACCTGTATGTACATAAATTAGGAAATCTAGAAGAAATGGATAAATTCCTGGACACCTCCACCCTCCCGAGACTGAACCAGGAAGACAATGAATCCCTGAATAGACCAATAATGAGTTCTGAAATTGAGTCAGTAAAAAATAGCCTATCAACCAAAAAAAGCCCAGGACCAGATAGATTCACAGATGAATTCTATCAGAGGTACAAAGAAGAGCTGGTACCATTCCTACTGAAACTATTCCAAAAAATTAAAAAGGGGGAATCCTCCCTAAATACATGTGTATTTATTCTATGAGGCCATCATCATTCTGATACCAAAACCTGGCAGAAATGCAACAACAACAAAAACTTCAGGCCAATATCCTTGATAAACATCAATACAAAAACCTTCAACAAAATACTGGCAAGCCAAATACAGCAGCACATCAAAAGCTTATCCACCATGATCAAGTAGGCTTCATCTCCAGGATGCAAGACTGGTCCAACATATACAAATGAATAAATGTAATCATCACATAAACAGAACTAAAAACAAAAACTACATGATTATCTCGATAGATACAGAAAAGGCCTTAGATAACATTCAACATCTCTTTATATTAAAAACTCTCAATAAACTAGGTATTGATGGGACTTACCTCAAAATAGTAACATACATATATGACAAACACACAGCCAATATCATTCTGAATGGGCAAAAGCTGTAAGCATTTCCCTTAAAAACTGGCACAAGACAAGGTTGCCCTCTCTTACCGCTCCTATTCAATATACTATTCGAAGTTCTGGCCAGGGAAATCAGGCAAGAGAAAGAAATAAAGGGTATTCAAAAAGGAAAAGAGAAAGTCAAACTATCTTTCTTTGTAGAGGACATGATTATATATCTAGAAAACCCCATCATCTCAGCCCAAAGTCTTCTTAAGCTGATAAGAAACTTCAGCAAAGTCTCAGGATACAAAATCAATGTGTGAAAATCACACATTCCTATATACCAACAACAGACAATCCGAGAGCCAAATCAGAAAGGCAATTCCATTCACAATTGCTGCAAAAAGAATAAAAATACCTACAAATACAGCTAACAAGGGAAGTGAAGGACCTCTTCAAGGAAAACTGCAAACCACTGCTCAAAGAAATCAGAAATGATACAAACAAGTGGAAAAACATTCCACGCTCATGAATAGGAAGAATCAATGTCATGAAAATGGCCATACTGCCCGAAGCAATTTACAGATTCAATGCTATTCTTATGAAACTACCACTGACATTCTTCACAGAATTAGAAGAAACCATTTTAAAGTTAATATGGAACCGAAAAAGAGCCCAAATAGCCAAAGCAATCCTAAGCAAAAAGAATAAAGCTTGAGGCATCACACTACCCGACTTCAAACTACACTATAGCAATACAGTAATCAGAACAGCATGGTACTGGTATAAGAATAGTAACATAGACCAATGGAACAGAATAGAGAACCCAGAAATAGGACCACACATCTACATCTGATCTTTGAAAAACCTTATAAAAACAAGCAATAGGAAAAGGATTCCCTATTTAATAAATGATGTTGGGAGAACTGGCTAGCCATATGCAGAAAATTGAAACCAGATCCCTTCCTTATGCCATATACAAAAATCAACAAGATAGATTAAAGACTTCAATGTAAATCCCAAAAGTATAAAAACTCTAGAAGAAAACCTAGGCAGTACAATTCAGGACATAGGCACAGGCAAAGATTTCATGACAAAGAAGCCCAAAGCATTTGCAACAAAAGCAAATATTGACAAATTGGATCTAACTAAACTTAAGAGCTTCTGCATAGCAAAAGAAACTATCAACAGAGTAAACAGAGCCCTACAGAATGGGAAAATTTTTTTCCAATCTATCCATCTGACAAAGTTCTAATATCCAGCATCTATAAGGAACTTAAACAAGTTTACAAGAAAATAAACGAACAACCCCATTAAAAAGTGGGCAAAGGACATGAACAGACTCTTCAAAAGAAGACATGCATGAGGCGAAAACATGGGGGAAAAAAAAAAAAGCTCAATATCACTGATCACTAGAGAAATGCAAATCAAAACCACAATGAGATACCATCTCACACCAGTCAGAATGACTATTATTAAAAAGCCAAAAAGCAACAGATGCTGGTGAGGTTGTGGAGAAAAATAAACACTTTTACACTGTTGGTGAAAGTGTAACTTAGTTCATCCACTGTGGAAGACAGTGTGGTGATTCCAGTGTGGTGACCTAGAGGCAGAAATATCATTCAACCCAGCAATTCCATTACTGGGCATATATGCAAAGGAATAGAAATCATTCCATTATAAAGGCACATGCACGTGTATGTTCATTGCAGCACTATACACAATAGCAAAGACATGGAATCAACCTAAATGCCCATCAATTGTAGACTGGATAAGGAAAATATGTTACATATACACTATGGAATACTGTACAGCCATAAAAAGGAAAGAGATAATGTCCTTTGCAGGGACATGGATGGAGCTGGAGACCATTATCCTTAGCAAACTAATGCAGGAACAAAAAGAAAAAAAAAATACCACATGTTCTCACTTGTAAGTGGGAGCTAAATGATGAAAACACATGGACACATGAAGGGGGATAAAACACACTGGGGCCTGTTGCAGGGCTTGGCGGGGGTGGTGGGAGGAAGAAGAGGATCAGGAGGAATAGCTAATAGATGTTGGGCTTACAAAATCTCCTTAAGCTGATAAGCAACTTCAGTAAAGTCTCAGGATACAAAATCAATGTGCAAAAATCGCAAGCATTCTTATACACCAATAACAGACAAACAGAGATCCAAATCATGAGTGAACTCGCATTCACAATTGCTTCAAAGAGAATAAAATACCTAGGAATCCAACTTACAAGGGATGTGAAGGACCTCTTCAAGGAGAACTACAAACCACTGCTCAACAAAATAAAAGAGGACACAAACGAATGGAAGAACATTCCATGCTCATGGATAGGAAGAAACAATATCGTGACAATGGCCATACTGCCCAAGGTAATTTATAGATTCAATGCCATCCCCATTAAGCTACCAATGACTTTCTTCACAGAATTGGAAAAAACTACTTTAAAGTTCATATGGAACCAAAAAAGAGCCGGCATTGCCAAGACAATCTTAAGCCAAAAAGAACAAAGCTGGAGGCATCGCGCTACCTGACTTCAAACTATACTACAAGGCTATAGTAACCAAAACAGCATGCTACTGGTAAAACAGAGATATAGACCAATGGAACAGAACAGAGCCCTCAGAAATAATACCACACATCTACAACTATCTGATCTTTGACAAACCTGACAAAAACAAGAAATGGGGAAAGGATTCCCTATTTAACAAATGGTACTGGGAAAACTGGCTAGCCATATGTACAAAGCTGAAACTGGATCCCTTCCTTACACCTTATACAAAAATTAATTCAAGATGGATTAAAGACTTAAATGTTAAACCTATAACCATAAAAACCCTAGAAGAAAACGTAGGCAATACCATTGAGGACATAGGCATGGGCAAGGACTTCATGTCTAAAACACCAAAAGCAATGGCAACAAAAGCCACAATTGACAAATGGGATCTAATTAAACTAAAGAGCTTCTTCTCAGCAAAAGAAACTACCATCAGAGTGAACAGGCAACCTACAGAATGGGAGAAAATTTTTGCAATCTACTCATCTGACAAAGGGCTAATATCCAGAATCTACAAAGAACTCAAACAAATTTACAAGAAAAAAAAAAAAAAACCCATCAAAAAGTGGATGAAGGATATGAACAGACACTTCTCCAAAGAAGACATTTATGCAGCCAACAGACACGTGAAAAAATGCTCATCATCACTCACCATCAGAGAAATGCAAATCAAAACCACAATGAGACACCATCTCACACCAGTTAGAAAGGCAATCATTAAAAAGTCAGGAAACAACAGGTGCTGGAGAAGACGTGGAGAAATAGAAACACTTTTACACTGTTGGTGGGATTGTAAACTAGTTCAACCACTGTGGAAGACAGTGTGGTGATTCCTCAGGGATCTAGAACTAGAGATACCATTTGACCCAGCCATCCCATTACTGGGTATATACCCAAAGGATTATAAATCATGCTGCTGTAAAGACACATGCACACATATGTTTACTACGGCACTATTCACAATAGCAAAGACTTGGAATCAACCCAAATGTCCATCAATGATAGACTGGATTAAGAAAATATGGCACATGTACACCATGGAATACTATGCAGCCATAAAAAATGATGAGTTCATGTCCTTTGTAGGGACATGGATGAAGCTGGAAACCATCATTGGCAGCAAACTATCACAAGGCCAAAAACCAAACACTGCAAGTTCTCACTCACAGGTAGGAATTGATCAATGAGAACACTTGGACACAGGAAAGGGAACATCACACACCAGGGCCTGTTGTGGGGTGGGAAAGCAGAGAGGGATAGCATTAGGAGATATACCTAATGTAAATGACGAGTTAATGGGTGCAGCACACCAACATGGCACATGTATACATATGTAATAAACCTACACGTTGAGCACATGTACCCTAGAACTTAAAGTATAATAAAAATATATATATATAGAAAAATAAAATAAAATAATCTCTAATGCAATTTTAAAAAGTTTAAAAAAATAAAATAAAATAAAAACGGAGTCTCAATCTTGTCGCCCAGGCTGGAGTGCAGTGGCATGATCTTGGCTCACTGCAGCCTCCACCTCCAGGGTTCAGGTGATTCTCCTGCCTCAGCCTCCTGAATGGCTGGGATTGCAGGCGCCTGCTACCACCCCTGGCTAAGTTTTTGTGTTTTTGGTGGAGACAGGGTTTTGCCATGTTGGCCAGGCTCCAGGCTGGTTTCGAACTGCTGACCTCAGGTGGTCCGCCTGCCTCGGCCTCCCAAGGTGTTGGGATTGCAGGAGTGGGCCACCACTCCTGGCCAGTCAACCATTTTTAGAAACAACTTGCTGGCTATAGCAAACACAGTGGATCAGGGGCAAGAGACTGAACAGAAGGCTTCAGCCACTGCCCAGAGCGAGGTGGTGAGGAACTCACCTGGGGCCAGCCCCCGAGCAGACAGGGAATGTCTGGGGCTCTGGGTGAGGGCAGAGCTATGGAATAAGAGAGAAGGGGCAGATGGGGCAGTGTTGCCAGTGGACAGGCCCTGGCAGCATGATGGAGAGGGAAAGACCAGGACTGGAACATCAGCACATTACTAGGGTAGAGGGTGCTGCCTTGTGAGGAAAGCCAGGAGGGCAGGCTCATTCAGGCGTCCAGAGCCTACACCTGAGGGGGCCTGGCTGGGAAGGGGTCACTGTGTGCCCTTGAGCCACCACACCTGAACCTGCTTTGTATCCTCCAGAGGATATTGAGTTCAACTCCTAAGATAATACCATGAGTTACTTGCCTAAGATAGGATCTCAGGGTAGGGCAGACTGAGAACGTGTCCATTCCAAGGAGGCATGTCCCCAGGGCCAGCCTTTGGGGTCTGATGGCTGAAGTGAATCAGCAGAGTGTGTTTCGCCCTTGGCCCATGGAGAGGCCTCTGGGGGGCAAGTGCCCATTTGCTTCCCTGATGGCTACCTCTCTGCCTGTGTACAGAAGGTGGTGAGAAGGCAGGAGAAGAGAGGTCCCAGCTCTATATCTCTTTGTTGTAACCATCACAAGATCATGGGACTCGGGCTGCAGAGGCCCTCAGAGGTCTTCTAGCCCAGGGATGCTCAGCTGCCTCCCCAGTCCCTCCTTCAGGAAACCTGCTCACCTCATGAGAAACAAACCACCATTTTTGGAGGAGTTTGAATACAGTTTCTCATCATCTTGTTGCAATCGCTATGCACAGGGAGGTTTAAGACTCTATAGCTGAATTCTCAATTGTGGGGAGCTTTTTGTTGCCATGGAGTCTGCAGAACCAACCTGCCCTCCCCATGGCTGGATAACCTGTCTCACCAATACACAGTTCTCCAGTTTAGCATCTCTGAAGTCAAGATGTGTTCTTAAAGGGAACAATTGTGATGTCATTGCCACAAATCTTGCACAATGGCCACTGGTAACTTGGAAGAAAATCCCAGAGACAAGAGTGGAGCAGCTTGTTAGGAAATGCCACATCCTCAGTGCTCATGATGATGGGAAGGATCAGAGCATAGAAGATGTGGACATCACAACTCTTGTATAACAGTGATTCAGAAGAGTTCTGAATGTGAACAAATTTCAGCCATGCCTTAACCAACTTTTTTTTACTTGTATTTTCCTTTTTATGTATGTATCATAGTGATATATGGTAAAATTTATCCAAATAATGGCCAGGCGCGGTGGCCCATGCCTGTGGTCCCAACACTTTGGGAGGCGGAAATGGGTGGATCACTTGAGGTCAGGAGTTTGAGACCAGCCTGGCCAGCATGGTGAATCCCTGTCTCTGCTGAAAATGCAAACATTGGCCAGGCATGGTGGCACATGCCTGTAATCCCAGCTACTTGGGAGGAGGCTGAGTCATGAGAATTGCTGGAGCCTGGGAGGCGGAGGTTGCGGTGAGTGGAGGTTGTGCCACTGTACTCCAGCCTGGGTGACAGAGTGAGACTTTGTCTAAAAAAAAAAAATCTAAATTTAAAAATAATAATCTAAATAAGTCTGAAAGATATAGTTCAATAAGTATAGAATTAAAAATCTAAATAATAAGAAAAAAAAGATGTTGGGCTTAATACCTGGGGGATGGCATAATCTGTGCAGCAAACCACTATGGCACACATTTACCTTGTAACACCTGCACGTCCTGCACATGTACCCCTGAACTTAAAATAAAGTTAAAAATTAAAAAAGAAAAAGAAATAAAAACTCACTTCAAGAATTACAGAATGCAATTGAAACTATTAACAGCAGAATAGACCAAGCTAAGGAAAGAATCTCAGAGCTCAAAGACCAGGTCTCTGAAATAACTCAGCCAGAAAAAAAGAAATAAATAAAGAAGAATGAACAAAGCCTCCAAGAATATGGGATTATGTGAAGAGACCAAATTTATGACTCATTGGCATCCCTGAAAGAGAGGGAGAGACAGCAAGCAACTTGGAAAATATATTTTAGAATACCGTCTATGAAAATTTTCCTAGCGTTGCTAGAGAGGTTAATATTCAAACTCGGGAAATGTCAAGAACACCTGTAAAATACTATACACAAGAAGACCATCTCCAAGACACATAGTCATCAGATTATCCAAGGTAGAAATGAAAAAAAAAAAATGTTAAAGGCAGCTAGAGAGATAGAGGCAGGTCACCTACCTCCCTTTGCATGCTGTCTTCAAGAGACACACCTCACATGCAATGACACACATTGATTGAAATTAAAGGGATGAAGGAAAATCTACCAAGCAAATTGAAAACAGAAAAAAAGCAGGAGTTGCTATTCTAAATTCAGACAAAACAGATTTGAAACCAACAAAGATCAAAAAAGACAAAGAAGGGCATGACATAATAGTAAAGGGTTCAGTTCAACAGGAAGACCTAACTATTGTAAATATATACAAACCCAACACAGGAGCACCCAGATTCATAAAGCAAGTTCTTAAAGACCTGCGAAGAGACTTAAACAACCACATAGTAGGAGTGGGAGACTTCAACACCCCACTGACAATATTAGAAAGATCATCGAAGGAGAAAGCTAATGAAGATACTCAGGACCTGAATTCAACACCTGACCAAATGGACCTAACAGACACCTGTAGAACTTTCCACCCCAAAACAACAGAATATATGTTCTTCTCATCTGCATGTGGCACATACTCTAAAATCAACCACACAATCAGCCATAAAACAATTCTCAGCAAATTCAGAAAAACCAAAATCATACCATCCACATTCTCAGACCACAGTGCAATAAAAATAGAAATTAATACTAAGAAAATTGCTCAGAACCATACAATTGCATGGAAATTAAACAATGTGATTCTGAATGATTTTGGGGTAAATAATGAAATTAAGGCAGAAATCAAGAAATTATTGGAAGCTAATGAGAACAAAGATACAACATAGCAGAATCTCAGGGACATAACTAAAGCAGTGTTAAGAGGGAAGTTTATAGCACTGAACACCTACTTCAAAAAGTTAGAAAGATCCCAAATTAAAAACCTAACATCACAACTAGAGGAACTAGAGAAACAAAAGCAAGTCTATCCCAAAACTAGCAGAAAACAAAAAAGTAACCAAAATCAGAGCTGAACTGAATGAAATTGAGATGTTAAGAAACTATAAAAAGATCAACAAATCCATGAGTTTTTTCTCTGAAAGAACGAATAAGACAGACAGACCACTAGCTAGAATAATAAAGAAAAAAAGAAGATGCAAATAAAGACAATCAGAAATGACAAAAAGGACATTACCACTGACACCACATATATACCAAAAAACCCTCAGAGACTTCTATGAACGCTTCTATGCACACAAGCTAGAAAATCTAGAAGAAAGGGATAAATTCCTGGATGCACACAACATCCCAAGATTGAACCAAGAAGAAATTGAATCCCTGAACAGACCAATAATGGGTTCCAAAATTTAATCAGCAACAAAAATCCTACCAACCAGAAAAAGCCCAGAACAAGATAGATTTATAGCTGAATTCTATCAGATGTATAAAGAACTGATATTATCCCTACTGAAACTGTTCCGAAAGACTGAGGAGGAGGGACTTCTCCCTGACCCACTCTATGAGGTCAGCATTATCCTGATACCAAAACCTGGCACAGACACAACAAGAAAAGAAAACTTCAGGCCAATATCTTTGATGAACATAGATGCAAAAACGCACAATAAAATACTAGCAAACAAAATCCAGCAGCACATGAAAAAGCTAATCCACCATGATCGAGTAGGCTTTATCTCTGGGATGCAAAGTTGGTTCAACATACACAAATTGATAAATGTGATTCACCACATAAACAGAACCAAACCAAAAACCCCATCTCAATAGATGTAGAAAAGTTTTAAATAAAATTCAGCACTCTTTCATGGAAAAAAAAAAAAAACTCAACTAACTAGGCATTGAAGGAATGGACTTCAAAATAATAGCCACCATCTGAAACACACACACACACACACACACACACACACACACACACACACACACACAAAACATTATACTGCATGGACAAATGCTGGAGGCATTCTCCTTGAAAATCAGACCAAAATAGCATGCCCTCTCTCAGCACTCCTAGTCAACATAGTACTGGAAGTCCTAACCAGAGCAACCAGGAAAGAGCAAGAAACAAAAGGCATCCAAATAAGAAATAAAAGTATCTGTTTGCAGACGATGAGATTCTATACTTGAAAACCCCATAATACCTGCCCAAAAGACCTTTGTTCTGATAAACCACTGCAGCAAAGTCTCAGGATACAAAGTCAATGTACAAAAATCACCGGCATTCTCATACACCAACAACATCCAAGCTGAGAACCAAATCAAGAATGCAATCCCATTCACAATAGCCAGAAAGAGAATAAAATACCTAAAAATACAGCTAACCACAGAAGCGAAAGATCTCTACAAGGAGAATTATAAAACACTGCTCAAAGAAATCAGAGATGACACAAACAAATAGAAAAACTTTCCCTGCTCGTGAATAGAAAGAGTCAATATCATTAAAATGGCCATGCTGCTCAAAACGATTCACAGATTTAATGCTATTCCTATCTTTTTAATTTTTTTAATTTTTGTGCATACATAGCAGGTGTATATATTTATTACGTAGATGAGATATTTTGATACAGGCATGCAATGTAAAATAATCACACCATGAAGAATGGGATACCCATCTACTCATCCAACAATTCTATTCATATCAAACTACCAATGACATTCTTCACAGAATTAGAAAACACTATTTTAAAATTCATATGGGGGGGCGGAGCAAGATGCCCGAATAGGAACAGCTCCAGTCTCCAACTCCCAGTGCGAGTGACACAGAAGACCGGTGATTTCTGCATTTTCAACTGAGGTACTGGGGTCATCTCACTAGGGAGTGCCGGACAATCGGTGCTGGTCAGCTGCTGCAGCCCGACCAGCGAGAGCTGAAGCAGGGCGAGGCATCGCCTCACCTGGGAAGTGCAAGGGGGAAGGGAATCCCTTTTCCTAGCCAGGAGAACTGAGACACACAACACCTGGAAAATCGGGTAACTCCCACCCCAATACTGCGCTTTAAGCAAATGGGCACACCAGGAGATTATACCCACACCTGGCCGGGAGGGTCCCACGGCCACGGAGCCTCCCTCATTGCTAGCACAGCAGTCTGCGATCTAACCACAAGGCAGCAGTGAGGCTGGGGGAGGGGCGCGCGCCATTGCTGAGGCTTAAGTAGGTAAACAAAGCCGCTGGGAAGCTCGAACTGGGTGGAGCTCACAGCAGCTCAAGGAAACCTGCCTGTCTCTGTAGAATCCACCTCTGGGGACAGGGCATAGCTAAAAAACAACAACAAAAAAAGCAGCAGAACCCTGTGCAGACGCAAATGACGCCATCTGACAGCTTTGAAGAGAGCAGTGGATCTCCCAACACGGAGGTTGAGATCTGAGAACGGACAGACTGCCTGCTCAACTGGGTCCCTGACCCCTGAGTACCCTAACTGGGAGACATCCCCCACTAGGGGCAGTCTGACACCTCACACCTCACAGGGTGGAGTACACCCCTGAGAGGAAGCTTCCAAAGTAAGAATCAGACAGGTACACTCGCTGTTCAGCAATATTCTATCTTCTGCAACCTCTGCTGCTGATACCCAGGCAAACAGGGTCTGGAGTGGACCTCAAGCAATCTCCAACAGACCTATAGCAGAGGGTCCTGACTGTCAGAAGGAAAACTATCAAACAGGAAGGACACCTATACCAAATCCCCATCAGTACGTCACCATCATCAAAGACCAGAGACAGATAAAACCACAAAGATGGGGAAGAAGCAGGGCAGAAAAGCTGGAAATTCAAAACATAAGAGCGCATCTCCCCCTGCAAAGGAGCGCAGCCCATCACCAGCAATGGATCGAAGCTGGTCAGAGAATGACTTTGATGAGATGAGAGAAGAAGGCTTCAGTCCATCAAACTTATCAGAGCTAAAGGAGGAATTACGTACCCAGCGCAAGGAAACTAAAAATCTTGAAAAAAGAGTGGAAGAATTGACAGCTAGACTAATTAATGCAGAGAAGGTCATAAACGAAATGACAGAGATGAAAACCATGACACGAGAAATACGTGACAAATGCACAAGCTTCAGTAACCGACTCGATCAACTGGAAGAAAGAGTATCAGCGATTGAGGACCAAATGAATGAAATGAAGCGAGAAGAGAAACCAAAAGAAAAAAGAAGAAAAAGAAATGAACAAAGCCTACAAGAAGTATGGGATTATGTAAAAAGACCAAATCTACGTCTGATTGGGGTGCCTGAAAGTGAGGGGGAAAATGGAACCAAGTTGGAAAACACTCTTCAGGATATCATCCAGGAGAACTTCCCCAACCAAGTAGGGCAGGCCAACATTCAAATTCAGGAAATACAGAGAACGCCACAAAGATACTCCTCGAGAAGAGCAACTCCAAGACACATAATTGCCAGATTCACCAAAGTTGAAATGAAGGAAAAAATCTTAAGGGCAGCCAGAGAGAAAGGTCGGGTTACCCACAAAGGGAAGCCCATCAGACTAACAGCAGATCTCTCGGCAGAAACTCTCCAAGCCAGAAGAGAGTGGGGGCCAATATTCAACATTCTTAAAGAAAAGAATTTTAAACCCAGAATTTCATATCCAGCCAAACTAAGTTTCATAAGTGAAGGAGAAATAAAATCCTTTACAGATAAGCAAATGCTTAGAGATTTTGTCACCACCAGGCCCGCCTTACAAGAGACCCTGAAGGAAGCCCTAAACATGGAAAGGAACAACCAGTACCAGCCATTGCAAAAACATGCCAAAATGTAAAGACCATCGAGGCTAGGAAGAAACTGCATCAACTAACGAGCAAAATAACCAGTTAATATCATAATGGCAGGATCAAGTTCACACATAACAATATTAACCTTAAATGTAAATGGACTAAATGCTCCAATTAAAAGACACAGACTGGCAAACTGGATAAAGAGTCAAGACTCATCAGTCTGCTGTATTCAGGAGACCCATCTCACATGCAGAGACATACATAGGCTCAAAATAAAGGGATGGAGGAAGATCTACCAAGCAAATGGAGAACAAAAAAAAGCAGGGGTTGCAATCCTAGTCTCTGATAAAACAGACTTTAAACCATCAAAGATCAAAAGAGACAAAGAAGGCCATTACATAATGGTAAAGGGATCAATTCAACAGGAAGAGCTAACTATCCTAATTATATATGCACCCAATACAGGAGCACCCAGATTCATAAAGCAAGTCCTTAGAGACTTACAAAGAGACTTAGACTCCCATACAATAATAATGGGAGACTTCACTGTCAACATTAGAAAGATCAACGAGACAGAAAGTTAACAAGGATATCCAGGAATTGAACTCATCTCTGCACCAAGCGGACCTAATAGACATCTATAGAACTCTCCACCCCAAATCAACAGAATATACATTCTTCTCAGCACCACATTCCACGTATTCCAAAATTGACCACATAATTGGAAGTAAAGCACTCCTCAGCAAATGTACAAGAACAGAAATTATAACAAACTGTCTCTCAGACCATAGTGCAATCAAACTAGAACTCAGGACTAAGAAACTCAATCAAAACCGCTCAACTACATGGAAACTGAACAACCTGCTCCTGAATGACTACTGGGTACATAACGAAATGAAGGCAGGAATAAAGATGTTCTTTGAAACCAATGAGAACAAAGATACAACATACCAGAATCTCTGGGACACATTTAAAGCAGTGTGTAGAGGGAAATTTATAGCACTAAATGCCCATAAGAGAAAGCTGGAAAGATCTAAAATTGACACTCTAACATCACAATTAAAAGAACTGGAGAAGCAAGAGCAAACACATTCAAAAGCTAGCAGAAGGCAAGAAATAACTAAGATCAGAGCAGAACTGAAGGAGATAGAGACACAAAAAACCCTCCAAAAAATCAATGAATCCAGGAGTTGGTTTTTTGAAAAAATCAACAAAATTGACAGACTGCTAGCAAGACTAATAAAGAAGAAAAGAGAGAAGAATCAAATAGACGCAATAAAAAATGATAAAGGGGATATCACCACCGACCCCACAGAAATACAAACTACCATCAGAGAATACTATAAACACCTCTACACAAATCAACTAGAAAATCTAGAAGAAATGGATAATTTCCTGGACACTTACACTCTTCCAAGACTAAACCAGGAAGAAGTTGAATCCCTGAATAGACCAATAGCAGGCTCTGAAATTGAGGCAACAATTAATAGCCTACCAACCAAAAAAAGCCCAGGACCAGATGGATTCACAGCTGAATTCTACCAGAGGTACAAGGAGGAGCTGGTACCATTCCTTCTGAAACTATTCCAATCAATAGAAAAAGAAGGAATCCTCCCTAACTCATTTTATGAGGCCAACATCATCCTGATACCAAAGCCTGGCAGAGACACACAAAAAAAGAAAATTTTAGACGAATATCCCTGATGAACATCGATGCAAAAATCCTCAATAAAATACTGGCAAACCGGATTCAGCAGCACATCAAAAAGCTTATCCACCATGATCATATGGGCTTCATCCCTGGGATGCAAGGCTGGTTCAACATTCACAAATCAATAAACGTAATCCAGCATGTAAACAGAACCAAAGACAAGAATGACATGATTATCTCAATAGATGCAGAAAAGGCCTTTGACAAAATTCAACAGCCCTTCATGCTAAAAACGCTCAATAAATTCGGTATTGATGGAACGTACCTCAAAATAATAAGAGCTATTTATGACAAACCCACAGCCAATATCATACTGAATGGGCAAAAACTGGAAAAATTCCCTTTGAAATCTGGCACAAGACAGGGATGCCCTCTCTCACCGCTCCTATTCAACATAGTGTTGGAAGTTCTGGCTAGGGCAATCAGGCAAGAGAAAGAAATCAAGGGTATCCAGTTAGGAAAAGAAGAAGTCAAATTGTCCCTCTTTGCAGATGACATGATTGTATATTTAGAAAACCCCATTGTCTCAGCCCCAAATCTCCTTAAGCTGATAAGCAACTTCAGCAAAGTCTCAGGATACAAAATTAATGTGCAAAAATCACAGGCATTCTTATACACCAGTAACAGACAAACAGAGAGCCAAATCATGAATGAACTTCCATTCACAATTGCTTCAAAGATAATAAAATACCTAGGAATCCAACTTACAAGGGATGTAAAGGACCTCTTCAAGGAGAACTACAAACCACTGCTCAGTGAAATCAAAGAGGACACAAACAAATGGAAGAACATACCATGCTCATGGATAGGAAGAATCAATATCGTGAAAATGGCCCTACTGCCCAAGGTTATTTATAGATTCAATGCCATCCCCATCAAGCTACCAATGAGTTTCTTCACAGAATTGGAAAAAACTGCTTTAAAGTTCATATGGAACCAAAAAAGATCCCACATTGCCAAGACAATCCTAAGTAAAAAGAACAAAGCTGGAGGCATCACACTACCTGACTTCAAACTATACTACAAGGCTACAGTAACCAAAACAGCATGGTACTGGTACCAAAACAGAGCTATAGACCAATGGAACAGAACAGAGTCCTCAGAAATAATACCACACATCTACAGCCATCTGATCTTTGACAAACCTGAGAGGAACAAGAAGTGGGGAAAGGATTCCCTATTTAATAAATGGTGCTGGGAAAATTGGCTAGCCATAAGTAGAAAGCTGAAACTGGATCCTTTCCTTACTCCTTATACGAAAATTAATTCAAGATGGATTAGAGACTTAAATGTTAGACCTAATACCATAAAAACCCTAGAAGAAAACCTAGGTAGTACCATTCAGGACATAGGCATGGGCAAGAACTTCATGTCTAAAACACCAAAAGCAACGGCAGCAAAAGCCACAATTGACAAATGGGATCTAATTAAACTAAAGAGCTTCTGCACAGCAAAAGAAACTACCATCAGAGTGAACAGGCAACCTACAGAATGGGAGAAAATTTTTGCAATCTACTCATCTGACAAAGGGCTAATATCCAGAACCTACAAAGAACTCAAACAAATTTACAAGAAAAAAACAAACAACCCCATCAAAAAGTGGGCAAAGGATATGAACAGACATTTCTCAAAAGAAGACATTCATACAGCCAACAGACACATGAAAAAATGCTCATCATCATTGGCCATCAGAGAAATGCAAATCAAAACCACAATGAGATACCATCTCACACCAGTCAGAATGGCAATCATTAAAAAGTCAGGAAACAATAGGTGCTGGAGAGGATGTGGAGAAATAGGAACACTTTTACACTGTTGGTGGGACTGTAAACTAGTTCAACCATTATGGAAGACAGTATGGCAATTCCTCAAGGATCTAGAACTAGATGTACCATATGACCCAGCCATCCCACTACTGGGTATATACCCAAAGGATTATAAATCATGCTGCTATAAAGACACATGCACACGTATGTTTATTGCGGCACTATTCACAATAGCAAAGACTTGGAATCAACCCAAATTTCCATCTGTGACAGACTGGATTAAGAAAATGTGGCACATATACACCATGGAATACTATGCAGCCATAAAAAAGGATGAGTTTGCGTCCTTTGTAGGGACGTGGATGCAGCTGGAAACCATCATTCTTAGCAAACTATCACAAGAACAGAAAACCAAACACCGCATGTTCTCACTCATAGGTGGGAACTGAACAATGAGATCACTTGGACTCGGGAAGGGGAACATCACACATCAGGGCCTATCATGGGGAGGGGGGAGGGGGGAGGGATTGCATTGGGAGTTATACCTGATATAAATGACGAATTGATGGGTGCTGACGAGTTGATGGGTGCAGCACACCAACATGGCACAAGTATACATATGTAACAAACCTGCACGTTATGCACATGTACCCTAGAACTTAAAGTATAATTTTAAAAAAAATGAAAAAAATAAAATAAAATAAAATAAATAAGATAAAATTCATATGGAACCAAAAAAGAGCCTGAATAGCCAAGGCAATCCTAAGCAAAAAGAACAAATCCGAAGGCATCACATTATCCAAGTTCAAACTATATGACAGGGCTAGAGTAACCAAAACAGCATGGTACAAAAACAGACATATAGACCAATGGAACAGAACAGAGAGCCCAGAAATAAGTCTCCACACCCACAACCATCTGATCTTCAACAGATTTGACAAAAACAAGCAATGGGGAAAGGACTTCTTATTCAATAAATTGTCCTGGGATAATAGGTTAGTGATATACAGAAGATTGAAACTGGATTTCTTCCTTACACCATATACAAAAAGCAACTCAATATGTATTAAAACTTAAATGTAAAGCCTAAAATGATAAAAATCCTGGAAAGAACCTAGGAAATACCAACCTGTACAGAGGCCCTGGCAAAGGTTTTATAAGAAAGACTCCAAAAAGAAAATGCAGTACATACACACCATGGAATATTATGCAGCCACAAAAAAAGAATGAGACCATGATCCTTTGCAGCATCAGAGATGGGGCAGGAGGCCATTATCTTAACCAAATACAGACAGGAACAAAAAACGAGATACCACATGTTCTTATGTATAAGTGGGAGCTAAACATTGAGTATATATGGACACAAAGAAGAAAACAACAGACACCAGGGCCTACTTGAGGGCAGAAGGTGGGAGGAGATGAGGACTGAAAAATTACCTATCAGGTACTATGCTTATTACTTGGGTGATAGAACAATGTGTATGCCAAATTCCCATGATACACTATTTACCTATATAACAAACTTGCACATGTACCCCTGAACATAAAACAACATTAAAACAAAAAGACCCCCCCAAAGCCCCCCAAAATTGGAACAAGTTACTGCTACACCAGATGCACAGGTATCAATGGAAGGATACAGGAAACATGGAGAAGCAGGGAAATGTGACATCACCAAAGGACCAAAACAATTGTCCAGCAACAGATGCCAATCAAAAAAGTATTCCTTGAAATGCCAGAAAGAGAATTCAAAATATTTATTTTAAAGAAGACCAGTGAGATGAAAGAGAAATCTAAAAACCAATACAAAGAATCTTGAAAAACAATTCAGAATATGAATGAGTTATTTATCAAGGAGATATCTTCAAAAATAAAAGAAACAAATTCTAAAATTAAAAAATTAATTGAAGGAAATACAAAATACATTTGAAGGCTTCCATAATAGACTAAACCAAGCAGAATAAAGAATCTCAGAACTTAAAGACTGGTCTTTCAGGATAATCTTGTACAAAAAAAGAATAAAAAGAATGAACAAAACTTTTGAGACATCTGGGACTACACAAAGCAACTAAACTTAACAAATGATCAATATTTCCAAGGGGGAAAAGAAAGCAAAAAGTTTAGAAAAAAAATAATTAATAAAATAATGATAAAAATCTTCCAAGTCTATCAAGATAAACATCTAGATATAGGCAGCCCAATGACCCCCAGGAAAATACATTGCAAAAAGGACTTCACCACAGCATATTGTGTTCAGAATGTCTAAAATCAAGAAAGAATTTTAAAATTAGCAAGAGAATAGCATCTACAGAATTGTCATCTATAAAGGAAACTTCATCAGACTAACAGTATACTTTTCAGCAGAAACCTTACAGGCCAGAAGAGAATGGAATGGTATTTTTAAAGTGCTGGGGGCGGGGCGGGGGGGAACTGTCAGCCAAGAATTTTGTATCCTGCCAGAATAAGTTTTATAAATGAAGGAGAAATAAGTCATTCATAGACAAGCAAATGCTGAAGGAATTTGTCACCACTAGATTAGACCTACAGGAAATGCTGAAAGGGATCTTAAACATGAAGAAGAAATAGAAAATCTGAATAGACTTTATAACAAATGAGAAGATTGATTTCCTAATTTTTAAAGCTGTATTAATCAGGATTCTCTTAGAGAGACAGAACTAATAGAATACACACACACACACACACACACACACACACACAAATATATGTATGTAAAGAAGAGTTAATATTAAGTATTAACTTACATGATCAATAGGTCCCACAATAGGCTGTCTGCAAGCTGAGGAGCAAGCAGAGCCAGTCCGAGCCCAAAACTGAAGAACTTGGAGTCCAGTATTCAAGGGTAGGAAGCATCCAGCATGGGAGAAAGATTTGGGCTGGGAGGCTAGGCCCATCTCTCATTTTCTTGTTTTTCTGCCTGCTTTATATTTGCTGGAAGCTGATTAGATTGTGCCCACCAGATTAAGGGTGAATCTGCCTTCCCCAGCCCACTGACTCAAATGTTAATCTCTTTTAGCAACACCCAAACAGACACACCTAGGATTAATACTTTGTATCCTCCAATCCAATCAAGTTGACACTCAGTATTAACAATCACACTTCCCACAAAGAAAAGCCCAGGTGGTTTCACTAGTGAATTCTATCAATCATTTAAAAAAATTAACACCAATTCTTTATAAATTCTTCCAAATAAAAGGGAACATTTCCAACTTTTTATATGAGCCAGTGTTACCCTCATACCAAAAGCAAACAAAGACATCACAAGAAAACGATAAACTAACATAATTTAGGAATATAGGTGCAAAGCTCCTCAACGAAATGCTACACAATTTAATTCAGGAACATATAGAAAGGATTATACACCATAACTAAGTGGGATTTATCCCAGGACTGTTAGGTAGCTAACAATAAAAAATTAATTAATGTAATACACCATATCAACAGAATAAAGAACAAAAGCCATATGATAATCTAAATAGAGTTTTTAAAAAATCACTTAAAAATATCTAACATATTTTATGACTCAACAAAGTTTGGTCATCAGGAAAATGCAAATCAAAACCACAATGAGATACCACCTCATACCCACTAGGACGGCTATAAATAAAAAGACAGGGCTGGGCATGGTGGCTCACATCTGTAATCCCAGCACTTTGGGAGGCCAAGGCAGGCAGATCACCTGAGGTCAGGAGTTCAAGACCAGCCTGGCCAACATGGTGACACCCCGTCTCTACTAAAAATACAAAAATTAACCAGTTGTGGTGGCACACGCCTATAATCCCAGCTACTCGGGATGCTGAAGCAAGAGAATTGCTTGAACCCAGAAGGCAAAAGTGGGAGGTTGCAGTGAGCCAAGATAATGCCACTGCACTCCAGCCTGGTGACAAAGCAAGACTCTGTCTCAAAAAAAAAATCAAAATTAAAAGACAGACAATAACATATGCTGGAGATTATGTGGAGAAGTCAGAACCCTCATACACTGCTAGTGGGAATACAAAATGGTGCAGCCACTTTGGAAAACAGTCTAGTATTTTCTAAAACAATTAAACACAGAATTACTGTATGACCCAGCAATTCCACTCTTAGACATATACCCAAGAGAATTGAAAACAGGTACTTAAACAAATACATGTATGTTATGCTCATAGAAGCTAATAAGAAAAATAGGCAAAAGGTGAAAATAGCCAAATATCCATTAATGAATGAATGGATAAACAACATATGGCATATTCATACAACTGAGTATTATTCGGCCATAAAAATGAATGAAGACTGATACATGCTATAACATGGATGAATCTTGAAAACTTTATGCTAAGTAAAAGAAGTCAGCTACAAAAGACCACATATTGTATGATTCCGTTTATATGAAATGTCCACAATAGACAAATCCATAGAAATAGAAAGGAGATTAGTGGGTGGTCTTCTGGAGCTGGACAATTGGGGAGAAATGAGAAGTGACTTAGTATGTATGGAGTTTCTTTGTAGGGTTATACAAATATTCTAAAATTAATTGTGATGTTGGTTATACAAATATGTAAATATCTTTAAAACCACTGCATTCTTTGGGAGGCCGAGACGGGAGGATCACGAGGTCAGGAGATCGAGACCATCCTGGCTAACACAGTGAAACCCCGTCTCTACTAAAAAATACAAAAAACTAGCCAGGCGTGGTGGCGGGCGCCTGTACTCCCAGCTACTCGGGAGGCTGAGGCAGGAGAATGGCGTAAACCCGGGAGGCGGAGCTTGCAGTGAGCTGAGATCCGGCCACTGCACTCCAGCCTGGGCGATAGAGCGAGACTCCGTCTCAACAAAACAAAACAAAAAACCACTGAATTGATTTCCTTAGAAATACAATTCTCAGTATGAATATGAATTCGAAGACATTTATTGCATCATTGTTTACACTAACACAATAATAATTAGAATTAGAATTAAAGTCATAGAAGCATAGTGACTGTCCACCTGTGGGAGATATCTGGATTAATATAATACATTCATACCATGAAACATGATACAGCCACTAAAAAGTCTGAATTCATACCGAAACAAGTGCCTCGATGAGATTTCCATGTGTTGCTATGAGTAGAAAGATAAACTACATAATCGTGTATATAGTGTGATTCAATTTTTATAAAATAAACAATGACAAAAACTTTTTTCCTATGCATATATTTATATATATACACAAATAGTATACATAATCAACCAAGCATAAAGAGTGGTGTGGAATGATGCCCCAGGAATAAGTGGGTCATTGGAGTTGTGAAATAAAATAATATTGGAAAGAAAATAATTGCCAACCATATACTGAAGTCAGCTACATGTTTGACACTTGAGTTTAAAGCAGAAATTTTTAAAGTTACTATAAAATCTATATAATTACTATGTAAGCTCCATGGGATCCAGTCTCTGCCATTTGCTAGTTGTGTTAGCTTGGGCACACTACTTAACCTCTCTGTGCTTCCAGTTTCCTTATCTGAAAATAAGGAAGTAGAGATGATAATAGCATCTACCTCACAGAGTGGTTGCAAGAATTGGAAAAGTTAACATGCATAAACACTCAGAATTGTGCTATTCATTATTTATTTTTACTCTTTTTTTTTTTTTTTTTTTTTTTTTTTTGAGACAGAGTCTTGCTCTGCCACCCAGGCTGGAGTGCAGTGGCCGGATCTCAGCTCACTACAAGCTCCGCCTCCTGGGTTTACGCCATTCTCCTGCCTCAGCCTCCCGAGTAGCTGGGACTACAGGCGCCCGCCTCGTCGCCCGGCTAGTTTTTTGTTTTTAAGTAGAGATAGGGTTTCACCGTATTAGCCAGGATGGTCTCGATCTCCTGACCTCGTGATCCGCCCGTCTCGGCCTCCCAAAGTGCTGGGATTACAGGCTTGAGCCACTGCGCCCGGCCCCATTATTACTCTTTTTATGGCTAGTTCTTTGCTGCAAATATTGTGCTAAACCACAGCCTATGTCTGTTTACTAAGTAGAGAGATGGCTATTTTTTTATCTTGTTAACTTTTTCTTCCTCTTCACTTCATCATGTTCCCATAATGGAAGAAAATGTGCTCTGTGGCTGGTTCTGTGGCCACTCAGAAGTCATGGCAACACTGAACTGAGAAGTAGACCTAGTCTAGTGTCAGGCAAGGCCAAATGATAATATAAATGGACTTAGCAGATTAGAAATATGACCAGCACATAATGAAATGAGATTTATCTTGGGAGGAAATGCAAACTAGTTTATCTAAGAAAAAATAGTTCAATATATAGTCAACCTGGAAGCAAAGGAGAGTGCATCTGAGGGAGGCAGAGATAAGGAACAACGAGAGAGAAGGACACCGGCAGAAATATGGCCAGATTGTCCCTGCTGTATACAGCATGGCCCCAGGGAAAGAAGATAACTCCTCATGAGGTGCCCACTGATTAGTATCTTCTCATATTGTGAGCTGTCCATTTTTGCTTGATTTATATTTCCCAACTCTAATAGAGACCAGCGGTCAAGTGATTGATGTAATTGTGCACCAAAAATATTTTTCCCAGCTGTGTTAGTCATTATTTTGGCAGTTTTAACCACCAAGCTGGACCAAGAAGAGACAGTCTGAACCACTTCTGGGCACTGTGCCCTCATGACAAGCACTTATATACTCAATCTACTAAAGAGGCAGAGCCTGGGCAACATTGTGAGACCTTGTCTCTACAAAAAATAAAAAATCAACCAGGTGTGGCAGCATGCACCTGTAGTCTCAGCTACTCAGTAAGCTGAGGCAGGAGGATTGCTTGAGCCCAGGAGTTCAAGGCAGTAGTAAGCTGTGATCACACCGCTGCACTCCAGTCTGGGTGATAGAACAAGACCCTGTTTTAAAAGAAAAAAAAGATACTAAAGAGGCAGGCCTAAGACACACTGTATAGATATAGCCTTGGCCTCTAAAGCTACTTTCCAAAACCATGCTCCATCCCGGACTGGTGCTGGGAGCTGAGGAACACAGTGCTGTGGCTGCATCTCTGAACTGATTACAGCTGGAGCCTGCCTCTCCTCTCCTGATGGGTCAGGTCACCTCAGCAAGCTTTGTGTCTGTAGAGGAGCAACAGACTCCTTGT
The DNA here is from genome assembly GCF_007565055.1 of Rhinopithecus roxellana. Taxonomy (NCBI): domain Eukaryota; kingdom Metazoa; phylum Chordata; class Mammalia; order Primates; family Cercopithecidae; genus Rhinopithecus; species Rhinopithecus roxellana. Next base: position 116,327,137 of record NC_044556.1, on the reverse strand, counting down.
AATTAAGAACTAAGGCTTTAGTACAGAATAATCAATAAAGAGACAATCCTACTTGAAATGCCTCCCATCTTAATTGACTTAAACTAGTATCAACAGCAAAAGAAAGGGAAAGGGAAAGGGAAAGGGAAGGCAAGGCCAAAGCATAATTAGCTCATAAAATATGGGGCTCTGGGGACCAGGAAAGCAGTGGATCCAGTAGAGGCTAAGACCTGAGTGGGGGCTACCCTAGTTGTACCTTTACCAAATTCTCCCAGCGAGGCAGAACCCCATGGGAGGGAGATCACCACCCTTGGAGCCCAGAGACCTCAAGAGCCAGAGGGCATCTTGGATACCCAGAGAGAGACTCACATAAACCAGAAGGATAACTTCCCACTTCCTGACTAGGACAGAAGAGGGTCCTCAAGAATTGGATTTACCTTCAAAATAGGTCATTATGTTCTCTCAGTTCTTCCTTAAAAACATTTCTTGGATCTGTTCCCAACTCATCAACAGCAGTGAGTGTCCCTTAGTTCAAGTCCCCACTGTATAGGCCCCCAAACTTCCCTCCCTGCCTCTTGCCTCCAAGACCCCTACCCTTCAACACCTCACCCAACTTCACTCATACCGATCTTTTTGTGTTTTGTTTTTGAGACACGGTCTTGCTCTGTAACCCAGGCTGGAGAGCAGTGGCACGATTTCAGCTCACTGCAGTGCCAACCTCCTGACCTCAAGCGATCTTCCTACCTCAGCCCTGCAAGTTGCTGGGACTACAGACCTGTGCCTCCACACCTGGTTAATTTTTGTATTTTTTTGTAGAGACAGGGTTCCACCATGTTGCCAGGTTGGTCTCAAACTCCTGAGTCCAAGCGATCTGGCCCACTTCTGCCTCCCAAGTGCTGAGATTACAGCTGTGAGCTCCCATGCCTGGTTCAAACTGGTCTTAACTTTTGCCCTTTGAACAATGAAATGTATGTAGCCTAGGTGATGTATCTAAAGCACAAATCTATTATGTCAGCCCCTCAACCCCCAACTTAAAAACACCCAGTTCGTGGATCCAGAAAAGCTTTAATGTGTATAGATGTGTCCTAGGCACTGTGCTGGGCACTGAGAATTTGATGATGAAAAAAGCAAAGAAGCTATGCCCTCATGAAGCTTGGAATCCAGTGGGGAAAAAAGACAACAAAACAATTACACACACAAAAAAGCTATGATTAAAGTACTATGAAGAAGAGCGGCTATGAGAACCTCTATCAAGGGCTCAGCCTAGCTGGGAGGTCAAGAGAAGACTTCCCTATAAATGCAACATATGAGTAGAGATCTAAAAGATGAGTAGAAACCAACTAGGCCAGTGGTTCTTGCAACCTCTTAATAGGTCAAGGAAATTATTGAGTGTCACAACTACATATTTTAAAATAAAGTAACAGACTGGACTAGAATACAGTAGAAGAGCACAGAACAGAACAGGAAAAAATTAGGAATAGATCAAAATGTACTGAAAATTAGCAAAAGTTAGCATTACTTCATGAAATGTTTGTCGAGCATTACAATATAAAGTATATTTCTTACTACGGGTTGTGAACTAGACAGTGAAGGAAGCAGGGAGGATGGACACACATCCCAAAAAGAGAACAGCCTCTGCAAAGGCTCAGGGGGTGAGAGGAATCATGAGGTGTTTAGCCTCAGTTTTAAGTTGGGAGAGAAGCCAGTCATCATCCAAGCAGCAGATACCATGGACATCACAAAGAAGAGCCAGACATGGTTCCCTGTCTTGTTGAGCTTACATGCCATCAGGAGAGACAGACCAGTATGTAAATAAATATCAGACTAAATTTGAAAAAAAAAAAAAAAGGCAGGAACAAATAAAATGTAACAAGGATATAAAGTGTGAAGAAATTACTTCCAGGTAGGGAAAATCTCAGAAAACTTCACAAAAGAGGAGGGTTCTTCTGAGGCCTGCAAAGATGGGTAAGAATTCAATAAGTGAAAATGTTGGCAGTGGGAATTTGGGGGAAAGAGGTGCAACCATTCCAGATGAGGAATAGTGGGAGTAAAGGGACAGGAAAATAGAGGATGTGTTTTGGGAATGGTAAGTTGCGCTGGAACAATGTGTCTAAGAGTGGAAAGAGAGAGTCATGGAAAATAAGGCACAGGATTTTAGGTGGAGACCAAGTCATGTGGGGCCTTGCCTGCCTGGCTAAAGAGTTTGAACAACTTTGCTTTCAGGAAAAAAAATAAACAGTAAAGGTTTCTGGGCAGGGGAGTGACATACTTGTTGCTGTGTATTAGCAAGATTCCTCTGGAAGCAACATGGAGTAGAATAGATTAGTGGGAGTGGCACTGGGGAGAACAACTAAGAGAAAATTGTAAAATTCGCAAGTTACACTAAGACCTCAGCCAGGTTTGGGGCAGTGGGGATGCAAGGGAGGGAGGGCATGGTTAGGCGCATCAGCCAGGTGTGGGTGTTGAGCCTCTGGGACACAACAGCTTCTCATAAGGATCAGGACGGATCAGGATCTGTCTCAGCCTCTAACTGTGACATCCCAGATAGGTACTCTAGCCTTCTCTGCCTTAGGTTTGTTCCTCTGTGAACTGAGGGAATATTACTCTGGCTTCTGAAACAACCAGCAGAGACTGGGAAAAATAAAGTACGTTCAACCACATAAAGAGTTTACAACTTGCTGGAGTAAAAGTGCCCTAAATCTACAACGATCTTAGCAGCCCCAAAAGAAAACCAATTATTAAAGAGAAACCAGATTAATGGGTAGTATTTTTCAGTTCTTAAATCCTTTTTACTGTTGAGCTGCCTCAATTTCCTTTCCAAGAAAACTTTTCCTTTTCAAGGTTGAAAAATAAAAGAGCTTAGGGCCACCATCGACTAAAGTGAGCATAGAATCAGGCATGCTTCTATAACTAATCATATCATCAACACACCTTGAAAATGATAGTCTATCCCGAAGTGGTACTATACATTGATAAAGGGGTTTACTGTCAAAAATTGCTTATTTCTTTTATCTCTATGGGTCCTGGATTTTTGACTCACTAAAATCTATTAGATTATAATTTCCACTAGGAAAGCAAACTGAGCTATTTGCTATCTTGCTATCTTGCTATCTTGTGCACCTGCCATTTCCTCAGCACCTGGCATAAGCAGGACCCAATCATTAAATGAACGAATGAACCACAGGGTCTCCCCTATGAGTACAGAGTGCCTTCCACCAGTGAGCTATCACGAAATTATTTCAGTCTGACCTCTCCAACATCATAAGGGAAAATGTCCACTTGACCCAAGCAAACTTCTTCTAGAGGAAAAAGCTATATATTTAAATATGCATATATTTCTAAAATCCTAAACCTTATTTTTCTAATTCTCTTAAGTCTCTGTACATATATGACATAGTAAGGCAGAAAGGTTCATGACCAACATCATCATTTGAATCAGTACTCTTGGTTATCAGTGACAAAATCCTATTCAAGCTGGCTCACATAATAGAAAAGGACAGTCCCAGGCTTGTCTTTAGGCACAACTGAATCCACTTATTCAAACAATGTCAGCAGGAGTTTGTCTCTCTCCATCTCTTGGCTCTCTTTTTCTCTGTGTTGGCTTCATTCTCAGCTGGGTTCTTCTTTAGCAGTGACAAAGAGACAAGAAGATCTAGATTTAATATTTTAGCAATCTAAAAACCCAAGAGGAAAAAGAGAGCTTTTTTTTTTTTCCCCCTAATAGTTCCTGCTGAAGTCCTAGGGTTGCCTCTCTAGTTGACCAAGAGTTGACCAAGCTTGGGTCACATGCCTATCCCCGAACCAATCACTGGAATTCTAATTGTCCAAGCCTGGCTCTGGAGCCAGGGAAATGAGACCAGCCCTACTTGAAACACAGAAAATAAAAACAGAGATGGGGCAGGGGGGTACTTCCCCAAAAGAAAATCAGGTGTTATTAACAGAAATGGTAAATGAATGCGAAAAAGACTAGACAGACACATGTCATCATCTCTACCTGTCTAAAATAAGGTTGAATAGAGCCACATCTGATGGGCTATCAGAAAGAAAGTGATTAAGCCTTTTGCCATTATCAATGCTACACATGTGCTTAATGCTAATGGATGAGATGCAGTGCCGGTGCGCAGCTGCAGGAAGGGAGCCAGCAGGGCTGGGAGTAGAAGCCAAGCAGCAATTCATCTTACAGCATAAGAGTTCCCCCAAGTCGATTTTACCAAACAAGATGCCCAAACTGACTCAGGCACTTTTCAAGTTGCAGAACTTGCTCTCAGACTCAGCAGATACATTTGAAACAATTTTATGACCAGCAATTAAACAGAAGGAAATTAAAGGAGAAAAATCAAGGATACAGCTTCATACATAAAACTCAGCCATACAATTAACAGAGCCACATTAATCACACATCAGTTAGGCCTCAGTGGTTTGATAGTTATTTGTTGGCAGAAACAAACCCCTTTCCAATAGGCAAAGAGGACTGATGCACGTATAACTGAAAGACTTAAATGTAGGGTTCCTATCATTAATTAATCAAGTAATCACTCTCTTTGTGGTACTTGTGTGATATTTAGTAATTAGTTTTTTAGTGTTTCTCCCCTTTTAGCTTAGTTCTTCATTACACCCCACATTCCTTTATCTAAATGTTCCAGTGGAAGATGAGATGTGTTTTTAATAATAATAAGACCCTTGTATTTGTAGATCACTTTGTACTTTATAAAATGGCTCACTGGAGTCTTCCAGCAGCCTTTGGAGATAAGCAGGACAAATATTATTCTCTCAAGTAACTACTGAAGTGTCTTGCATAGAGTCAGACTCAAATAATTGCCATCAGAACCTGATTCTCTTGCAGGGGGAGTGAAGTGTCTTCTCGATGTAATAGTGCAGCAAATGGAGCTTTGGTTCTGGGATAAGGTGCAGACAGGTGGAGCCACCTCATCAGAACAGAACCACCATCAGAACTTACTCCTGAGGTCATAAGTCAGTCATGCATCACTGCGAAGGCGTTAATATAATTGGGCTTCAAGGGAAATCTCCCTAGCCTATAAATAATAATCCTATACAGAAAGAAGTAAAGCAATAACATGGAAACTATTCCCAAATAGTTATATTTCATAACATAATTTAAAAGTACTTTAATGATGCTTCACACTTGTATTGTGGTTTGGAATTCTTCATATCTCTTTGAAATGCATTATCCCATTTAGTTCTGAATCTATATAGACTAGCAATACCTGTTTCTCTATGACTTCAAAAAATATTATAGGACAGAGGCAAGGTCTTGCATTGCTAGGAGACCTCCCCTTTTGTTCCTGTATTTTCAGCTCCATCTCAGAGCTGACAATACAGTAAAGGTATTCAGGAAGTGGTTCTTTGTTTTAACTAGAAAAATATTGCTTCATTGAATTAATGCTGGTTAGCATTTTGCATGACTCTGAGGTCTACTGTTAGAACTACCATCCTTAAAATAATAGTTATAAAAGCAAAGGTAGCTGAATTCACTCTAAATTATTCACTCATTCAATCAGTCTACACAATTTTTCAAGGACACAAAGCCAGATTCTACAGTGAAACAGAGAAGATAAAGATGAAAAGTTACAGTCACTAAACTCAATGGCTGGACATGCAAGCTAATCATTAAAGCAGCAGCTACAACAACAAATAATAATAGCATATGTTTCTGAGCACTCACTGTAGGCCAGTCACCCTGCCAAGTGCTTTTCCTGTATTGATTATCTTAATTCTTACCATAACCACTAAGGCAAGTATTATTATTAATGTCATTTTACAGATGAGTAAACTGAGGATCAAAGTAGGTAAGTGGCTTGCCCAAGTTCACATGGTCTGTTAGAGGTGGAGCCGAGAGCCAAGTTCAGATAGTCTGACTCTACACTCATAGTCTTCACTCCACGCCATGAATACACTAGTCATGGCATGGGTCAAGTTCAGTGGTTGCACAAGGAAAAGCAGCAGCAAAATATCCATGAAGGAGTTAGCTAAGCATCACAGGAGACTTAACGGATTGATAACATTTTGTCTAGGGCAACTAGCTTGGAAAAAGGGTTTCAGGCAAAGGCAACAGCATGGCTGAAGCACAAACCAGGAGGAAGCCTGGTGTGTTTGGAGATACACAGCTAGATCGGAGTGGCTTGGGCTTTGAGCGAGGGTGGGAGGAGTGGGAGCCAACACCAGTGAGGAAGGCAGGATATGAATCCATGTCTTCATTGTATAAGATGCCTATGTTATCATTTTCAGATATGAAACAAATCTGTAATTTAGTTTCGGCCAGTAGTTAATAGCTCTCAGTGAATAACAGCATGAACTTGACTTCAGCTTGCTGGGATCTAGTTTCCTTGATGAACTGGCTAATTTTACTGCCACTATTTAATGTCAAACATCTCTCATATACAGACTTTAATATCATGTTTGTTTTGTTCTTGTTTTCAATCCTGATGGAGATGTAAAATGATACAAATTATATATGGAATCTAAGCTAATCAATTTAGATTCATGAATTTGAATGCACCAAAATGTATCCTAATTCAACATAATCACAAATGTGTATAAATATAATGAATTTTAAAAGACTGAAGGAAAATATACCAATAGTTTACAATGTTCCATATTTTCAAACTTTTCCATAATAAGCATGTGTCAATTTTAAGAATATAGAAAAAAATTCTAGAATGGAGAGCAGACTTTTTTTAAGACAAAGTAATGAATGCACAGTTCAAAAGTCAAATTTTGCTAAAGAACTAGCAACAAAAACAATACTTTGCCTTTTGCTCTCACCTTCAGTCTTACCTTCCCAAAGTCGGCCCACTCACTCAACACGTTTATTCTATAGTCACATAGAAATACTGTAGTTCTTCTGTGGTTCTATGGTATATATGAGTTTCTGTAAGATTTAACTCATTTATATCACCTCCCACCTTTCCTCCCCAACTTCCCAATACAATTATAATATCATATTTAGTTCCCGTATTGTTTGCTTACTTTTGAAAGTTTAAGTAATAAACATACACTATCTCTTCTTATTCCGCCAAACATAGATAGTCTCTCTTAACACCCCAGTGGGTACAAAGAGAAGACTGGTGCTCCCAGCCTTGTCCTAAGCTCTTCTACCTCCCATATTCAGGATTGCAACCTTAGAGCACTCAAGTTGATAACATTTACATTTGCTTTGGTAATCATAATTCCATCATCCATACTTTTTCCAACAGTTCATTCTAAAATATGAAAACTAATAACAGCACTTATAGTATTGTGACTATGTAAACGTTAATTCGTGGAGGAGTCAAGTGGTATTCTGTAAGTGTAACTTCTTTCCTACACGTTTTTATTTCCCCTGATTATAACACTATTTTTTAACTTTCCATTATATCAAGTATTCTAAGAAGTCCCCCTTTTGCCCAGGAGACCTCCCTCCCCAGGCTCTATGTCCCTCTGCTTTGACCTGGATGTTTTGTCCTGTATGTGTCACAGGAAGAGTGTGGTTGATTCCCCCATTAATTCTTAGTTAGGATTTTCCTGAACACCTTCCCTAAAATTTAATCACCCTCCCAAATACTACCTAGTCTATCTTCTGCTTTGTCTCACCAGCACCTACCACCATATAGCATACAGATATTTTACATACTTTGTCTATTGTCAGTTTTCCTAAATCTGAGCTCCGTAAAAGTTGGAAGTTTTGTCTGTTTTACTTTCTGCCTTATCCTCAGTGCTTAGAACAGTGCCTCATACACAGTTGACACTGAACGAAAGAATCAAAGTCAGTCCATCTCCTTTGCTAGACACTTCTGGGAATGGGCAGCCATAGGCCACTTTGGGCCAATGGGATGTGAGGAGAGACTTTCTGAGAAGGAGAAGTCAGTTCTCTCCCACTAGGTACAAACAAAAAGCATTGCTTAGGTTGCTTCTGGCAGTCACCTTGACCAAGAGGAAAAGCAGCCTTTGGAGAAGCCAATACCAAGGATGGCAGAACAGAGAGACAGCAAAAGCCTGGATCTTCGTTGATCTTTGAACCATTAAATCAACCTAAGAGCCCTCCCTGCCTTTTTATTGTTGTTTTTGTGCCAGTTTGAGTTGGATTTTCTGTTACTTTCAGTCAAAGAAGCTTACCTGTTACCTGAGTTCTGCTGAGCACCTGTCATCGTAGGTAGCCCTTCATTGATTTTCTGAACCTGGGTCATACTGCCATGGACCCCGTGTCTTTCTCCTTTGATTTACTCCCTGCTTTTACTAGAACACATGCTGGATAATTTTCCAAGATATCTATTATAGAAATAATGTTTCTGAGTCATTGAATGTCTTTCAATGTTTTAATCTCCCCTTTATACTTCATTGATGAGTTGGGTAGGTATGCGATTCTAGGTTGAAAAATGATTGTGTCTTGGAATTTTGAAAGCAGTACTCACATTGCATTTTACTATCCACTGTTACTGATGCTATATTTGGGCAATCTAGCTTTATTCTAGGAACTAGGATAGACACATTTAGCAAATAAAAATACAGAACATCTGATTAAAATTACCTTTCAGATAAACAATGAAATATTGGGGACATGCTTATTCTAAAAACAAAATTACTCATTGTTTATATGAACTTCAAATTTAACTGGCATCCTATATTTTATCTGTCAACCCTACAGGGAAAGTATTTAGTATATTCTCTTTTTCCTTGATGTTCTGAAATATCACAGTATTTCTAATTGTGAGGGTTTTAATTTGCTTTTTTATTTTTTAAAAGCTCATTATACTAATGCCAAATGAGCCCATGAAAGAGGGTATAGTTCTTGTTGACATGTTTAGTGGGTGGATCACTACAGCCTACAGGTTCCAGCCCTCTGTCAGCTTGGGTTTGAGGAACCAGAGCAAGAAAAAATATATATAAACAGTTTCATCAACCCCAGCGTCTGAAAATCTTTAGATAAAATTCCTTTCAGAGCAGAGGCATGGGGAGATTGTAGTCTACTCCCTATAGGACCCTGTAATCTAGTTAGAATTATCTGGTTTCAAACCTGGCCACCCAACTGGCATTTCACACAAGCATCAATGAACAACTTCAGAAAAGGGCCAAGAGTTCAGGCTAAAGAGCCTTGCTTTGTCAGCATGAATATTCTGGACACATCCCAGATTTGCCATGTAATTGCCCTGCTGTGAACCTAGCAGAGAGATACACTATCTCCAAAGAAAAAGACAATTTGTTTGTGAGATACATATTTCCTGGGCTTATCTTTGAGTGAACTACCTAGAAAGTAAGTGATAAGGCAGAGAGATAAGAAATAATCAATTTGGAAAGTAGTGGTAAAATCAGGCAAGGTAAAAATAGGTCAAAGAAATTAGGAGGAGAGCTGCAGAGTCAGTAGAGAAAGGAAATTTTAAAAATGACTTCAGAAGCATTGACTAGACATAACTTTAGAAATAATCTAATCCAGCCCCTCATTTTACTAGTGACAATACCAAGGCTAAGAGAGTGGAAGAGGCTTGCCAGAGTCATGGAACCAGTTTCCTGATTCCCAGTCCAGTGTTCATCCCGCTCTATCGCTGCTGTTGCTTGGGACCTATTGCACAACAGCCCTATTTAATCATCTTGACAGCTTCAGAGAATGATAAACCTTCTCTACAAAGATCTGACTCAGCTCAGGGTAGCAGCTTCACCAAATGTCCCATTAAAAGGCAAATGATTCCAAGTGGGAATTTCAGGGAGCTTGGAAAACATACCCATGACCAAAAATATTGCCCATACTCACCTACCCATGTGCCTAAAATTATACATTGAAAATATTGTTGAAAGGCAAATGACTACTTTTTACATTTTGCTTCAATCTTTGTAGAGGCTTCTTAACAAAGAAGGGTTTGATGGTATGTGACACAGGACAAATGTATTTTGATTGGACAGAGGTAGAAGGATTAGATGTAGTAGGATCCATCAGGTACAAATGGCAGCAGGTGCCTACTTCACCATCACTATTTCATATAAGAACAAAGCAACAGATTGCTTTGTGCTCTAATCATTTTCTTGTCATCAGACTTCACTCTTGGTGCCTGATGCCACTGTAAGATATTTTAGTAGACCTAGTATCCTTGATTACTTGAATAATTCACATTTTGTATCTGAATATGGGATGTTTTCAGCAAAATAGAGTTCCTTTAAATGGCAATTTTGATTTCAGCATCAAGAATTGCTGTCTAGAGTCAAACTTGAAAATGTTATTTATCATCCATGAAGGTCATTTGCCTTCTTTCCTGTGTCTAAAAGTTAAGGAAGATGAAGTTTGAAAGTTGTCCATTGGTTTTGTCAATGAAAAGATTTTAACCAGAGTAGGGGTAACAAAGTGATAAAGGCCAAATTAGACTGCTATACTTGTTGTTAGGAAGTGAACCCAGGTGAAAAAAGTGATGAGATTAATGTAGACAACTTTTAAGAAGTTTAACTATGACCAAAAAGAGAAAATATTTTATTGAAATGTTTGATTGAGTATTGGTTGGTTGGTTGGTTGGTTGGTTGGTTGGTTGGTTTTTAAAGGTAGGAGACACTTGAGCATTTATTTTAGCTTGGGGGGATAAATCAGGACCTCAGCTCCCTCATTTGTATATTGCAGACATGCTAACCACCATAAACAAGGAGTCTGTCTAAGATCACCTGGCCAATTGGCCAAAGTACCAGAATTAAAATTAGGATCTTTCAACTCTTTGTTCCCTTGGGGCCATGTTGTCTCTCCATTTTGCAAATATTCTTGGTTTTCAATGGGTCATAAGAGGAACAGGAGGTCATTTCTGTGCAAAAACATTTGCAAAGAGCTGTAGTCCTCTTGGGCGTGGCAGGAATAAGGAAAGCAAACACTTGATGAAGCAAACACTTTCCGTATGCTAGACACTAGGGTAATCACTTTACTGGTAATAAGTTATTCAAACCTCACAGCCACTGCATGAAGTAGGTAAAGTTATCTTTCTTTCACAGATAAAGAAACTGAGGCTCAAATAAATTAAGTGACTTGCCCAAAATCACATGGTTAGTAAGAGCCAAAACAGAGTCTTAACCACTAGATTACACTATGTCAGGGGAATGCAGAGTAATGCTGATTTAGTGTCACTAATTAATAATATTTTAAATTGTCATAACTCATTTTTTCTAAGCACAGTCATATTTGTTTTCCTCTTTTGTATAATTTTACTTTCAGAGCAACACTGTGAAACAAGCAAGGCAGAGAACACTATCCCCATCCGAGAATAAGGAAATTAAAGCACATTTCTGTCTCTCTCTCTCCACAACCACCCCCACCCCCCGCCCGCCAACACACACACACACCTATTAGGGAGGGCAGTGACAGAGCCTGGGCCAGCTCAGTGGCCAGATTTTCTACAGAGCTACCAGGAGCCTAAAGGGGAGAGATTCAATCCTCTGCTGTCTTTCACAAGTAGCAACTGGTGTCCAGGGTTGAAAAAATAAACCCGTTCCACCAAAATGCCAGAACACAGGCCCTCGAGCTACTGTATCAGAGTTCCCAGTGAGAAGATTCATAAGTAACAACCAAGCAAACTATTTCCGAGTGGAATTAACTCTTAAAGAAAAATCAGAAGCAGGTTTTGACCACTACTAGATTCCTTCCCTTTTCAAAATGACCTACAGTCTCTCGAAATTGTAGGGCTGTTTGGCAAAAAAGTAAACACAAGTGGGTCCCACATACTCTTTTCGGTTTGTTTTGCTTGAGACAGGGTCTCATTCTCTTGCCCAGGGTGGAGTGCAGTGGCATGATCTTGGCTCAATGCAGCCTCCACCTCCCAGGCTCAAGTAATGCTCCCACCTTAGCCTCCCAAGTAGCTGGGACTACAAGCAAGTGCCCCCATGCCCAGCTAATTTTTGTATTATTTGTAGAGATGGAGTTTTGTCATATTGCCCAGGCTTGTCTCAAACTCCTGGACTCAAGCGGTTCACCCGCCTCAGCCTCCCAGACAGAGTAAAGTACTACACCTGGCTCACACGCAATCTTTTTTTTTTTTCTTTTTTTTTTTTTTTTTTTTTACTTTAAGTTCTGGGACACATGTGCAGAACGTGCAGGTTTGTTACATAGGTATACATGTGCCATGGTGGTTTGCTGCACCCACCAACCAGTCATCAAGGTTTCAAGCCCCGCATGCATTAGGTATTTGTCCTAATGCTCTCCCTCCCCTTGCCCCCCACCCGCTGACAGGCCCTGGTGTATGATGTTCCCTTCCCTGTGTCCATGTGTTCTTGTGATTCAACTCCCACTTATGAGTGAGAACATGCAGTGTTTGATTTTCTGTTCCTGCCACACACACTCTTAATACATTAACAGACTATTTTAGCAAGCAATATCTGTCAGTTAAGAAAAGGAACCACTAGTTTGAAAGTTCAGCACAGGTATGATTTGTTGATAATTTCATGGCAAGGACTGTGTCTTACTCATTTTTGTATCCCTAACACCTAGCATGACGTCTGGCACGTAGTAAGTGCCTAATAAATTTTGTGTAATGATTGATGAACACTATCCAGAATATAATAATGGCCATGTCTACCACCTGTGCTGAAAAACCAATGATTATGCTAATAAAATCTACTTAGTTGGGTAGAAGGAAAATTGAAATGACACCAAACAACTCTGGCCTGAATTTCTCAGGAAATTGCCTAAACTTTTAACTTTTTAAATGTTTAACATTTGCAGTATTCTGATTTTAAGAAGCAGTTCTGATTTTAAGAAGCAGTTCTCTTATTGTTGAGTAATTTCTAGACCAATCTTTAATTTTTTTTATTCTAACACAGAAGAATAATGGGGTCCAGTAGCATTATAGAACCATATTCTCATTATGTCAACCCTAATTTGGAATTCCAATATGAGATGGCAGTAAGAGCCCATTTCCTAGAGTCAAAGCTTCAGATTCAGGAACTTCTTTTTAACACTCTTTCCATTCTGTCTGATCTTCCACTATGTGTCCCCACACACTCTGCTCTGCAACTAAATGAAACCTGCTTCTTCTCTTGCTTTCTGAATCTCAATGAGTGGCATCACTATCTACCCAGTTATTCAAATTTGATGCTCTGGAATCACCCACCCTGAATATGTCCCCACACTCCCACAACACACATCTAGGCCTACACACATATGCCTAATAGGCTATCAGGTACCAATGATTCTACCCCCGCTATGACTGTAGTTCAGGACATCATCTTTCTGGACTATTACAAAATGTGTCTGGGTTCCAGAGAGAAGAAAGCCTTAAGTTTTAAGAAGAAGGTAGTAAGCCTTGCCCTTTCTCTGTGCCTAAAATTTACCTGAAATAATAAGTTTCATAAGGAAGCACAGCTATATTCAGGACCTTGGAGAGAACCAGACAAAGAAACGGATTTTGAGGAGCAGAAAGCAGGCAAGTGCTGTGCCAAGACTAGGGTTGTAAACAGTGCCAAATGCTGGAGAGAAGTCAGGCTAGGAAGTCCAGCCACATAAGTTTTCTTTTTGATCTCTGAATACTTCAAGCCCATCTTTACCTCGAGGCTTTGGCCCCAGGTCTGTTCCCTGACTGGAACCCTTTGCCCTCATACCTTTGCATTGCTGTCCACTTCACACTATTCAGGTTCCCACTCCAATAACTCTACAGAATAGCCTTACCTTAATCATGTTATCACATTTCCCCATTTTGCCTTCTTCATAACAGCGATCACTATTTGAAACCATCTTATTTATTCATTTCTTTACTTTATTATTTTCTTCCCAGCTGCCTCGGTAGGTGTAAGCTTTATGAGAGAATAGGCTATGTCTCTGTGATTCACTGTGATACTGTTAGTGTTTAAAACTGTATCTGATACCCAGAAGCTGCTCATTAAGTATTTGACAAATAAACAAATGAAATAAACAAGCAATGAGAACAGATAATTTAATTTGAAGGTGAAGAGACTTTTGAGGACCTTGAACTGAATAGTTTGAGCCGATACCAGATACTTATTTGGGGGCTGAATAACCATTTTGGGGTTTGAAGAAACACATGTATAGATGTGTTAGCATCACCCCATAAGAATGGGCATCTAACACACTCATCAGATGGCACTGCCAATACTATATATGTGTATGTGTATATATATGTGTGTGTGTATATATATATACACACATATATGTACATGTATGTGTGTGTATGTGTATGTATGTGTGTGTGTGTGTGTGTGTATATATTTTTTTTTGAGACAGAGTCTTGCTCTGTCACCCTGGCTGGAGTGCAGTGGCAAGATCAACACTCATTGCAACCTCTGCCTCCCAGGTTCAAGTTATCCTCCCACCTCAGCCTCCCAAGGAGCTGGGACTACAGGTGTTCACCAACACATCCAGCTAATTTTTGTATATATTTTTGTAGAAATGGGGTTTTGCCATGTTACCCAGGCTGGTTTTGAACTCCTGAATTCAAGTGATCCGCCTACCTTGGCCTCCCAAAGTGCTGGTATTACAGGTGTAAGCCACTGCATGCAGGACTATATTTTAATTTCTAGAATAATTAATACATTTCTAACTAGTAAAAAGTAGGCAAAGGCAATCCCTTTTTGGATCATCTTAAAAGCAACTACTGTTTCCCCATTTAGTCTAGTAAGGGATTTTTATTTTCTCATGAGTCAGGGTTTTGCAATGTTGTTTAGACTGGTCCCGAACTCCTGAGCTCAATTAAGCGGCTGGCCTTGGCCTCCCAAAGTGTTGGGATTATAGGCATAAGCCACTACGCCTGGCCAGGGTGATCTTCTTACATAGTAAAAAGATTGAAACGCTACTCTTTTTAGGAAACAGTCTGAAAGAAACAACCAGAAATAATGTTTAATCAGAGATCTGGGCATCCTGTGATCTAATCAAGTTGACACATAAAATTAACTATCACAGTCCCTGAATTTCTTCATAGAGATATACATATATAAGTATGATCAAACTCAAGCTAGTATTCTGAGCATAAGATACCACATAGAGCAAAGACAAGACATCCCAGCTGAGCTTTCTTATATTAACCAGCCCCCAGCCAACTCCACAGCTGATTGTACATGTATAAGACACCAAATATATAAAACTGGACCTTGACATGGAAAAGGAATACATCTTTATTGTGTTAAGCACAGAGATTTTTATGTTGTTTATTATAGCTGTTACCCCACCTTGACACGGTGCCATGATTTGAAGTCAGTTGACTCGAAAGCCTGTGCTTCCAAAGGACAGAGAGCATGATTGGTGTTCACCTCCTAGCCTAGGATCTAGTATCTATTAATTTCACCCAGCTTTATAGAAAACTGCTCCCAAAATCCCAAAACACATAATCTCACCAGTGGTACTAGACTCTAGAAAAACCTTTGGGGAAATATCTGTATTTAGTAAGGTTTTACTATATAACAAACCACCCCAAAACCAAGTCACTTACAACCCAAAACAAACAAAAAAACAAACAAAAAAAGCATTATTTTAGCTCACAAATATGAGAATCTGCAATTTGGGCTTGGCTCAGCAGGGCGATTCTGCCAGCCTGGGCCAGGCTCAGCTAATATAAGCTGGATTCCTGCATACATCTGCGATCAGCTGCAGAGCTGGCTGGCTAATCTAATAAGGTTCAGCTGGGACAGCTTGTCTCCGTTCCATATGCTGTCTCTTCCTCCAGCAGGCTAGCTTGAGCTTGATCAAGCAGTGGCAGAGGCAGAGGCTGCAAGAGAAGCAAAAGGATAAACCCTAAAGCACAAGCTCTTTTCAAGCTCCTCCCTTTGGCAAAAGCAAGACACCTGGCTGTACCAGAAGGCAGTGTGGGAGATCATGATCAAATGCACGAATGCAGGAAGATGGGAACAAATGGGGCCATTAACACAATCTACCCAAATAGCCCAGGATCCCTGTGCCAGCCAGAACACAAAACAAGTACGTCACAGATTTGAAAGCCTCCAGAGTTATTTCTTCCAGCCTCTGACCCCTAAATCTCCAGTAACTCAATGGTAATAGAATCTATAGGACAGTAGCATCAATTCACTTGTTTTGGGAGAATAATAAAACCCATGCTTAGAAAAAAATGACCGATTCGTTGTTTCTGTAACTGGTTTGGCAGAACTCTGGAGGCAGAGGGCTGTCTCTACCTGACAGAAGGATTATTCCAGTGTGTGAGAAATCTTCCTGCAAAAAAGTGAGTCATGACAAGAAGAATGCCAGGCCTCCCTCGTACTCCTCAATGTGGTAAGGAGGATGTGACCAAAACGCTGATGAATACACTGAATATACTTCCTTTCCCGAAACGGATGGCAGAATAAATGAAACTGCTACTGGATTTGCTACCCAAGTTGTAACCCAATCTGCTCTCTGCTAAAAACATCCCTTTTGCCTTGAGTTTCTGTGTCCAAGCGCTTCTCTTTGTGGTTTGCTATTGTTTCTATAAAAATACCTTTCACTTGGCAACATCTAGCCAAGAAAAGCAAAATATCTAACAGAAAAACACAGTTTGTCTGTTATTTCAGTGACTTGAGAACAATAATGAGTTGTTATGGTGTGAACTGGGTCCCCCACCAAAATTATTATGTTAAAGTGTCAACCCCCAGTACTTCAGAATGTGAACTTACTTGGAAATTGGGTCATTACAGACGTAATTTGTTGAGATGGGGTCATACTGGATGTGGACACAGGGAGAACTCTATATGATGATATAGGCAAAGACTGGAGTGACGCAACAGAAGCCAAGAAAGCCAAAGATTGCCAGCAAGCCACCAGAAGCTAGGGGGGAGACGTGGAACAGCCCTCAGAAGGAACCACTCCCACCAACACCTTGATCCCATATCTCTAACCTCCAGTAATGTGAGGCAATAAATTTCTGTTGTTTAAGTAATTCAGTTTGTGGTAAATTGTTATGCTAGCCCTAGCAAGCCAATGAATGAACAACCACCTATGTCATGGGCCCTTCACATTCAGTCTCTTTTTCACCTCTTGCTCCAAGATTGCTGGTCCCAGTTTCAGATGAAAACACTGAGGCTAGCTTGCCCATGCTCAGTCAGCATGGCCAAAGGCCAGACTCAAGCCCAGGTTCCAGACCCTGTCCATGTACTTTCCTTTGCGTAGTGTTGCTGTGTGAAGGTTGCTGACAAGGCAAAAATTGGAGTTGCAGTTCTAAAGGGAGCTACACCCCCATTGTGCAATAGATTGGTTTCTAAAGGAATTCATTCTTAATCGATTCCTTATAAACTCAATGATATTTTAAGTGCTCTCACGTTGTTTCCTATTCAAAAGAGCCCTGGGGGAGATCCTTTGGTATAGCAGAGGGTCTTTTTGGATTGTGAATTATCACTTGTCTCCCTTCAAATTTATTTAATTTGCAGGCATAATTTGTTTTTGTATGAGAGACTTTTATGAAAGTGGCCCTGCCTTCAATTCTGCACCTCTGCCTCCGCTGGCAGTAAATGTTCAGTAAATACTTGCTGTTACCATTGTGGTTAATGACAGCAATGAAGGATGCCCACAAGTGGCACTGCCTTTTAAATACACGTGGTGTCTGAAAGGATTTCCTCCCATTTCAAGCCATTTTGAGCATCTTCAACTTAAACTCATTGCTTGGGTAGAAAAAGGGGAAAACATCATTTTGTTAAATGCCAACGTTTAACTATTAATTACTCCCTATTAGTGAGCTCTGTGTTAATTACTATTCCAGATATCTAGGTGTTTGTAAATTAGCAGGTACATGTAATTTCTTTTTCTGGGTCTGCCTTTAAGCTGCCTGAGCAGAAAAATTCCCCTGGGGGGTGAGGGTGCCTTTGGCCCAGTGAAGAGAAGACATGTATGGCTGGAGTGAATAGAATCGTATTACTTTAATAACAGCCTCATTTGGAAGTGCAGGTTCCCAAATTAGTTTAGTTTCCAAATTTAGATTAGTTTCAAGGTTCTTTCCTGAAATTGCTTTTATCGACTGATTAATTAATTAATTAATTAATTTCATAAGCATCAGCTGAGTACCTACTAAGTGTCAGGCACCATCCTCAGCCCTGGAGATTCACAGATGAAGAGGACTCCAGGTCTACCCCTCATATCCTCATCATCTAATAGAAAAATACACTCTTCATCAATAACTACACTGAAGTACTTAAGTGATATACTAGAAGAATGGGGAATGGTGCCTTGGGAGCACAGGGGGGGAAAAAGCACTTCACTTTGCTGGAAATGGCAGAATCTGTCTCCCAGAGTTGGTGGCATTCTCGCAAAATCTTGAAGGATGAGTAGGAGTATGCCAGATGCATGATTTGATAAAGGACATTTTGAGAAGAAAGAGCAGTGCACTCTTAAGATGCTGCAATGAGAACCTGGTGTTTGGAGACTGGTGGGTGGCTGGACACAGGAGATGATGAGAAAGTAGCAGGGAAGTGAGTTTAAAACAGTTGTCTGGGGCAAGATCACAAAGAAGCTTGAAAACTCGTCTCCTCCTAGAAGGGAGAGTGACCTAACTAAATTGAGTGGCATGGAAGATGACCTGAAATGTGAAGAGGCTAGAGATAAGGAGCTGAATGGGGAGACACATACCATGAATGGAGGTCTAAGCCATGGCAGGAGCTGTTGGGATGTGCAGAAGAGCAATTACTTAAACAATAGTAATGAAATGAAATTCTAGAAGCTTGTGGCTGGGAGGTGAGAGAGAGGAAGAGTCTGGGATGACTGCACATCTCTGGCTTGGGTATCCAGGTGTACTTACCAAAAATGGATGGTACAGGCACAGAAGCAAACTAATGTGATTCATTCTGAGTATATTTAGAATGCAGAAACTGTAAGGAAGCTTTCAGAAGTGAGATTTCTACTCACTCCTTCAAGGGTAATTTGGGACCTGCTTGCTCATTCTGACCTAGCAACTCTTAGAAAGTTGTACCTTGAATCACAGAACAAATGAGTTTAATTTGCATTCACATAAACAAGAAGCACTGGCCCTTAACAACCAACAACCAAGAGGCGTATCTATCAGGTTCTCAGTTACACATAGCAGAACCCCCTCCACTTATCTTAAGCAGAAAAAGAATTTATTAAAAGATATTGGTAGCTCAGAAAACCTCCAGGAGGGCCAGAAAGCCAAGCTTGAAGGTAACATGATCAGGGACAACACTTGGACCACACTGTGGTTGGCTCCAACAGAGACTCCAGCCCTGATACGGGGCCCTGGAAGCCCAAAACTCCATCTCTGTTACCCCTAACAACAAAATGCCCCATAGTTATCCTCATCAGAAAATGGGTTACAGCCCTTGCTTCCTCACTCTGTTCTTTCCCTAATTGAAGTCTTCCATCAAAGGGTCTGATTGGCAAAACTCGGATCTGGTAAATATGCTGTAGCTGCAAGGAAGTGGGAAAGCAAGTATCTGGCTTTTCTTTTAAGGAGGTGAGATTTACAATGCAGAAAATGTCCTAAAACATAGGAAGCATTTCAGAACAGGCTGATTAGAAAACAGAGAGTGCCGCAGAGGGCTACTGTTTAAGCAAAAACATAGAATGAAGTGATCTCTTTCTTCTGGGACCTGTGAGGCACTGCTTTTGTAGACATGACAACTTTGTACTACAGTTTTTACTCCCAGATTGGAAAACTCCCTGTGGCAGGTGAGGTCTTTTGAGTTTTGTATGTCGTTGGTGCCACACACCTGGGAAGAGCTCAATAAACGTGGCCCTGTCCAAGTCCATGACAACTATGGAACTCTCTGGCTTGTTCATTCAGTGAGCATTTGCCATATACCTATTGTGTGTCCTGACCTATGTTGGGCACTGCTGCTGATTCAGAAGCATTGAACACACCTGTGCTCATACCCTGTGATCAACAGGGCCTGCTATGTATTGTGCACAGGAATGACACCTGGTATCTGTCATCACTACAGTAATCTATCATCATTATAGGAAACATTGCAGTTTGCCCTAACAAAAAACACTTCATGGTCACTCAAGGAGGTGGGAGCTTCCCTTGTCAGGGCCACCCTGACTGCACCTCCTCGGTATTGATTTCTATTCAGTTCTATTCCCTGATTCAATAAAAACAAACTGGAAGGGAAATGATATTGACTTCCAAGGAGTACTAGAAAAGAATCTTCTAGGCTATTTGGCCAGACTCTCTGAAACAAGGATTCTAGGCTTGAGGAGAGGCTTATCCCCCTGAGAATTCTATTTCAAGATCTTTTCCCAGAGGGCAGTCCTCAGGGATGCTCAACGATCCAGGCCATCAGTTCCCCTACGGCACAGGAAGCTGCCCAGTTCTTACTCCTTATTTCAACAGGCCCCTCCAAACCAGGAAATCTGAATTTCTGTAAGGAAAGAAAGTGATTTATCATAAATCTGCTGCAACAGAGTTAATTGTGTTTTAAAGTCACTCCGTGCTACTTCCTCATCATCTCCTATATGGCTTCATGTCTCTTTTTTTTTTTTTTTTTTTTTTTTTTTTTTTTTGTATTTTTGTATGTTTTAGTAGAGACGGGGTTTCACCAGGTTAGCCAGGATGGTCTCGATCTCCTGACCTCGTGATCCGCCCGTCTCGGCCTCCCAAAGTGCTGGGATTACAGGCTTGAGCCACTGCACCTGGCCATGTCTCTGTCTTGAGTTTTAATGTTGAGGGGTTAGGAGGCCCCATAGGGCTCAGGCCTGTTTCCCTGGAAACATGGGTAGTCTTCAAGGAAACCAGGCAAATCTACTGTAACCGGGGCCCTGGGTGGGGCAGGTGGGTTCACCGAAACGAAGGGTAAGCTCAGAGCCTCAGAATCCAGTGATGACTGGCAGCTCCTCTGTCTTACTCTAGTAAAGCTTTCAGCAGGGACCAGCATGTGCTTCTATCTGAGGCAGAATGGAACAAATTGTATAGATTTTAGGCATGTCGAGATTGTCCTCTTGCTCCCTAGATACTCTAGGGTTTTCATGTTCTAGGATTTCATGAACATGGCATTATTTTTTGAATCTGAGGCTCCATAAAAGTCAGATCTTTAAGCAATTTCACCTTAAGCTATTTTATATCTACTTTCACTTCCAACCAAGATGGAGTAAAAACAGCCTAAGTTTCTTTCCCTCGTTAAATAATTTAAAAACCGAACAAACTTTATAAAACAAGATTTCAGACATTGGACAACAGGAAGTAAAGAATAGGCTTTCCTGAAAGAGATGAAACAAATGAGGAGAGCCCTACAATTTCCTCAGATTGATGCCTGGAAAGTTTACCATTTTACATCTTAGAAATCATTTAATCTTCCAGACAAAGCCTGCCAGTTCCATGGTGACAATGGCTTCCACCTGGGGGGTGTTGGGGGTCGTTGCCCTAGTCTAATGTGCCTGGGGGTGGTTTTCTTGTTGTTTGACACGTATCTCATCACACTAACTTCCCAGTCTGTTTTTTGGTTTTTAGCATTTCTGCTCAAATGTGTTCACATTGACACATTCTGCTCAATTGTTTCTACATCGCTGTAAACCTTAGATGAAACACAGAAGCCCGAGTGCTGTGGCTCAAGCCTGTAACCCTAGTGCTTTGGAAGGCTGAAGCAGGAGGATCACTTGAACTCAAGAGTTCAAGACCAGTCTGGGCAATATCACAACACCTTGTCTCTACAAAAAAAAAATTTTTTTAATTAGCTGTGCTGGGTAACACATGCCCATAGTCCCAGCTACTCAGGACGTTCAGGTGGGAGGATTCTTTGAGCCCAGGATGTTGAGGCTGCAATGAGCTATGATGGCACCACTGCACTTCAGCCTGGGTGGTAGAGTAAGACTCTGTCTCTAAAATAAATAAATAAATAACTAAATAAATAAGAAACAGAGAAGATCATTTTTGCTTTCGCTTCTACTCTTTACCTTGAGAACTTCTTTAGATTCCCCTTTTCAGGATCCATCACTTTCTCTCATCTGGAAAAGAAGCTGAATTGCCTCTCATTGGTCACTCATTTTTTTCATAAGTTTAATGTAGTATTTTAATTTCTTCTTTTCACGCAGGAAATTGCTCAATCTCTCTAGACCGCTGCCAAATTGCTCAGCTTTGCATTTATTTCAGCTATTACCATAGCATGCTCAGGAAGATGCTGTCCCATGGGGTGGCCCCTAATCTCCAACAAACAAGAACAAACAAACAAAAACCTTTGTGTAACTCTTTCCAGATTGGAAATTGGGTGATAAAGTCTGGGACACAAGCAGAGAAGGCTTTAAGTCCCCTAAAATAGTAATTATTTGACATCGACAATCTTTTCACATGCATTATCCTTCTCAACTCATGACAACCATATAAGGTAATCAGGGCAGGGAAGTTTCTAGCAGTAATAAAAATAATTACTCATTCCAAAGGTAGTGTCCACAAAGATTTCTGCTCTTGTGTCATCCTTGTTTTTCTCATTTTATATGTCACCCAGTTGTGTTTAGGTTTTCCTTCTCCTTGAGAAAGACTTAGATTGGCTTAAATTCTCATCCCATGTCGCTAGGAAATCCAATTTCCTTTTCAAGATTTCTGTCAATTCCAGGGGGCTTATGTCCTCATAGTCTCCCTTGACTCTGACTTCATGTAACTTCTCAACTCTTGGTCTCCACTTTGACTCATAGTTGTTTCTATATATTTGCCCTATAATTAACCCAGCTTTAGAACTCATTCTTTAATCTACATACAGACACACACATATACATACAGGGACTGTGTATGTAAAGAATACTGTGTTGAAGACTTGGAGATACGGATAAGTGGGTCTCTCACATGAAAATACACTAGAAACCACTTAAAACTGAACGTTGGATCTCCCTATTCTAACGGGTAGATCTCCCTACACATCTTAGTAGGCCATTCATTCTCTCTTCTCTCCCTTGTCTTCTCTTTGTCCTAGTGTCTTCCCATCCCCCAAACTCATATTCATTTCTATGGAAGAACTGACTAGCATCGTTTTACCAGATCTCAAGTTCTTTATCAGATACTCATCTCCTGTCCTAGGCAGTTATCAAGGGGTTTCCCAAGACAAAAACAGGAGGAAATCTGGAAACAGCCATGAAGATCTTTTTGAATTACAAATGCAAACAAAAAAGCTGAGGCTCAAAGAATTTATGTGGCTTGCCCAAGACCAAAGGAGTTACTACCGCTACCAGTCCTTTGTTAACGGACAGGCACAAAGTCTCAGACACACAACTTTCCCATAAAGCTCCCAGTGCCGGGCTGTGGGCTTATGTAAGACGTCATCAATTGTGCTTCAAACATTTTAGGGAAACAGCATAGCCTTCCCCATCTAGCACCATGGGGGGCTTGGGAAATGAAATTGTGCTGTGTGACCTGTTCGATGCTTATCTCATGTCAGCACAGGATTGTGGCTATCGTCCCCAGCTGCCTTAGGAAGTGTAAACACTAATGTTATTTTGCTTCCACTGTGTGTGATACTGAGCGATACAGATAAAATTAGTTTCTCTTCCAGTAAACACAATACCCAACATAAAGGGATTCTCAGGTTTTCTCCTTCCCTTTTGTACTGTTTTCTTCCTACATTGCTCATTCCCTTTATTTTAATATGATTTGGACTTCCTTTTTATTCATAACTCAACAGTTTCTAGCAGTAATAAAAAGAATTACTTATTTTAGTGGTAAATGCCACGAAAGTTTCTGCCCTTATGTTGTGTTTATTTAGCCTGGACTGAGGCCCATGTTGGATTTTCTAAGTAAACACAGCATACAGTAGCACTCCCTGAACAATCGATCCCTGAAGATCCCATCATTGGCTTCTCAAATCCTCTTGTTGTGTCTCCAGACACTTGACCCTGACAATCTGGATGGGGCAGACCAGGAGAGGTGGGACCTGGAACTAATGTGGAGATCCCAAAGCAAGTGCAGAGAGAAATGTGTCTAGTCCCACAGGTACAACACATCATCAAGGAGCCCTGGCCTTGGCACTATAGCTTCTAAGATGGAAGAATGAACATGTCCTGGCAGGGGACATAACAGAAACAGATCCAGGAGCAGCCAGAAGCAGGCAGTGTGAGGGAAATCTAAGAGGAAGTAGCATGACCCCTGCACTACGCTGGAGTTAGGGGATCTTTCTCCCACTCAAGGGGGTGAGGGAGTGTTGAGAGTGAAGAAGGACAATGTCTCTAGAAGGACTGGGATACTAGGCAGGTTACCAAGACAGGTCTCAACCTCATTCATTTATTCAACAAATATTTTCTCAACAGTCACTAGGTATCAGGCATTGTTTTGAGGGCTGGGGAAATAGCAATGAAAAAAGCAAAGATAGTTTCTACTCTCATGAAGCTTATAATCTATCAAGGAAGACAGATTAAATAATTACAGGCTGGGTGTGGTGGCTCATGCCTATAATACCAGCACTTTGGGAGGCCAAGGTGGGTGGATCACCTGAGGTCAGGAGTTCAAGACCAGCCTGGCCAACATGGTGAAACCCCCATCTCTACTAAAAATATTTTAAAAATTAGCCAGGGATGGCGGCACACACCTATAGTCCCAGCTACTTGGGAGACTGAGGCAGAAGAATCACTTGAACCTGGATGGCGGAGATTGCAGTGAGCTGAGATCACGCCTTTTTGCACCCCAGCCTGGGCAACAAGAGTGAAACTCCATCTCAAAAAAAAAAAATTAATTAATTAAATAATCACAGAAATGATTATTTAATTACTCACATGATAAATCCTGTGAGAAAGAGGTCCGGAGGGCTTCAAGAATGCACAAAAATGAGCCCTGTCTGGGTGTGTGGGGTTGAAAGCATCGCTGAGAATGCAGCATTTAGGTTTGCTGCACCTAAAGGATGAGCTGGCTATGTGAAAGTGCAGAGGCTGGACGGTGGAGGTTGGAGGTTGCAGGTTGGAGGTCAGGACAGGGATACAGGAGGAAGACTGATCTCACCAGAAGAAAGAGTTTGCACAAAGGCCTTGAGGCAGCAAGTGAGGCTTGACTCATTCAGTGACATGAAAGAAGGAAACTGTGCAGATGGAACAGATGAGATAGAACATGGCACAGGAAAAAGCAGGAGAGGCAGCCAGGAACCAGCTCATGAAGCACCTTATCATAGTCACACCATGTGGTAAGACTGAAAATGGGGTCCCAAGAGAAGTAGGAAGCCATTGAAACGTTTTTTGAGAATAAGGGACACAATCTTATTCCAGTTTTTAAAAGATCATGTTGATTATTGTGTGAAAAAAGTAGGTTAGGGGCAAAGGAGAAGGGCAAATGTGGAGAATCCAGTTGGAACACTCAAGAAAACAGAGGGATGTCAGTTCTTAGAAGTGGGGCACGGGGTAAACAGTGGATCCTAGGAAAGAGATGGAAACTCTGTGACAAGGACCAGAGTCCAAAGTGAGCCTTGGGAACAAGGCTGTAGATCAGATCAGCCCACAACCAGGATACGCTGGCACTGCTAAGGCTCAGAGGGTGTCGCTGGGCCTCTGGCAGACCTTAGTCAGGTGTAACTTAATTGTCCAGGCAGGGGTGATGCAGAGCATGCAGGGAGGAGTCTCAGCTGAAGTCAGGGAGGTGTTCCAGTTTCCTAGGCTGCTGTAAAAACAAAGCACCGCAAACTGCATGGCTTTACACAACAGAGATTTTATTCTCTCCCAGTTCTAGAGGCTAGAAGTCCAAAATCAAGGTGCTAGCAGGGCATGCTCCCTCCAAGACTCTGAGTAGAATCTTTTCTTGCCTCTTCCTAGCTTTTGATGGTGACCATCCATCTTTGACATTCCTTGGTTGCATGACTCCAGTCTCTGCCTCTGTCATCACAGGGCATTCTCTCAGTGCATCGGTGTCTTCTTATAAGGACTGACCACTCAGATTAAAGGCACACTTTCTCCAGCATGACCTCCTCTTACCTAATTACATCTGCAACAACTCTGTGCCAAATAAGGTCACATTCTGAGCTACCGGGGGTTTGAACTTCACGATCTCTTCCAGGGGGTACAATTCAATACTTTACAGGACGGTGATTGAAGGGAAGACCACCAGGGCCTGACCTAGCCCTTCATACATCACAGTCTCTCTGCCCAGCAAGATCTACAAGGACAACAGCCTTCACTTCTTCCACTCCCCTTTCCTTTCTAAAACTATTATTAGTCTGAGATAGGCACCAAGATACAAAAATGGAAAACATAGTGACAACCCCAAAAGGAGCATATACACTAGCGGAAGACACTGACACCTAAGCAGTTGCAGGACACCCTGGCAATTGCTGATGTGGAGGAATATTCACTAGAGCAGCCAGGAAAAAGAAAAAGAGCTCACTGCGCATGGGAGGGTATGTATGTGGGGGCCAGGGAGCAGGGAGGCTTCAAGGCTTCACAGAGGAAGTGACTTTTAAAGGGTGGACAGACATTCATCAGATAGAAAGACCTCAAAGAAGAGGAATCAACATGTGCAAGGCATTCGTGCATTCAATAAATATTTGTTTAAGTGCCCACTCTATGTTGGGTGCTATCCTAAGCTTTTGGGGTTGATTAGTGAACAAAAAGGCAAGGACCCCACCCTCACAGAGTATACATGCTTGTGGGATGTAAAAATTAAAAGCACATGGCAAACTGTTTGGGCAACGCTAAGAATCTCCATGTGGCTAAATGTGAGTAGAGGGGTGACAGTTTAGGCTGCAGGAAGGGGCCAGATTACAAAGTCTTTTTCACCACACAGGGGAGCAGGAGGTCACAAGGAGCCCTGAATTCTGTAAGGACGAGGGCAGTATCTTGTCCATCTTCATCTGTCCAGCACCTCATTCAATGGTTGACAGATGGCAGCTGCTCAGCAAGTGAATGAATGAATGAATGAATGAATGCATGAATAAGTGAATGAATGGCTTTAGATAAGCCAGTGAACAATAAGAAGTGTGTTTTTGAAAGATAATTCAGAGTGTAATATAAAAGAAAGGATTGAGATAAGGAGATCAGCTAGAGCCGGGTGCGGTGGCTCAAGCCTGTAATCCTAGCACTTTGGGAGGCCAAGACGGGTGGATCACGAGGTCAGGAGATCGAGACCATCCTGGCGAACATGGTGAAACCCCGTCTCTACTAAAAAATACAAAAAACTAGCCGGGCGAGGTGGCGGGCACCTGTAGTCCCAGCTACTCGGGAGGCTGAGGAAGGAGAATGGCGTGAACCCGGGAGGCGGAGCTTGCAGTGAGCTGAGATACGGCCACTGCACTCCAGCCTGGGCGACAGAGCAAGACTCCGTCTCAAAAAAAAAAAAAAAAAAAAAAAAAAGATCAGCTAGAAGGAATTGCAATTGTTTAGATCAGTGGTTGCCATTTAGGTTTGTTTGTTTATTTATTTATTTATAAATGATGTATGTCAGTAGCACAACACTGAGAAATTAACTAATAAAACATAAAATATAAATCTTAACAGAAAATGTTTAAAATAATGGAAAATAGAAATTCTCTTATATCATTCTTTTCCTCCAGTGTAGACTCTTTGGAGACCAGTGCCCTAGTGGATGAAGATTGAATAGTGGCAATGGTAAAGGAGTTGGAGAGGACAAGGGGTGGCTCTGCCTTCCACACAGCAGCAAGCTGGACAGCCGCCAACCCTGCTGATGAGGAACGCTTGCAGAAATGCACCAGCACTGAGCTGCTGCTCTAATATGATGCTGGATAAATCCTCAGACTAAATCCCAATCTCTGACCCATGCAGAGGGATCACGGTAAAACACACCTTATCCAAGATCAGTCAGTGTTTGATAGGGAAACCCATGGGCGAAGTAAGAAGAGAAAAAAAGAGGAAAGGTGACTAGAAGAAATATGAATGAGTCCAAAGCAAATCCAGAGAAGGTAACAACCTTCTGCTGATGGTTTTACGGACCTGGGTTTCTTTGCAAGTGGCAGTCCCACCCAGGGCCTCAAGCTGTGCAACCAACTGACAATTTACCTGCTTCAGTCATGAAACTGAAACAAGAAAAATGGAGGGGCCATAGCCAGGAGGCTCATTTTGGAAACTGACCATTTTGGAAATTCCTATAGGCAGGGATTATGTCTTCTCTATCACATTGTCCATCACATGCAATGGTGACAATGCTCACTACCATTTATTGAGTACCTACCACAGGCCAGGCATTGCACTAGGAGATTTACATTCAGTTCATGCTCGTGACAACCTCATAAAAAAGACATTGTGGTCTCCTTATTCTCATTTTCTAAACAAGGAACATGCGGCCTAGGGATATGGACAGTATACAGCTATTATTTGTCCAAGGTGAGATTAGAACTCATGTACGTCTGACTCCAGTTGCATTAGCTTTTCACTACACCTCCCTCTGCCTCATGTAGACATTGGGATCTCTAGGCTCTGGTCCTACTCTCCCTTTTTGACCTTACGTCTCCCCACCCCTGCACCCCATGTGCTATGCTTGCCATACTAAACTTCCTACTTCTCCCTAGAACATTATCCCTTCTATCGAGCTTCCTGAATTTGAAAGCCAATGCTGCTGGTCCTCAGACTACATTTTGAGTAACAAAGATCTAGAAGCTCATTTGAAATGCAGAATCTCAGGCCCCACGGAGACCTACTGAATCAGAATCTGCATTTTAACAAGATTCCCAGGTGATGTGTATGTGCATAATAATTTGAGAAGCATTGGTCTTAACCTGCAACACCCTTTCCCCTACTCCTCACCAGGCCACCTCTTACTCATTATCCCTTTAGCACATACAAAGTGCCAGGCACTGTGCTTAGAACTGATGACACAAAATCGAATTAAATATAATGCACAAACCCAAGAAAATGATAACGTATTCACAAGAGAGACATGTAAATAAATTGTATTTTTAAAAGTATGAGTGCTATTAATAAGGTAAGAACTACATGTAGTATTTTACATGCCACAGAATCTCTAAGCACCATCATAATAACAGGCACTAAGAAAAGGCTCAATGATATTTCTGGAAGAAAGTAAAGAAGAGAAAGAAAGGGATAGAAAGGAAAGGAGGGAGAAACAGGAGAAGGAAGGAGTTGCACTAAGCTATAATTTTAAAATGACCACTCAAACAAGATGTGTTCATTAGTGACTTCCCCCACAGGATATCTTCACTTCACTTGAACACCTGGATACTTTAACTTCAAGATCATTGTAGTTCTCAACCTACTAAACTCTCCTCGTCTCATGTGATTCACTTTGACAATGGCATTACTGTCCTTTAAGCTATTAGCCTCTTGGATTTATCCTTGAATCTTCCTTCTCCTTTGATCTTTCTACAAATCTATTACAAAACCTTGTTATTTTATTCATTCAGGCATCAGTTACTCATGTTCTGAGCAAGACTCTAGGGTGGGAAAGATCATGTATAGCTGAAGTGCTCCCAGAAGTTCTCAGGGGAGCCAGAGGATCATTAGCGTGTGGTCGGATAGAGGTCTGAGTCCTAGCACGGCCACTTGCCAGCTGTGACGTTGGGGAAGTTTCTTACTCTCTTTTCCACTGTACCTTTATCTGTAAAAGAGGATAATGATATTACCTCACAGACTTATGCCAGGAATAAATGAGATACACACGGTTATTATAACTGTCATAGAACAGGGTGGGGCTTGAACATACAGTCAGAGGACATGGCCTAACCAAAACAGAGGAGAGGAAACTGCTGAAGGACTAGTGAGTCATCTGCTTGACCTGAGGCTCAGGGTGGGTAGGAAGCTGAGGGAAAGAAGGCTAGAAACGCAGGTTGGTTGGGTTCCCATCATGGTGCAGCAGTTCAATACCAACCTGAGGGATTTATGATGAATTTAATAGTAATAAGAAAACACAGAAGGTTTCCCCAGTAGGGAAACACATGATCAAAATGTGCTCTGACTTGATGTGTTAGATGAGAGTGGTAAAGATGGAGAGGGAGGAGACCAAGATGGTTCTGGACTTTAAGAGTAGGAAGATGCTGGTGCCTTCAACCAGGAACAGGTAGTCAGGAAGAGACACTGGCTCACAGAAAGAGAGGTATCAAAACTCATTGCGATGGAGGAGGATACAGCAGTACATCCAAATGAAAACATCTAGCAGGCAGATGGGCCTGCTGACCTTGAGTTCAGGAGAAATGCTCAGCTGGCAAGACAAACTTGGAAGACATCCATGAAAAATACCAGTTAAAACATGGATAAATACCCTGAGGCGGTTCAGGTAGAATTGGGGAGACCCTTAGGAAATACAACCCTGGAAAATGAGGAAAGCAAGAGGAGTCAGAGAAGCTAAAAGGAGAATCAGGATTTGCAGAATCATGGGATTAAAAGTAGTTTTCTTTTAAGAGTGTCAAACCTGACAGATCAGGACAGAGAAAATGACTTCGAATTTGGCAGAGATAGGCACAGCAGATCTACAACAGAATAGCTGAGGAACCAAGATATCCTTCTTCATAGTTTCTGTGACCTAATCTAATGCAAGGCTGGTTGAAAAAGCTTGATAAATATTGACTACTTGAACCACACAATAGCTGCCACATCTTGGACTGAATGACTTCTGCACAGTGCCTTAGTCTCTTGCCATATTCCACTCCCTGTTGAGTTTTTTAGCCTGTCCTGGAAGAGAAATTAGTAACCGTGGCTCTGAAGTGGTGGTAGGGAGAGGTCACAACCAAGAAGGAGTTGTTTCCTTAATCCTGCAGTCTTGGGCCTGAGGCTAACCTCTTGCCTGTCTTTGGGCCATCTAAGTGAGACAGAAATTCATCTCTGTTTTTAACAGCTCCAGAGGCAATTCCTCAACATCTCTTGGTAGTCTGTTCTACAGTTTCTGAAAACCCTTGCCAAGGTCAACTAGAAAATAGGCCCTTGTGACCCAGAGTTTCTAAAAAGCTCACTTGACAAATTGAGTAATGAGTCAATCAAGAGGAAAAATAAAGTCAGAGATCACCCTGCTTCTGGAAGGAACGAGTCATCAACAACTGAAGGAGTGGATTGTAAAGGGGCACAGAGGCCAGCATCCTGGAGAGTGTACAGCATGGCTCTAACTCGGGGAACTGAGGAGCTCTGTCATGCCCAAGAACATCAGAAGCTTGAAGTACAAAGGATCATTTGTACTGTGCTCTGAGAATAAACTCCAATGAAATTATTCACAAGGAATGATTGTTGTCAAGGTCTTGTCATTGGAGTTTTCCCATTTCGTGGTGTCTAGAACTGATAATCCTTGAGATCATGTATAGTGCTCGAAGACAAAGGGCTTAACATCAAGGAGGCACATTAAGAAAAGAGTGGGGGGACAAAGAGGTACAGTGCAGAAAGAATTAGAATAAAAACATGTGCTTGCTGCGGGTATTGAGACAGAGCTTAGAGGGAAGCTTATAGGGAATGTCAAGAGTCCATGTCTGTAAATCATGTTACATTTTACTGGCACTCTACTAAATATGATATATGGGAACTAATGTCTTATTGGATTTTTAAGAATACTTTTAGTCATTCAAATGTTTATTGAGGAGCACCTAGGTGCCACGCACTAGGCTGGGCAACAGGGCATGATGACGCATTCTCTTGAGGAGTGAACAGCTTATTGGGAGAGACAAAGTGTGAGCAAGGAACGGTGAAATAGCATTAAATGTGTTAATAGAGGCAAGGGACTTACCATGAGGAGAGAGAAAGAGAAACTTAGAAGAGCAGCACAGAGAAACTGTTGCAATTCTGGGGATTTCATTTGAGCTACAGATAGCCCTGCATTGGCATTTGCAGACTGAATATGCATGAATGATAAAAACCCCCAGTGAGTAATCCAAAAGGTCCCTGTCATGAGGTAATTTGCTGAGACACAAATTTGAATGGGGCTGCCAGGAGGCCAGACTGTACTTGCCATCCACTCAGCTAGTGAATGACCACTCCTAACACTGGGATTTGTGTCCCAGTACCACTTAGCTCTCCTCCCTTTCTCATTGACATCCGCACAATAATTCTCATACTGTGATCAATTTTTTTCTTTGCAGAGTAAGGGTAACAGGGTGTTAATAAGGTAAAGATAGAAGATAATGAAGTAAGAAGTTTTTTTCTTTTTTACTTTTGAGACGGAGTCTCACCCTGTAGCCCAGGCTGGAGTGCAGTGGCGCGATCTCGGCTCACTGCAAGCTCCGCCTCCTGGTTTCACGCCATTCTCCTGCCTCAGCCTCCAGAGTAGCTGGGACTACAGGCGCCCGCCACCACGTCCGGCTAATTTTTTGTATTAGTACAGGCGGGGTTTCACTGTGTTAGTTATGATGATCTCGATCTCCTGACCTCGTGATCCGCCTGCCTCGGCCTCCCAAAGTGCTGGAATTACAGGGGTGAGCCACCGTGCCGGCCAAGAAGTTTATTTTAATGGCAAAATTTATTTAAGTAGCTTTAGAAATTACTTTGGCCCCATATTCATAGAACCATTAAGAGTCTGAAAAGATTCTTTACATTTTTCAGTTACACTTTACTGTACTTTATGGTGGAAATTATATACCATGATGACGTTCGTGATTTCGGAGACTCATCAAGGTCATGGCTGAACCCTCTGAGAATGTCAAAGGTCCAAGTCCATGAATAATGTTACATTTTATTGACTTTACTAAATATAAGAAAATCTTATTTTAAGTTTGAAAAAGAAGATATTCTCTCTTATGTGATTTCCCTATATTTTGGGAAAGGCTGCCATTCCCCTTCCTGTTTATGAAGGTTTAACATGTATCACCAGAAGACAAAGGAGTTATTTATCCACAAAACTGCAGCCTGACAAGCAACTCAAATTAAGAAAGATAACTACATTCCTCAATGAAATGCTTTCCTTTTGGTCTATTGCCTGGAACCTAATAATCACTGAAACTCGAACTGACCCCACCCCGTCTCCCAAATACGTCCAAGAACCTCAAACTTAACATGACATCACCCACAATCCCAAGCTGCTTCCACTTCTATCTCCTTGTTCAGTTATCAAGTAAATAAATTTACCTCCTAAGTGATTCTCAAATGCAAATACAGCCAGGCCTCTCCAGCCCCACAGCACTGCCCCAAGCTAGCCGAGGGTCAAAGCATCTGTCATCACAATATTCTGAAACTCTGCCTCCTCTATTCTCTATATTGATGCAGAATAATTTTTCTCAAAATGCATGGCTTGCCTTCATTGGCTTCCACTGAGGTTTAAGATAAGGTGCTATCAAGAGAAAAGACACTGGGCCCTACTAGAAGGTGAAGGGTAGGAGGAGGCATAGGATAAAAAAAAAAAATACCTATTGGGTACTATGCTTATTACCAGGGTGATAAAATAATCTGTCCAGCAAACCCCTATGACATGCAATTTACTTATATAACAAACCTGCACATGTACCTCTGAACCTAAAATAAAAGTAAAAAAAAAAAAATTATTCACCAAACCCAGTGATCAAGGTTAATAACACCAGTAATAAGTCATATTGCTATCACGTAGCCCTGACATAACGCAATGAGAAAGCACTTCATCTTCGTGGTATTCATCCCCAAAATCCAAAACCCTGGTCTAGTCATGAGGAAACATCAGATAAATGCAAATGAGGAACATTCTACAGAATATCTGACCAGTCCTCTTTAAAAATGTCAAGGTCATGAAAAACAGAGAAAAACTGAGAAGCTGTCACAGATTGAGAAGAATAAGAAGATGTAATGACTAAATGCAGCATCATATCTTGGATTAGATTCTAGGAAAATAAAAAAGACATTAGTGGAAAAACTAGTAAAATCAAAATAAAGTCGGTAGTCTTAATTTTAAAAAGAAAAAAGATATGGTCTATCAACAACCAACTGATTCTTGGACAGTGATCTGATGTCCATGGTCGATACATAACACTTTGAGAAACGCCTTGACTATGAGTTGTTTCTCCCCCCAGTACAGGATGAGTTCTTTCATATCTCTATACATTCTGCATTTGCCAAATGCTGGTACTGTACTACTCATTCACCTTTCTCTTTTCAGTGAGACTCCAGTCTGTCAGTATTCAATTTAAATGTCACTACTTGAGCAAAGTCACATGTAATCTCTGGCCACTGAGAGATTTACATGTGGCCAGAGATTTACATGTCTGGCTTTCCACGGCACTGGATACACATCCCCACTAAAGCTGGTGTCACAGTTCACTATAATAATTTGTTAACAGGTTTATTTTCTCCAGTGTTCCATGTGCTCTTGTTCAACTTTGAATCCCTAGTACCTAGCACTATGTTTGGCTCCTGCCAGGCAGTCAGCCTTTGCTGAATGAAAGGACCAGTGATTGAGGTCTGTGGCTACATGGTAAAATGAGAGAGACGAGTCATCAAAGGGAAAAACTGCTTTTTTGTTAACTATAAAGTGAACCAAGGCGTCAGAACAGTTAAAACAAGGATGAAGAGTGCTTTTAGATCTCAATCGATTTAAAAATTACTCGTCACATCTGTCCTAGCTAAAGACTAACTCTAGCACCTCCTGCGGCCTGTTAGTATTTCACACTTGGGCAGCTGATCCAGCAAATGTTCAATGATCGGATATGAAATACTTAGAAGCTATTGGCTTTGAAAATATAAATGTAAGAAGGTGCCTAGTAAAAACATCTGCTAAATGTTTTTTCCTGTTTGGCACATTAGACTGCAGTATCAGACACATGACCGTGGTCATACTGTACACAATGCCCAATGTCTGCCAAAACTCTGGCATATGAGAGACTTAGTGTTGGAGTACGGAGGGATTCTTCCGGTATCCCCACTACACACTGGTGGAAAGAAGAGCTTCCAGAACAAATCCAGTCAGGGAAAGAGGCAAATACACTGCATTTAGTAACACTGCTGGAGGCTGAAGGTAGGATACTAAGAGGGCTCAAGCCTAAATCTAATCCAACAAGCTACATTCTGAGTAACGACCAATCTCTGATAAAGCTGTTCCCCTAACCCTTCTGCTGCCCGAAACACTCCACAGCCCCTACGGGATACTGCGTTCCCCAGTGGACTCTGGACAGCGCCGCGCCCTGCTCGGCCCCACCCACCCGGTGGCGCTTGGGCCCGCCCTACTCCCCCACCCCAGGGCACCACCTACCAGGGCCCCGCCCCGCCCCAGCCCCACGTGCGGGGCCCCACCCCGGCGCTAGCGGCCCTTTAAACACCCCCACGCTTACACATTACCCCCCCACCCGGACGGCAGCCGGAGAGGGACAAAACTTATGGCGTACAGCCAGTTTCCTCCGCGGAGCACGTCCTGTGCTGCCCTAGCCGTTGGGGCCCTCCACTCCGGGCCACAGCCTCTTGGCGCCCCCCGGGCTGGGGCGGCCGGGCCGAGGAGTGTCGACGCGGTCCGGCTACGGGGCGGGGCCGGCGGGAGCTCCGGTCGCCGCTGCCGCTGCTGCCTCCGCCTGCCGCTCGGGCCGCCCGCTCGCCCGCCGCTGGGTGCGCTGCACGCGGGGGGCAGCCGCGGTGCAGAGGTTCATGCAGCGGCGGCGGCGGCGGCGGCTGCTGCTGCTGCCGCCGCGGAGGCAGACAGACCGGGCGCTGCTGCCGCCGCCCTCCCCCGGCTCCATGCCGCCGCCGCCGCCGCCTCCTCCTCTCCGGCGAGGGGCGGGGGGCTCCGGCCCGGGGTGGGCACCACTCCTCGCAGCGCCGCTCCCCTCCCTGCCCTCCGCCCGGGCGCTGGAGCCGGCGAGGGCACCCTTCGCCTCCTAGGAGTGCACCTCCGCGCGCCCTGCCGGAGCGAGGGGGCGGGCGTGGGCGGGCGTCGGGGCAGCGGAGACCCCGCGCCGCTGCAAGAGGAGGGGGCTTCCCCAAGGATGCCCGGCAGCTCCCGGTTCCTAGGTGCGAGCTGAGTCTGACCGGGAGCGAGCGGCGCGTCGCCATGCCGGCGTGACGCGCCCTCGGCTGCCCGCGCGGGCCCCCGCGCTGCCCCACGCCGCGCCGTGCAGGCGCCGGGCTGCAGGATGGGCTGTATCCAAAGCATCACCTGCAAGGCGCGGATCCGGCGCGAGAACATCGTGGTGTACGATGTGTGCGCCACCATCGACCAGTGCCCCACGCGCATCGAAGAGACCTCGCCCATCGTCCTGCGCTACAAGACCCCGTACTTCAAAGCCTCGGCCCGCGTGGTCATGCCCCCCATCCCCCGCCACGAGACCTGGGTGGTGGGCTGGATTCAGGCGTGCAACCAGATGGAGTTCTTCAACACCTACAGCGACCTGGGCATGTAAGCGACCCGCCGCGCGGCACGGGAGCTGACTCTGGGCCCCCAGCTCTGCTTGCCACCTTGACCCCCCTCCCCAGCTCCTTCCTACTGCTGTCCCCATCGTCTTTCTAAACCTTCCTCCCGCCTCCTCTCCCACCTCCCTCCTCCCTACGCTTTTGTTTCAGTGACAGGGCGGGTGTAGGGAGGCTCCTCGCGAAGGCATTTTCTCGTGGTTTGCTTCTGACTTCCCAGAAACGCGAGGAGAACGGTGCGGGGCGGGAAGAACGCGACAAGGAGGGTTCGAGAGACGGAGGTGGGGATGGCTGGCGAGTGCCTGGCGAGTTTCAGGGCGCCGTCTGTGCTTTGTGGGGCTCCCCGGGAAGAGTTTGGGGGAAACCATAGAGGAGTGGAGTGTAGTGCCGGGGGCGCATGGGCTGTGCCGCGCGTCCTTTGGAGAAACCGGAGCGGGCTTGGAAGAGCAGGTCCCGGGCATCCGAGCGGGAGTTGGTAGTTCTGTCCTTGCCCTCGTGACTGTTGAATTTCGAACCCTTTTCCCCCAGGCCAGGGAGCCGAGAGGCGTTTCCGTCTGGAACCACAAGCCGGACATAGTTGCCTCTCTGTCTCCGCGCCCCCTGGACCAGTTCTGGTAGGGAGCTGGAAGGCACCGGGTGCGTCCCGGCCAAGCAGGGCGGATGGCCTTGTGCGAGCAGCCTTCGGCTGGCGCGGCGCGGAGTTTCTTATGCTAAAGGAAAGGATGGGTCTCTTGTCTGTCTAGGGTCCTTACTTTTCAAAACTTTGCTAATTGCGGCACTGGAAGGGATTCCCCTGGCGCCCACCGCCGAATTCTGTCGGCGAGCTGGGAGCTCTCCAACTTTCAGCAGCGTCGGTTGGTGCGCGCCGGGCTTGGCTGCTGCGGTGAAGACCGAGGATCATCGCGGCTCCTCAACCGCCAGGGGCCGCAGGCTGCGGGCGATCGCGTCCGGGACTTTTATATTTACCAAATTTTCGTAACTCCGCACCCGCCTCTTTTTAGAACTAGACTCTGAGCAGGTGGCAACGACAATAGCTAAAAGGTTTAGGGCCTGCCTTCTACCTGCTGTTACAGTGTAGGTCTAGAACACCCTAATTAGCCTGCAGCCTACAGGGAAACCCTTTTTCTGGAAATTCAACTTCATTTCACTTACTGATCTAAAACTCTAGAGCTTCCAAGGTTCGCCTATTTAATATGGATATGGGATGGGGGAGTTCCCATTTTAAAAGGTCAAACTATCTTTTTAGCAGCAGTTTGCAGGCTTATTATTGCACTCTGAGAGCATGTAAGTTAACAGTAGTCATAGGCGCTAACAGAAATTTTGGCAGGTCGTTGTTTCCTTTTTTCCTCCCAAAGATTTTGCACTTTACTCTTTAAGCACAAAAGCTCAATGCTAGAGAAAAACTCAACTTCTAGTGAAGAAATTTGAGGCCCAGTTTCCAATATGCCTCTGCACACTGTATTCTTCTTTCTGGAAGACAGCTAGATATGAGAAATGAGGGATATTTTATTTTGGGTGAATCATGCCATTTACAAACAGACACACCCTCAAAAGAATGATTATATGTGAACACATGTGTCTCTTAAAACTGCTTTTTAAAATAAATTCATTATTTCCAGCCAAGTCAGAGAAAGCCACAGGCAGGGCCAGAGCCCTCCCTCTCATTTCCCTGGCCTCACCCTGATGACGATGGGTTTTTGGAGGACAGCAATTGCTCCCCTCAACAGCCTGGGGCCTCTGGTAGAGGAAGCCAGGAGTGACTGGGCAGAAGCAGCCTCACTTTTCCCAAGACTGCACAGCGGAGCTCTCTGTGGCCTTAAATCTCTTATGAATAAGTAAATCAAAAGCAAATATATAAATACAGAATTATTTCCATAAAACTTATTTTACCTTAGGAGAAGTCAAGTTGAGATATAAACAGACATGGTAGTTGAACTTCGTGGAATCTATAGGGAAGGTATGTCCTCATTGGAACCAACTTTAATGGATATGAATCAGTAATAGGATTCCTGACCCTTCTCCACTGAATCCTTGCATTTGGGATTTGGAAAGAGGTTTTGTTTTTAAACTGCCACTTTTGGTATTTTAAGAATCTTGGTTTTCATGTAGATGTAGGAGAGCAAAAATAGACCCCCAGTGAGTAATAAAGCATATTGTTATAGATTTGTGTCCACAGTCTACCTGTTTCTTCGTGGTTGCAATAATTGCTATGTGTTTAAGGCCACTTTGGAGCCCAGATTTGAATGAACCAATTTCCACAAGATATTTATGCCCAGAAAACTTTGCTAGTGTAAACTTTTTAATGGGAACTCATATTGCATGAAAGTTGCGGCAGTCTATTAGTTATTATGTGTACTTTAGCCAATACCTGGATTGTAAAAAATAGCATGGAGTGAATTTTCACCGCTGTGCAGTGTTCTGTCACATGAACCACAATATGGTGAAAGGGTCTGGGTTAGAAAACTGCCTTTTCAATATTTTGAAAAGGATTGTGCCAGAGGAAATCCACAGCATAAAATGGCAAGAAACTTCTGTTTACAGAATTGAAAGAAAGCATGAGGTTTTGTGGTTTAAATTTTAAACTTTTCCAAGAAGGGGTGGGCTTCTAAAAGAACGTTTGAAATAGTTGATGGCCATGATGACCAGAGCTTAATTTGAACTTTAACTCATTGCCATGGCACTTCCTTGAATGATTCTATAGAAACCAGGCTGGTGAATAGCTGTGGCACCTATTTATTTCTCATTTGGCCCTGGTCAGTCTTGCTAGTGCAGCCTTGAACAGACTGCTGCAAGTCTTCATCCCTTGGGGAGGAAGGGCTCCTGACTTTCTCAACCTGTCAGTAAACAAACATTTGCCAAATGCTTCTGATGTACAGGCAGCAGCACCAAAGGAAACAAAGGAATATGCAGGCCGTTTTCACTGCTTCTCATTATAAGATGACACATGCAGAGAAAAGCAGTGCTCTTGGGCAGTGTGAAAGAAATGCCTGAAAGAGAGAGCTGGGGGGCCAGGCAGGGTGTTCTGGAGGTGAATGGACTCAAGGTGAACTCTGAGGTATGGGTAATATTCAGGTAGGCAAGGAGGAAGGACTAATTCCAAAGGGAAAGACCAGCAAAGATACAGAGGTAGGAAAATAGAAGGTGTTTTAAGGGGACATAAGTTGACTGGAGGGGAGTGTTCAAGAAGGAGAAAGTAGGAGATGAGGTTTGAAAGGTAGCTTGGGTCTGTTGGGTGGGCCCAGAATAACACAGTCTGGTAAAAGGAAAGATTAAAATCAGGTCTTGACCAGACAGGGTGTCAGAAAGCTCTTTATACCTTCTTTATACCTCTCGAATATGCAGAAGCTTTCCAACAGAGGTGGAAGATGTTTATAATGGAACAGTTTTGAATGCTGGAGTACAACGCTGAAGAGGTTTCCTGGGTAAGATTTAAACAAGGAATGGGGTTCTTGTGCCAGGGATGAATGAGGTGAAGACAAGGTCAGGGAAAACCAGCAATAGCTAAAGGCCCTTCTCATTCTCTTTGAGTCTTCTGGGGCTATAAGGGAACTCTCCATGGTCAGGCTAGGGCTGATAGTGTGGAAACCATCTCCACTGCCAATGTGGAAAACTTTGACCTGTGTGAAACTTTAGGAAGTCGTAGCTCAGTCATAGCTTCAAGAGACAGCTCCCGCCTGTCCCTCTACTCCTCCTTCAGAGCCAGGGTTATTGAGGATTTGGCTGTACCTACCCACCTCTGTTGCCTGTTCAGTCTAGTCCAAGCTGATTTCTATCCATTCTGAAACTGCTCTTGCTAAGTTCGTCTGTGATTTCCATGTTGCCGAATCCCTCAGACACTTTTGAGAGACACACAGTTTCAGCAGCATTCCTTGTAGACAGGCTTCTCTGTCTGGAACCACTCCTATCTTTTAGCTTCTATGCTATTTTTTTCCACTGTTTCTGTATCTCCATCTTACCCCAAAATACAGTTAATGGGACTTTTTTCTTCTGGTACTATGCTTTCCCTGGTAATTTCATCCGTCCTAATGATGGGAGATAACCTATGTGATACACAGTCGCCTCCAGTCTAGATGTGTGTGTGTCTTCGCACAATAATGACATGACACAATGAAAGACATCTCAAGCTTAGGGTATCCAAACCCGAACTCTTGATCCCGACTATAGCTTCCACCCAAAATCTGCACCTTTGTCGTCCTTCATCTTAGTAAATGACACCTCCACTCTTTGAGTTGCTCAAGTGAAACTATCTCTATGTCACCCTAGATATTTCCCCACACATCCAGCCCATCATTAAATCCTAGTGATCCCATCTCCAGAATATATCTATAATCCAGCTACCACTCTCTGTCTACTGCTACCATCTCAGGACGTGTCACCATCAACTGTCACCTGTTCCTGCAGAGACTTTCTAACTGAACCTGTCACCACCATTCTTGTCCCCCTCCAGTCTACCTCCCGCAGCCAGAGTGATATATTAAAAATGTAGATGTTACTACTTTCTTGCTTAAACCTTTTAATAACTTACCATTGCAATTGGAATAAAATGGGAGAAATCTCTTGCATGGGAGGCCGGGGGGGGGGGTGGATCACTTGAGCCCAGGAGTTCAAGACCAGCTTGACCAAGATGGTGAAACCCCATCTCTACTAAAAATTCCAAAAATTAGCTGGGCATGGTGGCGCATGCCCCATTTACTCAGGTGGCTGAGGCATGAGAATCACTTGAACCTGGGAGGCGGAGGTTGCAGTGAACCAAGATCGCACACTCCAGCCTTGGGTGACCGAGTGAGACTCTGTTTCAAAAAAGAAAGAAAGAAAGAAAGAAAGAGAGAAAGAGAGAAAGAGAGAGAAAGAAAGAAAATCTCTTTCTGTTCTGTGAATTTATGTTCTTAAGCCATGTCTTCCAGTCTTTCAAAAGAACCAACTTTATCCCAACTCAGAACATTTCCATATGCTGCTCTCCATCTGAAATGTGCTTCCTCCCTGCACTGCTCTAGCTAATTCCTGCTACTCATTCAGGTCTCAGCCATTATCTCCTCTGAGAGGCTACCCCTGATCTCACAGCTGAAATTAGGATCCTCCTGTTTTTTTCCT
Source organism: Rhinopithecus roxellana (assembly GCF_007565055.1). Taxonomy (NCBI): domain Eukaryota; kingdom Metazoa; phylum Chordata; class Mammalia; order Primates; family Cercopithecidae; genus Rhinopithecus; species Rhinopithecus roxellana. The sequence continues at coordinate 116,286,039 of NC_044556.1, read as the reverse complement.
TCAAAACGCCCAGTTCTTGTACTGGTTACCATTAGTAAGAATGGGAGTGAGAATATAGTTATTCACTTAATTTCTGACTTGTCCACTACAGTATAAATTTCATGAAAACAGATGTTATATCTATCTTGTTTATGAACAGTGCATGGCCCATAGCAGATGTTCAATAAACATTTGATACAAAATAAGTGAATGATTTTTCTGACCTCAAATAGTCTACGTCCTCTTCAGCAAATCATGTCTCTTCAAAATTAGCTTTTCATGTTAAACTTAAGCCTGACCCCACAAAGATCTTGAACCCAAGACACTCCAGCAGTTACTTAGCACTAGCTTATAGTTTAACTCTGCTGTGCTTTTGCGTTATGTGTCCTGTGTTACCCCACCAGATGGTCTGCTTCTCGGCACAGGGCTTACTTCTGTCACTTCCTCCGTCTCCCTGAGGTGTTCTGTACACCGGGAGTGGTGTTCAGCAAACACTGAAGCCTCGCTCTCATGTCAGCTACCTGCTGTAAAGTGGCATTCAGTGTGTACCCAAGGAGACCTTGTTGTAGCACTGTGCCACCTGCATCACTAACTCGCTAATCCCAGGACTTGTGGAGGAGAAGGCTGGAGACCTTGGCTGGTACAGTTATGTCCCCCGAGCTAGAGTTCCCCTTCTTGTTACCGGTTACATGCTGCTACATGCACAGTGTGGCTTTAAGTGTGGCCCTCACTGGTGACCATAGAGATGGTCACACAGTTGGGCATTTTGCTCTTGAGGACCAGATCAGCCCATCTTGAGTCTCCAGGCCACTTGACCAATACCCATTCCCCGCCACCCCCATTTCCGTTTTGTTCCAGTCAGGAGGCTCACGGTCTGGAAGTAACCAGAACTGCTTCTCAGCAGAAACACTGGGGATGCCAATCTAGAGTATCAGATGGGAAAGTGGGATCCAGTTCCTTTATTAAAGTACTGAGTGCCCTTGAAGGGGAGATGGCCTAACCCCTTTGCTTGTAATCTCCTCCATCTCTGCAAAAGAGGAGCAGGAGAGGATTAACCGGTCTTATCAGGGAAGCGTTAAGCTCACTAGAGATAAAGCACAACTCTGGAGTTGGAGGAGGGGTTGGAGAGATAGGGGAGGAAACAAATGATTAGGAAAAGATGTAGAGGGGGAGAAACAAATAGAAAGTTAACAAAATGTGGCTTGTGTCACCTGGGATATTAATCTGCACTCCAGGGCAGTGGATGGGTTGGGGAAAGCAAGGACAGGAGATGGACTGTGAGAGCATCAGACTGCAAGGTATCGGTGACCTTCCACAGGCAGCAGGGGCACATGCTATTTTAGGGGCCAGGTCTGCAGAGGCATCGTGTTCTAGTTTAAGGATGCAGACTGGCAAGTGAAAGGGAAATGCAAAGTCTGTTGTGGGGTGTGCGGTCCCAAATACCCGCTTTCCTTCTAATTCGTACTGCATTCTGATCTCATCTGACCCTCTCATCTGACCCACCTGGTTCTTGAGAACTAGGTACTATTATCATGCCTGTCTTACTGATGAGGAAACTGAGTCTCAGGGGGTCAGGTAACTTGCCTGAGGCCATACGTCAAGTAAGTGGCCGAGCTGAGACTGCAAGCCATGTCTTCTGGCCCTGTGTCCTGGCTTTCTGTATACTGCCACAGTTTGGTCTGTGAGGGGACAGGTCAGCCCTCCATTCATATCAGCACTAGAAAAGTTAGTAGTCATGGCCACTGTTATTGTCATCATGCACCTAGCTCTTTTCCTTAAAGCTTCTTGTAAGGAAGCCTAGGGTTGCCCAAAGCCTCCAAGTAGCTGATAGCATGGCTTTCTTCTTACCCAGCTTCCTTCCCTGGACCACTTTGGTCTACCGATAAGAAAAAGTTGTCACAGATAACAGAGGGGCCACAACTTCTGTTGTGTTAACACCAAACAGGCCACAAGAAGTGGCTGTCATTTATACGTTGGTTATTATGGACTCCTTTGAGAAGAGAAATAACTGGAAATTAGCAGTAGCAGGGCATCCTGGTGAATACTCATGAAGCAGAGTCCTCGTGGTGCTGAGGGTCCCTGGAAGGGTCCCTGGTGTGCCCGCCTGCACACCAACAGCAGAGCTGCCCAGAAAGTGGGGTATTCCCCCACAGAGGCAGAGTCATGAGGCAAGTTGCCTCTTATTCTCACCAATCCAAATCAATCTGGTATTTAAGGATGGTTCTAGAGTTGTTGTTGTTGTTGTTGTTTCAGGTTTTAGTAAAGAAAGTGTGAGTGTGCCTGTGCCAGGAGAGTTGTCCAGATCGAGGAATGTCTGGAGATGCTGTTTGGGAAGGAAAAGAAAGACAAGGGAAATAACACACGTGAGAGGTCTATGTGCCTGGCACTGTGCGGGGTGCTTTCCATACATGGCCTCATGGAAATCTTACCCAGTGAGAGAAGTTATCCTATTGTGAGCTCCAGGGATGCTCAGTAACTAGCTCAAGGCCTCATGGCCAGCAAGGTGCCATGCCAGGAGTCAAGCCCATGTCTTCTGACTACTCTGTTTCTTTTTAAAAATTATCTATCTATGTATCTGAGAAAAGGTCTTGCTCTGTTACCCAGGCTGGAGTGCAGTGGCACAATCACAGCTCACTGCAGGCTGGATCCCCTGGGCCCAAGCGATTCTCCCACCTCAGGCTCCCGAGTAGTTGGGAGCACAGGCATGTACCACCACACCTGACTAATATTCTATTTCTAATAGACAATGGCCTTATCTCCCAGGAAGGGGGTTCTCTGAACTTGCTTTACAGAGTAGTAATAATGGACCTAGCTTTATCGGTTTTCTCTGATTTCTCTATTTCCTCCCTCCTTTGGGAACAGAGTAAGTTGCTCTGAGATCATGTATGTGAACCTCCTTGCATTCCCCCTGGGAAGGGCATTGGTGGGTAGCTGTAAGAGCCGTATCTCTGTGAGGGGCCGGGAGTAAAGACAGCAGGGAATAAGCTCCTTTCATGCCGAGGAGCACATTCCCTGGGAGCAGGGGAACAACATCCTCAGCTCTTGGACTGCAAGCTGGTTGATCTGGGCTGTAGCTTTTAGCCTTGTGCCTATACCTTCAGGCCCTAATGGGCAGCCCTGGGCCCCAGCAGACAGTCACCCAGACCACCCAGGTACTGGATATGGGGTTCTGTTCATCCCTCAAACTCTCCAGGCAGTTGCTGTTCGGGTGGATGATTAGGAAGAGAAGGAGAACGAGGATTCCCTTCTGGTGGTGGAAGGGACCCCTGGCTCTGTCATCAGCTCATTGGACATGCCTCTGGCTCCCCAGAATTCCTGCACTATTCCTTTTCTTGAGGCCCCTTCAGGGTACCATGTTAGCCATGTGGACCCTGCTCCCTCATTAGGTTCTGGGGTACATGCCAGTTGGAACTGTTCACTGTGCCAGTGGAAGATTTAGCTGCTGGTTCCCCAGCACAGGGTTCCAGTCAGAAGACCTGGGTCCCAGTGCCAGCTGCATGACCTTTGGCAGGTCCCTTAACAAGTCAGCGTCTAGTTTGCCTGTACATAAATGGACAGTAATAAGATCCCCCCATCCTAATGCCATAGGGATTAGGAATCAACACTTGTGATTTTTGTTATTACAGAGCATGCTCGTTATTATTGCTAGAGGATGACTCTGGATCAGCCTTAAGGAACAGGGAGGTTGTGGCTATGGCCCTGCAACTTCCCTGGACAGAGAAGCATTCAGACTCTGGAGAGGGGTCTCTGGTATGTCAGCTATACAAACCTCCTCTACAAACCCACTCAGAGATAGAGGGGAGGAGAAAGGCTTGCTCTGTACCTCTGGAGTCTGGGCTGTTTTCTATTCCAACTCAGGAGGGCACTGGAGGCCCCCCTCCCCCTGACGTCATGTCACTCAGAAGTCACCCTCCTTGTTCTCCTCTAAGCTGTAGACTTTGGGAAGCCTCCAGGAGCCTGGCTGCTCCTAATCCCTGGACATGATACCTGCAGCCTAGCCATATCCTTGTGGGGACTTCCTGCCCCATCCCTGAGCCCTCCTTTGGTAACAGTATCACTCAGGCTGGGGGAAGGAACTACAGTTTGTCCAAGCCAAGGACTTGAGGGCTGGGTGATGCTGGAGCATGTGAGCCATGCTGTTCATGCTCAGGAAGGTTGTGCAGTGTCTGGCTTGGGTGGACAGTGAGACCAGCACCTGAAATCATTTGTGTCCAAAGCTGTGTTTAAGGTACTTTATTCTTTGCAAGTCCCTTTCATGATTTTTGTCTTCTTTATAAGGGGACCTGTCATAATTAACCTCACAATAATCATGAAACATGTAGGGCAATAGTTATTCCTATTTCAGATAAGCAAACTGAGGCCTAAGGAGATTAAATTATGTGTCCAGGGTCATCCTGGCAAGCACTGGTAGACTCAGGTCTGATGCTCAGGCGTCCCACCTCCTCTCCCAGTGCCCCCCATACTGAGTCCTTACTCAGCCAACCAAGAATGGGAGTCAGGGATGGGAGAGGTAATCCTCAGAGCCGTGTGCATTGGGCACCTCTGGCTCAGCCAGCATGTGGACAGTTTTAGGGGCATCATTTATGGTGTCTGAAGACAAGAGAGGGTAAACAGGACCACCTAAGTGTCTTCAACAAGCACAAAGAGAAATTTTCAGGCTGTCAGATTAAAACAAAATAAATAAGGCCATTTTGTTATTAAAATAAAGGGATGGCACATCAACAGGGTCACTGTTGCAAAGCCCCTGGCTGGCTCCTGCTCCTGGGGCCTGACCTTTCAGAGCTGGCTGGTGGGCCTGTGTCCGGCACAGGCTCTCAGAGGCTGTTAGAGGCCTGGCTAATGGGAAGTGGTAAATCGGCATCCGCAGTCAGCACTTTCGGCAGCAACCTGAGGGAGCAGGCAGAGGCTTCTGGGGCATGCGTGGCGGCAGGTACAGGCTTTGGCAAGTCCAAGAGCTGCCAGAAACAGGCAAATTAGATGTTGCTTTGCCCTCGGCATGGGGGCACGGGCTGGGATATGTAGGGGAAGAGAGGCGTGAAGGGAATCAGACATGCCCATTTTCTGTGAGAGCAGGATTTTACTTACCTTCCAGTCCCTCTCCCGAGACCACACACGCTGAACCTCCATTCCAAAATGGCAGTCCCCACATCTGAGCTGGGCAAATCAATTCAAGAACAGATTTTTTGTTATGACTTAATGATTTGAGAGTCTGTTTCAAGCTTCCACGAACCATCTTCACGTTCTTTAGGAAGGATGAGTGATTTGTGCCACAAACTGACCCCCAAACTCCTGTTGAAGTTATTTTCTTGGCTTTCAGAACCCAGGAACCTGTCTTTTGCTAAGAAACCTGCACACACTGAGTGATGGGCAGCTATGTACACATTGTCTGTCTCCACATGAAACCATAAGAGATTTACTCAACTTGATAATAACTAGTTGTTGAACACTTAACTAGTGCCAGATGCTTCAGATGTACTGTCTGTGAAATAGAGAGCACCATTATTTTCCTCATATTAGAGATGAAGCGGAGGCCTACAGCGGTTGGATAACATGTCCAGCATTACTCAGCTAAGTAGTGCCAGAGCCAGATTTAGAAAGCAGGTCAAACTAATTCCTGTGACTCCTTATGATGTTGTACTGCCTCATAAGGGTTGAACGAATGAATGTCCAAATGAATGAATGATCAGGAAGTGTTCAGGATATTGCTTGAGTGTTTGCTTTTGTCCTTGCTGAGGAGACCTGGGAAACAAAAGGTTTAAATCAAATTGGAAATGGCTAGCCCCCTCACCTCCCAGCTGCCTGGTTCACTCAGCTGCTCAGGATGTGATAATAATGAAACCGGGGTCTTGGGACCAGACCCAGGGGACCATCACAGCACCAGACGCAGTACTCTGTCCTTTCAGCTACCTCACAGGTGACTGTTACTAGCTACCAGTCACAGCAGGGTCTTGATTAAAGAGTAGAGAAATGGCCAGAAGAATGCAAGTGGTAGATCAACAGCATCATCCTTAACTCACAGGGTGTTGAAATGGTACGGGAAATCATCTAGCTCATTTGCTTCTTTTACAGATGGGGATGCTGAAGCCCAGAAAAGGGCAGTGCCACAACTAGTGAGGGACAGAACCAGGACTCAGATCCAAGTCCATGGGCCTGGATCACTGGCTCACTCTGTGGGTCAAGGCTGGAGGCACCCAGCACACCTAGTCTTCAAAGCAGCAGTCAGCGGTCACCACCCCCTGTTTTTTCATCACTGCCAGCCCCCCACCCCCAACAGGTTTCCTGAGCGTCCAGGTCTTCAGGCAGAGATGGCCACCTGCCCAGGAAAGGAAGGTGCACAGGGTGCAGGAAGAACCCATCCCTTGGCAGCAGAGAGGAACTCAAATCAGCCCAAGGGATGTCTACACAGTTGCCAGGAGCAGAGAGTCCAGTCTATTTTCAGTGTCTATATGCAGTGATTAGCAAGCAAGAAAGAAGAGGGTCTCCCCAGAGACACCTATCACAGATGGCAGGAGATGAGAGGGCTTGGCAGCCCAAGGGAAGGGGAAAGTATGGAGAAACTGAGATTCAGCCGGGATTCCCAATAACCCAGAATCCCTTTCTTCCACCCCTCAATACCCACCTCACCCCAGCCCCGGTGCTGATGGCATGCATGGCCCTCCTGGCCCACTACCCACACACAGGGAAGGTATCGTCATAGCCCCTGGCAGCTCTAGAAGAAATAAGATCCGAGTAGTGTCAAATATGACAGATTGTGAGGGGGCCACGGGCCCTCCCTTGACAGCAGGGCTCAGCTGGGAGGCCTCTGTGGAGCAGAAACAGATGGGAGAAGTCTGAGAGGGATATCCTAGCAGCGTGGAGACCCTGTCTCTGTTGTGACTTTTAGTTGATTTCAGTTAATTCTTTTGTCGTTGTTTTGTTTTATTGAGGCATTTCAGCATAGGGGCATGATCAAATGGTGCTGTATCTGCTTACCCTAAAGGAGGTGTGGTTGGGAAGGAATGGGAAGGAACAGGTCCAGGCAGCACCCCATTTTGCTTTGTCCTTGTTGGGATCTAAGGGGGGTATAGAGGGAGGACTGGAGAGGGAGATGAGTGTGTACCTCTGAGCAGCCTGCCACCACTGCCTGTCTGACTTACTCTAAAGCTGTAGTCTGTGTACCACTCCACGCTGCCTGTCATGAGCACTCTGGGAATCCAGGGTGATGTCATGTGGTCCACCTCCCCCTTACATAGTCCTGTTGCTGCCTGGCCCTCCTTCTCCAAGCTTGCACTGGGACCTGGCTCCTGCCCTCCCTGGAGGCCTCTATAGAGGAGGAGGCATCCTCATGTTTCCTGGGCTGTGTGGACCCTTCACTGTTGTCCTGCCTGCCTGGCATGGCCTGTTTAAGACCTGTAGCTCACAGGGCTCCTGCCTGTCTGATCGATCAGCCTTGCTGCCTGATACTCAGTATTTGTTGCCAGATTCCTGCCTGCCTTTGAACTGCTTGTTCATCTTTGTGTCCATCCCAAGTTCTACTGGCTTGATTTCTGACCTCTGCTTGTCTTGGAATGGTCACTCTTTCAAGCTGCAGGACTTTAGCCAGATGCCCTTCCCCAAACCCCTGGACCCCCCCACTTCTCATTGACTCTCCGAATTGTGTTCCCCATCTCCCTCTGAAGAGATAAATATGGAAGGAACCACAGCTGGAGAAGCAAAGCTGTCCTCCACCCTTGGAGCAGAACCATTCACCCTTCTCCTGGGAACCCATGAGTCACTCTGTCCTTCACATTGCCTCCAAGCCTGGCTGGGCTGCTTCTTTCATCTCATGAGCGGGTTTCCAAAAACCATGGATGATCTTTATAAAGAAAATTACTTGTGATCTAAAGGGACAACTCAACTAGAGTTTTGGGTGGCTGGTGAGGAAGCTGGGAACAATTAAAACCAGAGTACCGGCTGGGCGCGATGGCTCATGCCTGTAATCCCAGCACTTTGGGAGGCCAACGCAGGCAGATCGTGAGGTCAAGAAATCGAGACCATCCTGGCCAACATGGTGAAACCTCATCTGTACTAAAAATAAAAAAATTAGCCGGGTGTGGTGGTGCGCACCTGTAGTTCTTGGGAGGCTGAGGCAGGAGAATTTCTTGAACCCCGGAGGTGGAGGTTGCGGTGAGCAGAGATCGCAACACTGCACTCCAGCTTGGTGACAGAGTGAGATTCCATCTTAAAAAAGAAAAAGAAAAAAAAATGGAGTACTGAGAACTTCCTCTGAGTATGTGGGGTTTAGAATCCAGAGGGCACAGGTTAAAGGGGGATTGATTCAACAAGTGTCCGAGGCCAGTTCAAATATAGCAAGTCTGCAGCAGAGAGGGAGTATGAAAGAAGCTTAAGAACATGATTGTCCTCTTGGCAAGCATCTTAAAGGCCTGAATATCAAGAGTAGATTCTAAAATGTGAAAAAGTGAACAATTAATGGGGTGCAGGCAGGGCTAAGAGAAGCTACGATGGGCCTAGTTCCTCGCGACAAGACCAGACAAATTCTTGACCTTAGGTACTGCCGTGTCCTGACAGCACAGAACTGAAAGGCCCAGGCAAGGTTAGCAGCTACTCCCATCCTTATCCTTGACACCTGAGAACAACCATCACCACAGGCTTCTGTGCTGCAAAGTTCCCTGAGGTAACATCTCCAGTTGGATGGCTGAGCAGATGGCTTTAGCTAGATGATTCCAGAGAGGGGAGGCACTAGGAACACTGAAGGGCCGTTCTACAGCTAGGGTGGACATCCTCCTCCCTGGCCGGTGCCTGGGCTGCTGGGATTCTTAGATGTCTTTGAGAAATTTTGTGTTTTCAGAACCTGTATCTGGCAGAGACTCCAGGTAATCTGGGTACCTATGGGGTTGCTTAATCACAATTGAAAAGTCTTTCAGAGATGGAACTGTTCTATAATTAGGCTGAGAGTTGGGGCCAGGGGAAGGTTGAGTACTGGTGTGGATTTAGTGCTAATGGGCTCCTTCTTGCTACCAGGCCCTCAAAGTTGAATAGAAAGGGAAAGGTAGCATTTGTCTACATGATAAAGTTTTTGCGGAAACCCTGTCTGTTGACCTTTAACCTTGGGATCTGTACATAGTTACTTTTTCATGAAGCAGCTAATTCTCTTTAGCCAAATGGTTGAACAGTTGAGTAGGTCTGGCACTTGAAGCAGAGATACTTGGGTACAGCCCCTACTGAGGAGTGTTTGTGAACACCTGGAGGCTAAGATGGTTACTTGTCCACTTACATCCGGCCATGGTTTCTGTGGTTGTATCAATGACTTCAGATTGAGGGATCCTAGGCCAACAATTGGACAAACTCACTGCTGACCAAGAAGAGCAGGATGCTTCTGGATCAGAACCCAGGAATGTTCAGGGCTTTATTCTAAGAGGCAAGAGTCTTCCTTGGATGCTGGGAGGGTTTTTTCAAGATTTACCTTCAACATCTGGTGCTTCCTGAAATGTCTGTCATCAGAATTAGAATCTTATTATACCTTAGTATAATAAGATTATACCTTAGTACTTATGACTTTCCACAAAAAGGAAAATCCTGGAATGTTTTCATGCCATCCTCAAAAAGCAAAAAAAAAAAAAAAAAAATTGAAAAAATATTCTATCAGAAATGCCCCTGGTTAAACTGAAGCAGAGTAACCAGAGAGAAAGAAGTGGACGAGACAATCAGATTGTCTTCATTGAGACATTTCAAAAGCACAGGCCAATTTACAGGGTAGCATTGAACTCCTGAGCTATTACAAGTCTACAGGCATTTGTTTCCAGTCTCAAGTGTTCAACTTCTCTGATGCCATCCTCTATAACCTAGCACAGAACCAAGGTGAATCTCCCTGCAAGCTCCTTGGCAAAAATCAACTTCTATGCCAGATTAAAACCCCAGTTCTGGGTGATACCATCCAACTTCTAAACGTTTCTGATTTACCTCTATTATACCTTTTAATTTTTTTATTTTTTAAATATAGGTAGAGACAAGGTCTCACTATGTTGCTCAGGCTAGTCTCAAACTCCTGGGCTCAAGTAATCCTGCCTCTGCCTCCCAAAATGCTGGCATTACAGGCATGAGCACCTGCACCCAGCCTGCTTCTATGTATACTTTAAAAGAATGTGTATTTCTTGTTGTCCATAAGATCCCACTTGCTAGTTGTATTGTACAAATGTTCTATATTCTTGGTAATTTTTATGTTTGATCTATCAATTGAGAAAGTCTGTTGAAATTTGTGTATGCTAGTGTTGTCATAACTCTTTTTGCAGTTTTTTCATATTTTACTTTATACATTTTGAGAATGGGGCTTCTTACCTCTTGAGTTGTGGATTTCCTCTTCATTTTTGACCCCTAGGAATTTATTTTTGCAAATTCAACTGTGTATTCAAGAAGAAACTTGGGATGTGGGAGTTTTTCAGGAGATTTAGTCTATTATGATTTACTTACTATATTCTTCTGTTCCTCAGTTATAGACGAAAGTAAGCTTTTCATATCTCCTGTTTCTGATTTGAATGAATGTCTTTCAGAGCAAGCTGCCTATCTAGGCAAGGCTCTTTGATAAAAAGAACTGAGGTTTTTTTTTCACTTAGCACCCCACTGTTAGAGGTGAAGTGGGAGCCAAGGCACTGGGAGAGTTTGGGTCTAAGGCCAAGGGCAAGAGAGTCCAGCACGTTGTCCCACTGTGCACTAGGCACAACCACCTGCGGTATATTGCTGCCTCAGCAGACCCAGTTTCTCTGAGATGCATTCCTCAGACATCTCAAACCCCCCTGATGCACAGCCATCCTCATTGTCCCTGTGGAGTATCAGAGTGTGAAGTAGCTAGCTCCAGGTTTCTCTGCACCTGTTCCCTGATTTTACCTCCAAGGCTCACTTTGCACTGGCATTTGGCTTCTGGCAGGCAGGAAGCTTGTTGCCTTCTTCTCTTCCAGGTGGCTCTAGGAAGGACCAGCAGAGGGAAGGGAGGTGGGAGAGGAGACCAAGAGGCAAAGCAATGTCATTTGGAAGGTGCAGCCAGCAACCCCCAAGAAGGCACACATGCCTAGTATCACCCTGCACTCAGCAGGCTGACACTGAGGTGGGGATAGAGCATGGGGATTCCGTGTGTGGAGCTATTCTACGATATGGAGCTCAAGGTGGTTGGGGCCACATAAACCTTGAATGTAATGAAAAAGGCTAGGCTTGAAATTTAATGTTTACAAAAATGCTCCCATGTATGTTACTCCTGCTGAGCCTCACACTCACTTTTAGAAATGGTGGTATTGTTCTCCATGTGATGAGAGAAAACCAAGGCTCCGCATGCTGAACTGATTCAGCAGGTTTACATGGTTAGGAGGCGGCCACACTCGCTATCCAATTCCAAATTGATTACTCCCTTTAGGTAGCTGATGCTGGAAAAGGGGAAAGTGATAGAACTTCTGAAGCTGAAAAGACCTTGGAGATCCCAGTCTTCTTCCTTGACTTGACAGGTGAAAAGACATGTAAAAAGAGGTAAAAAGGAATTGCCCAAGCTCATACAAAAAGCTGAGAGATCCTCAAAGGATGAAGTTTATTTTAAAATGTCTGTTTTTTATAACAGTAGTCAATTCAGTGAGTGTAATTTTTATGAATGCTTATCGCTTCTCTGAGAAACCGACTCTGTGGTGGGATGACAGTCTACAGGAATAACTTAGCCGAATGGACAACTGCATTGGGAGGAAAGGATATGAGTTCCCTTTGTCACCTGACCTTCCTGGCTCAAAGTGACAGCACAGGTTGTCTCCTCTCTCATTTCCGTTGAGTTCCCATTAGAAGTCTGAGCTGCATCCCAGCTGCCTGCCCGCCATTGGGCAGATCCTTTTCTAATGCAGATTTTCATCATTGATTCATCACCTAATGGGAACAGATGAACATGAGGTGCTAGGCGTTTACACAAATGATATCTCATTTAACACTCATTCACATTATCTCTATTTCACATATAATGAAACTATGGCTCATGAAAGACCATGTAAGTTGCCCAAACTTTCAGTGCTGGAATCAGAATATAACACCAGGTTCGAAGAATTCCAAAGCTATGCCTCTGACTACCATCATGCGTATATAGATGCTTCACCTAAAAGAGAAAAAGGAACCTCAGGTTCTGAGCAGGGCTTGGGAAAGCTGGGCACAGCAAATAATTTGAACATCTCATGGCAAAACTATTGCAATCACTCTTCGCAAATTACTGTACCAGAGGTATTTCAAGATTTATCTGTTAGCCATAAGACACTCCTTAAAACATCTGATTAGAGTTGAATTATTTGAGTTACCAGCTCTCTAGATCCCTCATATCTTACTTTGCATTCATCTGAGGTTTCTAGATGGGTTTCTACAAAAAGAGATTCATTGTTGTTAAAGTTGAAGTGTTAAATTAACAGAAAGAGTGTACCACAATGGAGAGGAGCATGAGATTCAGAAGTCACCAGTCACCAACAATTCATTTCCCTTAACCCCTCTTTGATTGCAGGCAACATTAAAAAGCACAGACTTTGGGCCAAGGAAGTAGCTCATGCCTGTAATCCCAGCACTTTGGGAGGCCGAAGTGGGAGGATCACTTGAGCCCAAGAGTTCGAGACCAGCCCAGGCAACAAAGCGCAAGACCCCATCTCTACAAAAAATACAAAAATTAGCCTGGGGTATGGTGGTGTGCACCTGAAGTCCCAGCCACTTGGGAGGCTGAGGTGGGAGGATTGCTTGAGCCCAGGAGGTCAAGGCTGCAGTGAGCTATGATTGCACTGCTCTGCTCCAGCATGGGTGACAGAGTGAGATCCTGTCTCAAAAAAAAAAAAAAAAAAAAAAAAAAAAAAAAAAAAAAAAAAAAAAAAAAAAAGCATGGTCTCTGGAACCTTAGTATGTGAGTTCAAATCCTGCTTGCACCATTTACTAGCTGTGATTTCAGGCACATTAACTGTCTGAGCAGGGGGAACACAGTAGACCCATAAAAACAGCTTGACAATACCATAATTTCCCATCCAGCCATCCCCAGGCAGAATTATGCCAATTCTCTAAAGCATCCTTATGGGTTCTAACTTATTCATCCTTTGGGCTCGGTTCCCCAACTTCTTGGGGAACTTCTTGGGGTCTGGCCTAAGCTGGCTGCAGCCATGAGAGGACATCCCTGGGCCTCCTGCCCACTGTTGCTCATTTAGGCATTATCATCCTGGCATTGCCTGCTTTTTGTCTCTGAAACCATAGCAGGCCAGTAAGAGAGACGGCTGTTACCTTCAACAACCCCTAGGACTTTTCTGACTGTGTTCACCATACACACAATCAGCCTTTCCTGTCATGGTGTTGAGCAAGTTTCCCCTCCTTGTGTCCACTGCTGCACTTTCTAAGCTGAACTTTGTTTTTTCCTCACCACCTCTCCTAGGGTAAGGCTCTTTCTGATTATCTCCTCCTAGATCTGGTCTCTTATGAACTCCAGTCAAGCGAGTACCAGATCCGGAACTCAAAGCTCTGGGATGAGGTTATGAGCTCAGAATGTCTAGGAACCTTACAGCTTTGTGTGTCTGCTTGGTGATGTGAGGATCAGACCTGCAAGGAGACATCGTAGGTTAGTCTCACAGAGTGGTGAACTGAGCCTGCGCATTCAATACAGAGGGAGGTGAATGACCTGAAGCTTGCAAAGAGGAAGCTCAGGATAACTCCTGCCAGCACAAATGAAATGAATGCCGATGCTCAGAAGGCCATTTCTACTGTTGTTGAGAGATTGAATGAGATGTTCCCTAAGACTCATTATCTATGATTTGTCTGCTTTTAACATCCCACTTCCCCTCTGCGTTCTGAATTTGAGCATCAGCTTAATGTGCCGCCCTTGACCCATTGTATATTTACAACTTCTCGACCTCCTTTTTCTGAATGTGTGGAGACTGTCAGAGGTAGCCTCAGACCCCCCTTGCCCTTGGCTTAGTAGATCTCTGACCTTGGAGTACTTTTAGCCCAGTTAGTTTTTAGAAATCTCCTCCTAAAACTGGTAAACAAGAGCAACTTTCTGTCCATCTTCATTCCTGTAGGACTGCATCATCCTGCCTGTCCAGTCAGCAGCTCTCATTATTTTATCAAGCACCACCTTTATAGCAAGCACCGTACTAGAATACTAGAGGACTATGAAAATCAATAAGTTTGATTCAACATAGAAGAAATGTCTCAGACAGTATCCTAAATAAACGTAATGCCTTGTGGTCCCAGATGCCGTAAAATCCTGAGTGAAGAAAATAGAAATTGGTCCTTGGGTCAGAAGTCTTTTCAACAGAATGGCAGTGGCACTGTGAGACATGAGTCCATTGAACTAATGTTTTAAAGCATCCCCCTGAATTGCCCTCAGGGAAGATTTTGGACCTTTTGAGCAATGTTAATAATAACCATCCTTCATCCTTCATACAGGTAGTAGAAGCATACAGAGTGCTCTCATTCACATTTCTTTGCTCCTCACAGTAGCTGTGAGAGGAAGCAGAGAAGCTATCATCTCTCCTTCGCAAACAAAAAGAGCTAAGACTTTGAGAACTTATGTTTCTTGTCCAAGGCCAGAAGGAGGAGACAAAAGACTAAAACAGTATCTTCTGACTCATTATCCAGTATTTGTCTACTTTAGCACCCTACTAGCCTTCAGGTTGTGAATTTAGCATCAGTTTAATGTGCAGCCAACCAAGAAAAAGTGTTAGTCACATTTCATTTGAAAAGCTTGCATGGATGGGCTTCATTTGGTGCCAAAAATGTGTCTGACTTGAGATTGTCTTTGATAAGTTACAGATCCAAGACTAAATGTTTTGCTGGATTTCTGCTAAGATAATGCATTGTGGCCTTAGAGTCCTAAAGCAGCTGGAAGAGAATTTTGGAAAACATCTGACTCATCCCTTTCCCTCCTCCATGCAACTGAGAGGCAGGCAAATATCCTGTAGGCAGGCCCTTCCATCTTCCTGTTTGCCCATCAGCAGCCCTCTTTACCTTTGAAAGCATGGGCAAAGTGCTGCTGCCATGATGGCACCTGGTACCAACCTACAGGATGCCGTAGTGCACCCTGAGAAGGTAGGCTTCAGGCAGGGGAGTGAGACAGGTGGAAGCACACCCAACATGTAAAATCTTGCTTTGGTACCATGTTTAGGAGGCACCTTTGACTTGCAGAGATAAACTTGATGGAAGCAGCTTTGATGGAAGAGGTGGAAGTCTGAGGCAGGGATGGTGACTCCTGCAGTGCTTGGCCTCCTTAGTTTGTGGATATCAGAAACTGAGAGGGGTTCCACTTTTTTGTCCGGGGCCAACCAGTTGGTACAATATTCAGCATGACTGGAATAGACCTACCCAAGTTGAGGACATTTCCCCCATCCTCCCACGTGTTGTCTTTGGTGTGGTTTGAGATTCAAGGAACTGGGGACTGAAGTATCCTTTAAAATGATAGTCAAGTCTGGTAGGTGGTATGAGTTCCCCCAACCCCCACCCCACCTCTATCTTTTCCAAAGAAATCCCAAACTTCTCCCTTCCGTAGACAGGAAATCAGAGGAGTGGGTTGCCTTTTTATGGAAAGATTGGTGGGTTCACAGCAAAACCCCTGGGTGAGGTGCCATGATGAAGAATAGAAAGGGGGTTTCTCCCATGAGGAAGTGGCAGGTCTCTCCTTCTTTTGTGGGCTCCATACCTTTGATGTGCTTTTCCCCTCTTGCAGCTGAAGATTTTTGCCTTGAGGAAAGTTAGTTTACACCTTGTTGCTGGAGAAAATAGCTGAGGATTGAGAGATAAACAGCCACCCACTCCCTGTCTGTCAAGAGCCAGTACAGTTTAAGATGAATGGGGACCTCCTTCTGCCCCCCTTTCCGCCCACCCTATTACTCTCTGATCCTTCCTGCTCCATCATGAGGACAACAGCCGATGTCCTCCTCCCCATCCCTGCCTCCCACCTTTGGACGGAGACAGATCAGAATTGAGCTAATCCTTTCAAAAATATTTAATGTTCATGTGCCTTCCTTGCATAGAGGCATTTTAAGGGTTCCTGAGATTCTGGATTTAAATCTGTCTCTCTCATTTCCTACAAATGTATTGCCATCTGTTGATTTCATTCCTGTGACACCCACATCAAGATCATTCATAAAGAAAATCAGGCCCATTTCTAGACCCCCACCCCCACCCCCCGGCCTTACTCACAGCTCTCCCCAATCCAAATGCCTGAGCAGGGATCTGTGAAAATGCTAACACACACACGACAGACTGTCAGGAAATGTAGAGTTTGGTGTTCATCTCCTAAATAATTGGAAGTGGGCACCCACCAAGCCTTTCATCCCTGGGAACCCTGGTTACTGGACCCCCATTAATTTGGGCCCAGGAGTTCTCTGGTGCCTTTTGTCAGCTATTTTGAATGTGTCAAAATAGCATCCAAATAGGAGGGACATTCCCTCCCCGTTCTGCCCCCAACCCTCACATACACTGTGGTTCATAGGGTTTGAGTAAGAACTAAAAGAGATGCTCCATGCAAAGTGTTTGGCACAGGGCCTGACATGTGGTTAAGGGCTCAGTGCTTTGTCAGTGATGGTGTTTTAGTATATGCAGTTCTGTTGTTTAACCTCTTGATCTTTCTCGAATCTGTGCTTTCCTCTCCACCTCACTTCCTTAGAGCAACCCTCACTGCCTCTCACCTTCATTACTGCCATGCCCTCCTGATGGGCCCCTGTTCTTCCCAGCTTCACATTCTTCCCCTCCACCACCTGTCCTCTGCACCACAGCCCAAGTAGGCAACTCAGAATAGAAATCTGATCATATCACCCTCTCCTATTTAACAGCCTCCTAAGGTTCCCCATTCCCTTCAAGATAAAATTTACATGCCTTAGCAAGTAATGCCAAGCCTCTGTTGGCCTGACCTTTCCTGTATAGGGAACCAGAAACATCTCTGGCCTGTCTTCATCTGTCAGTCTCTCTTTGGCACTGGGGCAGAGCTACACCACATGGCATGTGATACCTCTAGACCTTTGCATATGCTGTTCCCCAGCCAGGCTTACCCTCTCCTCTCCTAGAAGACACCTGTGCTCTCCCCAGAGCCCTCCTTGGCACCCTTCTCCCAGTCTGAATTATTCATCTTCCCTGCCACTGTCCCAGCCTCTACTATATATTAATAGTTAACACATGTTCAGAAATATTTTATGTTTTAACTCATTTAATCCTCACAACAATCCTATATTAGGTACCGTTATTATTATGGTTACTTACAGATAAGGAAATTGAGACATAGAGAAATTATCTGATTTGCCCAACATCTCACAGCTCTTAAGAGCTGAGATTTGAACCCAAATGATCTGGCTCCAGAGTCTGCACTCACAACCACTGGGCTCTGTGGCCTCTTACACTACTGTACCATTGACCAAACCATGACCATCTCTGGACTGAGCTCCCTGAACTGAGAAACCATGTGCTGCTCATGTTTGCACCCTGTGCCCTGACACAGGGCAAGAGCACACTTTCTTCTTAAATTAACCCTGCAACCTATTCATCCTCCTAGGCCTTTGGTATTCAGTAGATTTAAGACTAGCCCACCTTTTACAACCTGTTACCCATACATCATTTCATTTAAAAAGTGCCTAGAGGGCCTTTTATATGCTACAGTGGTAAGGGCAAGAGACTTAGAAGACAAGGCTCCACCCTTGAGGAACTTAGAATTTGGTTGAAGAGATAAAGATTATACCCAAACCTAAGTAATGAAAATGTGTCCTCAAATCACAAACAAAACCGGTTTCTTTGTTTTGTGGTCAGTCCTCAAGTAAAAATAGTCTCCCTCCTTTCTCACCTAGACCTCAGGATCCTTGAGGGGAGGAACCCCACAGTGTACCATACATATGTCAATCAATGCCCAGTGCTCAGTAAGTGCTGGTGCTAATGCACCATTGACCCTCTCTGTGGACTTCAGGCCTCTGCTGCTGCCCCATGTCCTAGCCTCAGCTGTGCAGTCTTCCCAGGCCTGGGTGGTTGCAGTCACCCAGAAGACTTAGGGCACAGAGAGAGTCTGGGAGAGTCTAGGTTGGAAGTAGATTTTTGGGTACAGAGTCTCAAGCTGCAATAGACCCTAGTAGACTCTAGGTTCGGGACACTAGAACCTCCTTTAAGTGCAGCCTAACCCTCCACTCCCCAGTAATGGTTTTCCGCTGCATAATGTCCTCTAGTGACCTGCCTGGGTGTAGCTCTCCGCAAGGCAGCTGTCCCCTTCCATGCAGACTACCCCAAGTCAGAGCAGGGCTGGTCACCATGCCACTCACCTTCACAGCCAGTCTGATCGTTGAGGAGCTGTGCTCAGGGCAAGGACACCTGGGACCTCTCACAGGTGGCATGCCCCTCCAAGACCAGGAGAGAACACCACAACTTTGCAGGACCAGCGTCTGTCAGCCTGCCTCCTCCCTTTCTCCATATCAATATGATGTGGATGAATGCTCATCCAGCATTGGATGATTTGGATGAATGGTCATCCATCCCAGAGCATTGTCCCTCCTCCAGTTCCAGAGCACTCTTCATCTATGCTTGGCATGTACAGCTTTGCATCTGTCAGTGTCCATGCAAAAGCCTACGCAAGCTGTGATGGACTGTGCATTGGGTAGCTACCAGAGGTAGCTGCCACTTATCTGTCAGTCACCCTTTGACAGGCCTCACATAGATATGTACCTCCCATCATCTCCAAGCCGGAATACACTTTACTGTTCTGTAAAATGGGTATGAACCTGCCTACTTTGCAGAGCTTCTTTGAAGATTCTATGTTTACTAGTTTAACAACTGTTCAGTACCTATTATTGGCCTAGCTACCAGCACATAGTAAACACTCAATTATAATAGCTTTAAGAAAATCTGTCTTAGACAAAGGAGTTTCAAAACTGTGTGCAGAATATACAAGAAGTAGTAGTCCATGCTGTTTTTTTCAGTTGTTTAATGATCTCTATGACAAGGATGTTCAGGGAGAGGAATATCTTGCTTGATAACTGGAGTAAAACCCACTTAGGTTTCTATGTCCCCAAACCTCTGGTGTGGTCAGTATTGGAACGTACCCCCTCAACCATTTGTCTCACTGTGACATACCTACATGCATCTTGTTTATGTCTTCCACTAGAGACCATGAGGGCAGAGATCAGACCTATGTACATTGCACATTGCTGTCCCCAGTACCTAGCACAGCACCTTGCCCCAGTAGGCACTTCATACGTATTTCTTGGACTACGGCAGGTGAGCCCTTTGTGAGGGTTCCACTTGCTCACTGGCCTGGCCTTTAATGTCAGGGGAGCATTTCTGATATATTAATGCCACTTTAATTGTGCTGCATTCGTTTACATAGGCAGTGCGGCAGCCTGGCTTTGGTGTTTAAAGACCAGATTGCAGTCAAAGCTCTGCTGTTGGCTGACTATGAGCTCCAAGTAAGTTGCCTGGTTCCTCTGAGCGCTAATAATAATATTACCTGCCTCACAGGGTTGTTTTGAGAGTGAACAGAATTATGGAAAACCATTTCGTAAACTTCAAGTGACTTGCTCTCCATAGTACAGATCAGTGGTGGACCAGTGATCAGGGAGGATACAAATCATATACCAAAAAAAGTCTTCTTTGTTGTATTTTACCTCAAGTGTTTTCTTAGAGAACCTCAACAAACCACACTATTTTCTAGTAATCAGCCACTTATCCCACCATTTGCAGTAAGGAAAACTGAGGCACACCTTGATGGCTTATTTAGCATCAGCAGCCTCACAAAAGACAGAAGTCTCCTTTGGATTAGCTTTATCATCCTTCTCTTAAGCAGAGATGATGGTGCCTTTATGGTGCCTTTCTCGCTGCTCTGGCTCAGTTAAGAAGTCAAGTTTCAGATTTATTGGTCATCCTAACTATCGTTTCCTGAAGGCCCGAAGTCCTGTAATGCTGTTGTCTGGCTTCCCAGATTTATGACCATGGTTTCTAGCCCCTAACAATAGCTGGAGTTCGGTTTACATATTCACTTCCACCGTCCAATCCAGATCCTCCCAGGCAGCAATCAAGCTGGGGCTGGTTCCTCATCTGATTGTGGGCTCACTTTTTCCTGGCAAGTCAGCCTTCATTCTCCAGGACACTTAGAAGCCGCATGTTGATGGTGGATTGTGTGCTACGGGAAAGAGTGAATGTGTAGCCTACACATTTGAACCCTTGCTGGGGTAGAGAGCAATGCCACTACTCCTGGAATGTCCAGGCCACTATTAGAAAGGCCATCTTATTCCTCAGAAGAGTCTAGCCCTGCTGCAGGCTTCAGTAGCATGTGTGCTCTAAGCTCTTTCCTGCTCATTTAAAGCAGTCTCCTGAAAAGGTCTGCAGAAACCTGCCTTTACCCTCTCCTCCATCCTGCCTGGCCTTTGTCACATCCTTGCTCCAAGGTTCCTCTGGTGGTGGTAGTAGGGAGGCTGCCACCTGGCTTCGCATGTGGGAAAGTCCAGCCTCTTCCCTCCACCCTCAAAGCAGGATAGCCAAACTTGGATTTTCATGAGGAAGCAACAGCAACAGGGAGACCCTCATGAGGCTGTTCAGCTCTCTGGTTGAAAGACCATACTGTGCTATTTCTGGGGCAGCACAGACCTGGTTGATGGTGTCCACAGGAAGAACAGCCTTTGGGATTCATTAGTCTGGTTAAGACCAACGCTGCAGGCTCCTCTGTCAGCTATAGAACCAATATATGCTAGAGTTGGTGCTGAAGCCAGTCGCAAACCCATCCCAGATGAGTGTGGTCTTGTTGATGTTCAAATGCCACCTCCTCCTCCTCCAGGAAGACTTCCTCGCCTCCCCAAGGGTGCCTTATGGACTCCTTCTCTGTTCCCTCTCAACTCTGCCCCTCTATCACTGTGGTCATTTGATAGAATTTTAATTACTGGCTTGGTGTCTCCACTAGACTGTAAGTATCAAGTGTTTAGAGACTTTTGTTTCAACTCTGTATCCCCAAAACTCAGCATAGTTCATAGCACATACAGTACTCTCAATGCCTATTGAATGAATAAAGAGTCTCCTTGCATGTAAAGCTACAGTGGTTTGATTTTGGAGACACATGTTTTGGAATTCTTCTACTGATATGGACAGCATCAAGATGATGGGAAATGTATTGGTCTGGGATTTGTTTTGCCTACAAAGTGTCTTATGTTGGCTCATCTCCAACTAGATAAAACTCTGAGTCTAGGCTTCCCGTTCTAACAAACCTGCTATACCTTTATTGACCTCTGTGTTCCTGTCTGTAAAATGAGAGTGTGGGCTAGCTAGAAAAGTTTCTGGTGTCCCCTTTGCTGCTTTGTAATTCTGGAGTACATTCAGAGAACACCCCAGCGTGACAAAGGGTCTGGAAATTCTTCGTAAAATATTCAGGGTGGGAGACAACTCAGGGAACATGACAGCTGTCTGGAATTATTTGAGGGGTTATCTTGTAGAAGATGAAAAGGATTAGATTATCTTGAAAAGCCCCACAGGTTATAAACAAGACCAATTATTAATTCATTCAACAAATGTTTGAGTACCTGCGATGTGCAAGGCAGCGTTCTAAGCGATAGTGATGCAGTAATGAATGCAACAGACAAAAATCTTGTTGCCCTTACGGAGTTGACATTCTAGTGAACAGAGACAATTCAAAAATAAACACAATGGAGAGGAACTTCTTGGACCCTCAAAACGAACTGCCTGTGAACTATTGAGCTCTTTGTGTTTGGGAATACGTTTAGTACTTAGAAATCTGCTTCCAATGGCTGCTTAGACTAAATGACCTTGTTAGGTTTTTTTAGCCCGGCAATCCCATGAACCTAAGGCTAGTGAAGATGTGTGATCTCTCTATTCTAACACCAGCTAAGCCAAATCATGGCCTCCACTCAATGGCAACTGTCACTCTAGGAAGAGAGATAAGGTAGATGCAGCGGACTGTTCTTATGAAAAGGCACCAAAAAAACAGTACTTTAGAAATGTGCATTGTGTTGGGTATCTGGGTGGAGGGGTTGCTTTTTCTTGAGATCCCTGTGATATTGAGGATGAGGAAAGAGAAACACAGGGGGTGGGCAACTTCACTGAAGGACCAGAGAATGTGAGTCATGAGGAAGAGGAGGAGGAGACAGAGCAGGAGAGGTGGGGTGAAGCCTTTGATGAGGGGAGTGAGGAGGAGCAGAAGTAGGAGACAGACACGGGGAAACCACCAACTCAAGTCCCAGAAACCCAGCCTCCCTCCCCTCTAGGTCCTACTGCCGTCATCCTCTTTCCGTAAAGTTGAGAGTCTAGGTGCAGTGTCCCAGGTTGCAAACACAAGTTCATACTCATGGACTAGTGGGACGTCCACTGTGAGAGCAGGAAGGAGGGATAGAGAGCTCTAAGAGGGCAGAAACCCTGCCCTGCCAGGAGTTTTTGCCTCCAGCCACCTGCTCTGTTCTGAGACATACCTGAGACCAGCTGCCTGCAGGGGGACCAGGGTCTGTTTCTGCTGTTAGCCTTGATTCCCTCCTGCACTCCTGCATGTGGGGATGTAGACAGGAAGCCTGCAGGTATGGAGCAATTGAAGCAGAGTCTAGAGCCCAGACTCCTTACTTCTGATAATACTACTCTGCATTTTGTAGTGCTGCTTATGCTTTTCAGTATTTCCACATCTATTTACTAATAACATCGTGGTACGACAGCAAGAACATGGCCTCAGAACTCAAAGTTCTGGAATTCTAATATTTTATTTGGTTGTCAGTATTTCTGTGAGGTAGATAAAACAGGAATTATTTCCTCTGATCTGCAGGTGAGGAAACTGAGTCACAGGAAGCACATTTATCCATACTTGTGGAGCTATAATATAACTAGTATTAGGACCAGGATAGCTAACATAGTTAAAAAAAAAAAAAAAAAAAAAAAGTACTGGACTTGTAGTCAAGAATCCTGGGTTCACATATTAGCTACCGTCCAGCTATGTAACTTAGAATACATCTGTTTTCTGATGCTTAATTTTATTATCTATAAAATAAATAGGTTGGACTAGAAGAAGAAAATATGGTGGATGGTGGACATCTTTAGTCCTTTTAGTGCTTTGCATGCCTGTGGCAGACATGGCTAATTGATCATAGCTCACTGTCCTGCTGAGCCAGATGCAGTCCAGAGTCCTCAGTACAGGGCTCCTGGGAGCCAGCAACCACTGCTGAAAATCAGGGTTAGCACATAAAAGGAAATTGCTTGCCATTCCTCAACTAGCTCTCCAAGTTTTTTTCCAGTCTAGCGTTCTGGGCATAGAAAACTGGTCTCCTCCCTTCCAGCCTCATGTTCTCTACATCACGTCATCCTGGAACACTCCTTTTCTATAGATCCGAAGGAAAAGTAAGGGACTAAAATAAGATCTAGGTTCAGGACCCTTCTCTTTCCATCAGGAACTTAGTATCCTCACAGAGTATAATACACACCTACCTCACATGTTAGTTATGAGCCATACAAGTACTTTCAGTTAGCAGACGTCAGTGCTTGACAACTGTGTGCCAGGCACTGTGCTAACACACAGCAACTTGAGCTCCCCACCAGGCATCTAGACCCTCTTCCCTCTCGGGAACTGAATAGGAGCCTAGACTATTGACCATCCAGGCAAGTTGTGTTGCTGCAACTGTTCTAAATCAGAGTCACCGGCCCAGTTAGGGGCAAGGTAGCCTGGGGCATCAGGTAGAGGTGGATTTTTTCATCTCATAATGTTACCTTCCAGGAGTTCATTGCTTTTTCTTTTTGGTAGATCTTCCTGTTGCCCTTTACTTGTTTATCTGCTCTTTGGTGCCTTTATTTTTTGCCATTACTTATCGACAAAGTTATGCTATTGTCTTTAAAGAGGGGAAGAAGAAGGGATCCTGGTTCATAATAACACTGGAGTGAGAGTTGGCAGAGATAGCAGCAGCTGCGAGGGCAGAGAGAGAAGGCATCTGGAGATGGCTGCTCTGTTACCTACGTCACTGATCCGCTCACTGGGGCCAGCACACAGCTAGAAGTCAGCTTCCAACCCTCACACCCTGTCCCTGCAGGCTCAGGCTTTCCATTACCCAGGCTCTGTGAAGATTAGCGTGTCATCTTTAAAGCACTTGGCACTTCTTGGAAAAAGCCATGCTGTGAATTCAGGCATGGCTAAAAGATTGAACTCTTATTAAATCTCTGACACCCTCCATGCATCAGAATTCATACAGTCTTGTTCTGTTACATCCTCAGTGTCCTTTGCTAGTTCCCAGCTGGTCCCACAGACAAGCAAATTACTGGCAGGGTCTGTTTAAGACACTGAACTTAGTCCACCTAGAATACTCATGAGAGACAAGTCCCCTTTAAAAGAGCTGTTTGAAAAAAGTTAGCGTTGAGGCTTACAACGTTCCTTCTGCTCCATCTTGAGAATGCAGGAACCCCTGGGGATTTTCTAGGTCTTAGGAGACTAGATCTCTTGTTAATATGTCAAAAACCAACTTCTGGAAAATGGGTCTGGTCTGTACTGATTCTAAAATACCTTGGATTGTTAACCTTTGCACCATCTTTGCAGAACACACACAGAATGTGACTATTCAGAGGAAAGAAGTGTCTTTGGGCCTAAACCTCCCCTCCGCAGTTGACAAAGTCATGGTGTTGAGTTAAAAGTGCTGTGGCTGCTCCTCTGTTGTTTGGGGCAGGTAGTCCAGAACCCTGAGACCATGGTGGAAACAGCTCCATTTGGAATTCTCTCTAGTTTGGTTCCTTCTCCTTTTCCCCACCTGGCTGCAAAAGAATACTCAGAGGGTGCTATCTATCTCTGTCCTTTCTTTGAATCTTCAAGCAGAATGTCTTCACCCAACATGTCTCATGCTACTGGACTGAGTAGAAGAGCAATGGAATCTTATTACTTATTGCTAGTGAAACAGACAAGGAGCAATCATGATACATGCTTTCGTTATAAATCCTGATGTGGAAGGGTTCAGGTAATGCCGTGTGAATCATCATCAGGATGATACTTCCTGCTATGCCATCTCCCAGCTTTAGCTTTAGATACTGGAACTGGTTAACCATTACCAGTGTACCCTTTGTCCAAAGAGGAGTTGTTTTCAGAGTTTTGGACTTTGAAAACAAAAGAATGTGTTTTCAAGATGTCATTGCTGTTAGACTTTGTAACTTATACATTCCTGCCCACTGGTCTTGCTTTTTTTCACTTTTTCTTCTGGGGCAGTTATAAGCCATGTCGATACAGCTGTTTAGAGAAAATTCCTACAGAAGTAGTTCTAACTGGAAGTCATCTGGGGAAAATTAACCTCTGTAGGTGGACTGAACTTTTTTGGGGAACGTGTAGGAACCTCACAAAATTGACCTAATTAATGTGTTTGCATAGTAACATGCCTGTTTTCATTGTACATTTAATTAGCTTCTTTAAAAATAATTCTTCAGGTGAAAGATGTTAATGGCTTCTCATCCTGCCCTGCTGAGCAGAGCCAAAGAGCTTGATAGTTTTAGGACAAATAAAAGGAAGTAGTACTTTACACCGTAGGTAGTAAATGTGTGAAAATCATTACTCCCAGAAACAGTATGTGTTGAAATTATAAATAGATGCTAGACACGAACTTCTAGAGAGCGTCATGGATGACAGATATAAATTGAGTTATTAAAGGGACGCTAGGGGGCATTTTCTAATCGTTTTAAGTTATCATTATGAATGGATCCCCCATATTCTCCAGTGACCCTCATGACACCACAATCAGGAACAGAATGTTAGGTAGATGAATGCTGGTCTGACCTACTGAGGTATTATTAAATTCATATGCTCCGGTCTTTTTAAGCCAGTTTAACCTCTATACCTATTTATACTCCAGTCTTTTTAGGTCAGTTTAACCTCTCTACATATTATTATTATTATTATTTTAATGTTCTGGTGTCTTTCAAATGGCCACTTCTTCAGAACTCTCTGAAATGAATTGGAAAAGCTAGGGGGTACTCAACCCAACCATAAGATGGGAAACCTGAGCTCCAGTCCTGCCTCTGCCACTAGCCAGTTACTTGACTAGGGGCAACACTGCACTTCTGCTTCATTTTTCTGCAAAGAAAGGGAGTTGGATTAAATGCACTCCAAGGCCCCATTGACAGCAAAATACTATGGATCAGTAAATAAATATTATATGCACACTCACTCAGGGAGTTCCTAGAATAAAAGAATAATGGGGTTGGAGGTGGGATGGGAGACTGCCCACCAGGGGTGGAGGATAAAGTAGAGCACTTCTCCCTTCTGACAGGAGAAAATGAATGTTATAGGGACAGTGCAGGGAAACCCCTGTCAGCATGGGGAAATCCCCCAAACTTTCTTTTCTCTGAACCTGAGAAGGTAGATAGTTGGGAGAGCATAGGGTGGGAGTTACGCAGGTCTGGGCTCAGTCACCCACTGACTGTCAGTCTCCTGTTGGTAAAATGGAGGTAAGCACATGTAACTTTTGGGGTGGTGAGGATGAAACGAGACTAGTAGCATGAAGTTATCTCATTTAGTTCCTGGTATAAAGTAAGCGTTCAATAAATAATAATGTTTAAAGAAAGGAGATGGGAGTTCCAAAACGGCAATTATAATGGTAAACACCTTGTGAGTAGCCATCAGAGAAGGAGAAGCCAGTGCAATTGAAGCAGACAGCCTGAGAAAGGCCATATCCTGAAGCCCACAACTGTGCAAAGGCCCACTCTAATTAGGCATAAGATTAGCACTGGAATACATTTCTGACCACCAAAAATCAGATTCACACTTTCACATTTTGTTTATGGTTCTTTTTTCTTTTAAGATTGCTCAACTTTGCAGATTAATATTATTTAAAAGTTGCATATATTTTAATAAATCATTGAAATTAACAGTTACACATTTGTGGGATTTGCAGAAAGATCCCCACATGAAGCAAAGACATCTTGTGTTTTGGTTCATATCGCTGTCACCTGCTGGCAGAATATGCAAATTGCAGGTTTGGTTTTGCATGAGAAATTCTACCTCTAACATACATCTTATCTTTAGGAAAATGTAACTCTAAACCTAAAGTTGCCCAATAACAAGTATCCTCTCTTCTCCCGACAATTCCCGTAACCAACTCTTGAGGAAGACCAGAGTGGACCTTATGAGGAGTTTCCGGTACTACCATGAAGCCGCTAGGTCAGGATATGCAGCTGTGCAGAGCTCAGCCCTTATTCCTTCTCCAGGAAGCCAGTAGAAGAACGCTGGGGCCTAACCTCTAGCAGAAATATTGTTCTCAAAGAGAAAAGGAGGGCCACTCTGCTATTCTCAGAGTCAGCAATCTCCTTGCCCTGCCAAGATCTACCAGTTTAATGAACAACTCATACGTTTCCTTGTTTTTGGAAGCTCCAGTTCCTCAGCAAATTCTCAGTGTTGCTGATAACCTTAGACCAGCCCCAGAGATTGTTCTCATATCCCAGAGGGCATAAATATGGCAGTGACACCCCTACAAACCGCCCTTACCATTTTAATCATGGTTCATCTTGAGAAACCAGCAGATACTATGAAGCAGTTTCATCACACTGATAAGCTGGTACTGTAACTCAAGTCATGTTTATCTAACAATATTGGGCAGAAAATAACAAAGCTGGCCTTTCTGGTACACTTAGCTGATGTAGTATTATCTTTATAGTGGTTTCTTCACAGAAAACAACTAGAGGCAAGTGGCTTTTGAACTTGGTAACTTCATCCTAACATGAAAATTTTTGTCTAATTAAGTGGAATGATTTGGCAAGAGAGAGCAATAGTCAGGTGGAGACTCATTCGTTGGGGGGATGGAGGGAATCTCCCACTGCTGTACAAGAAGGGAGATAGCATATGGTAAAGCCCTTTGTAATAATGGTTGACATTCACAAGCCACTTACTTTGCACACACCTGGGTTTTTTTGCACTTCACAAACATCTCACTTAATCCTCAACAATTACCTAATAAAGGTAAGCAGTAGTATTGTCTCCATTTTGCAATAAAGAAACTGCAAAATAAAAATGACTTGACTTGCCCAGGGTCACACTGTTAAATTGCAAGCTAGATTTTGCTAGTCAAGTCCAGTGTGTCATGTTCTTCACACTGCCAGGGTTAGGGGAGAGGGGAGGTTTTGGAACCACTCTTCTAGGTAGCAAAGAGAGGACAGAAAAACCAAAACATATCCTTTCAGCTATTATGTGAACTGCTTAATTCTGGTGCTACACAATGGTAATGATAGGACATCACTAAACATGTCATATTTACTTGATTCTTATTTTATGATGACAGCTAGTATGTTTCCAGTATGTTTCCAATAGCCTGTTGCTCTTACTCTAGAGATACCTGCTGACAAGTTTTTAAAATTGGAGAAAATTGTGTTTAGGCCTTGCCTTTTATATGGCCTTCCTGACGTTCAGCCTCAGATTGAGGCAGAAGTCTCTCTCAACTGAAGTCAACAGCTTTCGTCAGAGGGAGAGCAATGCACGTACACCACTGTCACTGCAATGTAAGACCTGGGTCTTCTGCCCCCAGCGGACTATTTTCTGCCATGTGAGGGCAGGATTTTTTCAAGTTCTATCTCCCACCCCTAGACAGCCCTGCCGCTGGGATCTTCGGTTCAGGCCCTCCAACTAGTGCATAGCCGTGTAACTTTACTTTTTTCATAAAACATAGTAAAAATATGTTTACTGTTTTCTTCTAAGGGACACTGAGTGTCCCTTACTATAGAGATATCTGCTGACACTGAGTGTCCCTTAGGAGAAACCCAACTTACCTGAACCCCAGTGACATGGAACTTTGTGCCATTGTAGATAGTTCTCCCCAGTCTTCTTCACATTGAGCCCAAATCGGTCAAATTTTATTCTTCATGCAGCCCAGTTCTGCTCACCAGAGCCCCCCAAGATAGCTCTTCTCACAGACACACATGGCCACTTTGCAGACTTCAGGATGTGCTTGTGCCCCCTCCCCTCAGTTCTGTCCACATCAGTCCTCCCCAGCCCTCCACTCCACCACTCATGCAGGTGGTAGGTTTTAGGACATGGGTCCAAATGCTCAGGAAAAATGGCATCTATGATCTATGTTTGTTAAGCTCTTCCTCCTCCGGGCCAGCATGCTACCTCTCTGCTCTCTTGAGTCAAGGAATTCAGTAACCAAGGAAGGGTTGGTGTTAGATTTCCCAGCATGTTATTCCCATCACAAAGGTATCTACTCTCCTTGGGCTGCTTCCCAGACTTCACTGCAGCTCTCTGAGCCAGGGAAACTAACCTTGCTGTTGCTTGGTCTCAGTAAAGTCACTGTCTGTTGGAGGGTTCAGCTGCCCACTACTGCGAGGTAGTTTGCTATCCTTTAACCTCCTCTATAACGTGGACCAGTGGAGTTGCTTCAACTCTAGAGCAGTTTTGCCTGGACTACTGGGATGGGCCTTAGCTGTCTGCTGGGCTTCTGACATTGCCTCTCACTGTCCTACATAATTTGGAGATACTATTAAAAAGCACCTAGGGGGCTGGGCACTGTGGCTCACTCCTGTAATTCCAGGGATTTGGGGGGCCGAGGCAGGCAGATCACTTGGGGTCAGGAGTTCCAGACCAGCCTGGCCAACATGGTGAAACCCCATCTCTACTAAAAACAAAAATTAGCCAGGTGTGATTAGCCAGGTGTGGTGGCACGCACCTATAGTCCCAGCCACTCAGGAGGCTGAGGCAGGAGAATTGCTTGAACCTGGGAAGTGGAGGTTGCAGTGAACCAAGATTGCACCACTGCACTGTAGCCTGGGCAACATGTTGAACAAGACTGCTGTATCAAAAAAAAAAAGCACGTAGGGGAGATGCAGACAGACTTATTCTACCTCCTGGGCCCATAGCCTTGTGACATCTGCCAAGCTTAGTAATGACAGCATTCTTTGTTGGTTCTGTTTCTTCTCAGTTCTGCCACAGTATCTGGCTGTGCAGATGTACACACAATGCAGGAGAGAGAGCACAGGTCTAGGAGTCAGGGAACTGGGGCTTGGGACTGTATCTCCCACTTAAATAGTTCTATCTTGGACAAGCCACCTCACTTGTTTGTGCGTCAGTTTTTTCAACTTGATTAATAATACTTATTTGAATTAATAAGTATTCAGGGTTTCTCAATAGCAGTACTATTGACATCTTGGCCTGGTTAGTTCTTTGTTGGAGTGGCAGCAGAGTGCTGTCCTGTGTATTGTAGGATGTTAGCAGCATACCTAGCCTCTACCCACTAAATGCCAGTAGTACCTTCCAGCTGTGACAACCAAAAGTGTTCCCAGACATAGCCAGGTGTCCTCTGAAGGGCAGAATTGCCCCCAGTTGAGAACCACTGCATTAACTCATAGGATTAGCAGGATACTTTAAATAACTGTGTGAAAATACAAGACATCATGGTTGTCTTCCTCCTCCTCTGGCATTCCAGTCTTCTCTGATTGTCTATACTTATGTAGAAGCAGAAAGAAGAAACAACATATTCTATCCACATCCCTACGTGGTCCAGCAAGTGACTTGTTATGTCCATGCTTCACATTGTGCAATTCAGGTAAGTTTCTCCTTTTCTAATGGGCTTGATACTTACTGTGTGTGAAGAGCCACAAAGGTGAGTAGCAGTGCCTGTTTTCATGGATGACACATTCTCATGGGAGGAATATTTAAGCACAGAAACGACTAAGACCAGAAAGTCATGCTCAGGTGTCAGAGAGGAAGCATGTCACAGAGGAGGTGATGTTTGGATTTCAGTAGACAGAGATAGGCTGGTATAGCCTGAAGAGGCTTGAATCAGAGGGAGTGGTGTGACCCAGGGTAGAAAGCACATAGGATTAGATGAGAAGGTAGCAAGAGGTAAGACCTTGTGGTCAGTCTGTGAAGGCTTGGAATGCCAAATGTGTTCATTGTCCCTAATTTAGCAGTGATATGGCATGGCCATAGCTGTGTTGAAGGGGTCATGTGCCAATGGATTAGAGTAAAGAGAGGCCAGCACAAGGTGGCTGGGGGACCTGAGTAGAGTGATTGTGGTAGGAGAAGGGAGGATGAGGTTAATGGAAGAGAAAGTGCAGGAGGAGAAGCAGCAGGGTCTATGAAGGTGAAGAAAGGGAGGAGGAGGAGAGGACTACAATTTTGACTCTAGAGCTCGGAGAAAAGGATTTCCCAGAATAGAACAGGAGAAGGAGGAGGAACCAGGAATCAGGAAGTTCGAGCACTGGAGAAGGGCCAAGGTAAAACATTAAAATTGAGGGTTTCCTAAATTCATCCACATCCATGCCTGAAAAGGTCTCCCACACTTCCCGGGAGAAAAGGCATGTGAGTGTTTGCTCCATGCTTTGTTTATTGCAGAGATGGGCTTCTTGAATCCATTTATCGTTTAAGGACTATTTATGTGGCCCTCAAAAAATAACATTAAGGAAAAAAGAAAAGCAATTCAGCCTGGGGCTTTCGTTCCTGTGCAAAGCACCTTTTTGTGAGCAGAAAGAATCCGACTTTGGATTTAACTAAGTTAACAGCAGGAGCAGAATTGCATGCAGAGCATATGCCATATGCTGCTTTTTTCTAATATTCTAACAATACACTGGGATGCTCTGAATCTATATACACAGGAGTGCGCCCACAGCAGGGCCTCTGGACACTGAATTGGCACAGCTGGGCCTTCTGCCACTGCTCACACACCCAGACAGAGAAGCATAGCCTGGACTCTTGAGGGTGTGAGCAGGATCCCCACATTTGTGTTCTCAGGGACAACTCAATCACATTCGCATCTTGGCCCCCCAGCAGGTGACCCGACTTTGGTCTATTTTTCCTCCCAGGAAGCTTCCTTCACCTCCTCCTACGCTTTGTATTATTTCATTCCAGCACTCTATGCAATTACGACATTGAGATCCTTAAATGCATCTAAGAAGAGACAATCAAAGTGATGGCTCCCAGGACACCCATCCATCTTCTACCCTGCATACATATTTAGTCATTAATATTTATCTACTAACCAGCCAAAGAGATGCTCCATGTGTTGGTGGGTCTGTCATAGGGAACCAAGTCATCCTGCCTCACCCACTGTCCCTCACAGACTCAATGCCATGTTCTCTCCCAGTGGGAAAGTGGAAGGAGATGCCCGAAGACCAGACCTCCTTTGGCTCTAGCTTGTGAATGTTAGTAGTGGTATCCAGCTGTGAAACCTTCTCTCCTCTATTCTCTGACTTACAACCGAAGAACAGTGATTTACATGGGGATAGCCTTTCACAATTAGGCATTTTCACCAACATTAATGCATTCAGTTGTCACAGTGCAAACTAGTGCAGGTGTTAACTGCCTGCTTTATAAGGGACAGAGTGCAGAGAGGGAGGGACGTGATTCAGTGCCAGTGCAAGGACCAGACCCCAGGTGTCTGACTGCCAGCCGAGGCTCTGTCCACCTCCTGACTTCTGCCACGGCCCTTTGCATCCCTTCTTTCTCTTGCTGCAGGCTTCCTGCAGTCCATTCAGTGCTCATTATGGCCTTCATGGAGTGAGGAATAAAGGAGGAATGAAATAAATGTATAAAATTAATGAGGATAGTATAAAGTGAATGAATTAATAAATAAAAGAGGAATAAAAGGAGATGAACTGCAGAGAAGAAAAGTTTAGCTCCTATAGATAATAGGGTGTCAGAATTACTTTTGCTGGCTTAGCTCTCCTATTTCTCAGTTTCCACATTTCCTTAACTTCCTGTGTTTTAGGCTTTTATTTACTATAAGTTTTCCAGTGCTCCTATAATAAAGTTTGTACTACTGAGGCCAATTGCATAGGTGGTTTTTATCAAACAGCAAAATATCTTGTCTGATGTGGTGGCTCTATATTTTATACCAGCTACTTCTAAAATAATCATAAGTGTGTGCCAAGTAATTATGTGTGGATCCATTTGCCACCTGATGGACCAGGGCTGTCGCAGGTGAGATATGATCTTGGTGCCATCCTTAGCCTTTGAGTTAACCTCAGCAGTGGTCTGTGTGCTCTCTGACCTTAGTGTGTTTGTGTCACTGCACCCACCCCCTCTCCCTGCTACAGACATACAGTAGCAGTCAGACACATTTTTGAACTAAATTTGTCTTTCTCTTTTCATCACCAGGCTTTCCTTTACCAACATCTGTTCAAACTGGCAGTACATTTTGGTGGCAACAAATTCCATTTCTACTAGTACTATTATCAGTAACAGCTGTTTATTGAGCACCTAATAGGTGTCTAACACTTTAAACAGAGCTGTGAGCACATACAGTAGGCCCCAATTGGTAGAAAAGGGACTACAGCATCTCAAGGTTAGAGACTCCTCGAGCACCAGATCCTAAGTCGTTTAGAAGGAAGCTGGACTCTCCATGTAGTAGAGACAAAAAGGGAGGTGGTCCTCCACAATCGTAGGTAAACCCTTCTGCCCAAAGTCTGGGGAAAGACTGAATTCCAAGCTCCCTCCTGGACTGGTGGTGATTGGGGTAGAGGCAGCCAGTATAGATGCAGTCTCTGTCGACAGAATTGAACTTGGAGATGAATTGTCAGTGATTGCAGCTGCCAAAAGCTGGGGACATAGTAGGAAATGAAAGAGGAGCTGCTAGCACTTTTCAAAGCCCTTGGACATGCATCCATTTCAATCTTCACAACCCTGTAAAGCAGGAGTGATTTTCTCCATTGTTCAGGTGAGGATACTGACATTCAGAAAGGTTACATTATATGTCACCCAGTAAGAGAGAGAAAAACCCAGGCTTCAGCCTCAAAATCTTTTATTCCTTCTACCACAACAGAATCAGATGAAATCTCTTGGATTCCTTTCAGATCACAAATGTCACTGTGCCTAAGTTGGTTGACCGGGGAGATACCATAAAACATCTTGGTTTCCATGTGTTAGCATTAAGATGCACACATAAGCTCTGAGCTGAGACCACCTGGGTGCATTCCCAGCTCCAATACTTGGTTATGTCACCTTGGACAAGATATGTAATATTCCTTTGCCTCAGTTTCCTCATCTATAAAATGGGGCTAATTGGTACTCAATATTGTAGCCTACATAATGTAATAATTATCACGTATTATTGTGTATATTACACCCCATATGATGTGGCCCCTCATTCTCTCTCCTCATCTCTTCCATCATCACTCCTTCCCAGCCTCACATGCCCTCTTACCCCTCCCTGAGCACCCCAGCATGCTCCCACTTTTAGACCTTTGGCCAGAATGTCTCTCCCCCAGATGGCTGACTCCCTCATCTCTATCAAATTTTTGCTCAGTTATCGTCTTCTCAATGAGGCCTACCTGGACTATTCCCCTGGAATTCCCAGTCACTTTTACCTGCTCTACTATTTCATCCATAGTGTTTTTCCCTAACCTACTACATGGTTTACCTTGTAGTTTACTACTTGTTTATTCTGTTTATTGCTTGTCCATATACAAGTCAGAAATCTTTGTTTTATTCACTGCTGTTTCCCAAGTGTCCAATATAGATCCTGGCATCTACAAGTACTTAATCATAACTGTCAAAAGGATTACCACAGACTTGTGAAGATTAAATTAGATAGGACAGTCAGCCCTCTGTATCCATGGGTTCTGCATCCAAGAAGTCAGCCAACCATGGATTGAATATATTCAGAAAATTAAAAAATTGAAAGTAATAGGCTGGGCACGGTGGCTCGCGCCTGTAATCCCAGCACTTTGGGAGGCTGAGGCGGGCAGATCACCAGGCCAAGAGATGGAGACCATCCTGGCCAACATGGTGAAACCCTGTCTCTACTAAAAATACAAAAATTAGCTGGGCCTGGTGGCACGTGCCTGTAGTCCCAGCTACTTGGGAGGCTGAGGCAGGAGAATCATGTGAACCCGGGAGGTGGAAGTTGCAGTGAGCCGAGATCCCGCCACTGTACTCCAGCCTGGTGACAGAGCAAGACGCCATCTCAAAAAAAAAAATTAAAAGTAATGATACAGTAATAACAGAAATTCAAAAAGCAATATGGTGTTGCAATTATTTACATAGCATTTACATCGTATTCAGTATTATAGGTAAGCTAGCGATGATTGAAAGTATACAGAAGGATGTGCATAGGTTATATGCAGATACTGTGCCATTTTATATATGGAACTTGTGCTTCTGCAGATTTGGGTATTTGGTATTTGAATTGGTCATAAAACCAATCCACCACAGATAGAGAGGGACAATTGTATTTGTTAATAGTTCAGCTCAATGCCTGACCCATAGGAAGGACTCAATATAAGGCTTCTCTCATCATATCTGATTTTGACCTTGACAAATTTGCTGTCGGGTTATAGTTAAGTTTCAGGTCCCACTGGCAGGGAAGATAGACTATGTTTAATGACTGGCCATAATGATTGCAGTCCCTCCCTCCTGCCTCTAGCCTTCCCAGTGGAGACAAATAGGCCCTCATACTGAGCTCCGAGGCCCATTGAGGCAGATTATTAGACTCAGCCTCAATATGCAACTGGAGAAACTGACTCAGGGGGCATTCAATGGCTTATTTAAGGTAAGACAGTGAGTCAGAGACCTGCCT
Source organism: Rhinopithecus roxellana (assembly GCF_007565055.1). Taxonomy (NCBI): domain Eukaryota; kingdom Metazoa; phylum Chordata; class Mammalia; order Primates; family Cercopithecidae; genus Rhinopithecus; species Rhinopithecus roxellana. Next base: position 116,250,631 of record NC_044556.1, on the reverse strand, counting down.
GGCCCTTGGTCCCACAACCATAGGAAAAAGAAGCTAAACTGAGGGATTAGCTCAATTAAGTTAATGGGTGAAAACAGCTCTGAGTGAAAATCACTCCAGAGCATGCATACCCCAACATAGGCCTTATCAAGTTACACATGGAAAAGTACTGCAATTGTGAGAGCTCAATGCTGGCAAGTCTCAGTTGACCATAGGAGAAGCCAAATTTGCTTAAAGAATAGGAAACAAGTTGGAGAGAGAAAGTGTAGCTGAGTTGGGAAGAGACATTTCTCAGAGGTGACCTGGTGGGTGTAGGGTACTGACCAGCTTGCTGGGCGTCTGTGTCCCTTCTCCCACACCAGGTCTGTAAGGACGCAGCCAACCTGGTACCGGACTCCAGTGACTCCATTCCTTCCACAGCCCTCTATGATCCCGCTCCCAAGGGCCCAAGTGGCCTTTTCTACTTCTCTCTTCCTCCTCCTGCTGCCCAACAGAGGAGGTTCTGTTCAGTTCTGTCAGACAGTATTTCATGAGGGACTCAGCCAATACCAGCAGTGCAAGGATGGCTGTCACAGTATCTGCCCTGGAGGGCTCACAGCCTAGCCAGGTAGACTGAAGCCTGTTAAATTATTTCTAAAGCAGAACTCAGGGCTATAATTCCTGGGTTTGAACTTGGCTCTGCTACTTATAACTCTGTGATCTCAGGCAAGTGACATAAATTATCTGTGCCTCAGTTTCCTTGCTTCAATAAAGCAAGCTCTGCTTGCTAGTAGTAGTACCCACCTCATAGGGTTGTTATGGGAGCAAGTGAATTAAAATATACCAAATGCCTAGAACAGTGCCTGGCATATAGTAAGTGCTGCGTGTGTTTGTTTTTGTTATTATCATCATTGTTTAGTGTTATTCTGTAGTAACTACAATGAAGACACACAGGTGTGCTGAGAGCCCAGAAAGAAGCAATATAATCTAAGAGCTCTGGGAAGGATTCTGGGGAGAAGCAACTGTGAATTGAATCTGGAAGGATGACTGTGCATTACCCAACCAAAGAAGGTGCAAAGGATGTTCCAGGAAAAGGGTGTTGAAACCCATGAGCCAGACATAGAGGCATAGAGCAGACTGGTGTGTGCTGGAAACTGCAAGGAGATTGGTGTTGCTGTGGTGGCAGCCTCGGCGTAGGGCGTAGTGAGTGATGAGGCCAAAGCAGGGTCAGCTCACAGGGGGACTCTTGTCCTCATCAGTTGAGCACCTTCTCCTGGCTTCTGCAGCCCAGATCCCACTCCTCCTCTTCCCACCTTGGACTAGGCCCAGGCCTAGGACCCAGGTATCAATCACATTCCCCATTCTGTCCACAATAATTATCAAGCGATGGGCATGCAGCCCAAGCTGGCCAGTCGCAGTGTTTGCCCAGGATTTCTGCTGGAGCTGGGGTGGAAGAATCTAGCTTGCCCCTCATGGCGTGTTGCTGGAGCAGTGTGATTGTGGGCCCCTAAACGCCTCTTCCTCACCCCATGGTGAAGGCCCCCGCCCTGACCCCTGGGATTCCAGGAACTGCCCAGTTCTTATGGTTCTTTTCTGTTAGGAACTTTCTCAGTATCCTACCAATAAATCCTTTCGTTCGTTCTTAATCTGAGCTTCTTTGAGTTGGTTTCTGATATTTGCAAATGAAAAAGTTCTGACTAATAGACTAAAGAGCTTGGGTTTCATCCTCAGAAGCCGTTGAAGAATATTAAATTGGGGTTGTTGTGTTTTAGAGACGTCACTCTGACAGCACTGTGGAGGATGAATTAGAGAGGTTGGAGACGAGGACACCAGTGAAGGGCTGTCATCGCTGTCCAGGAGAGAAGTGGCAAGGGCCTGACCTGAGGTCATTGAAGTAGGAATGGGGAAGAGGGATTGACCTGAGAATCAGTTATGGGAGCAGCCAGGTGGCCAAGAGCCAACAGAGCCAGAGACTGAGTCAGCTGTGTTTTCACCTAGGAAGCCCAGCCTGGGGCCCCTGAACCAGCTACAGGTGGTACAGGTAGGGGATGCCTGGCCTGGCTTTGAAAGGTCAAGGCCCAGAAGGAGGCAGCTGCCAGAGGCAGCCAGAGACGTCTGTTCTCCACTTGCAACCAAAGCCTTTCTGCCATATCACACTGTTACCTTTCCATGTCGGGATCTACCCCATGCTGCTCTGCTGTCCCTGCCACTGCGAAATTTCTTTTAAATGTATTTATCTAGTTTCCTGCCTTTCTTAGAGTGGCCCCTGATCAAAAGCAGGCTCTGCCCTCTGCTGTGTTTATACCTTCGTCCTGGAGCTCTCAGCCTGACCACATTTCCCCCATGTAAAAGAGGGGCCTCAGATAGCTGTGAATAACCCATTCCATGGGATCCTAAAGAGAACCTGAGAACAGAGGCTTCCAGGAGGGAGGAGGAGAAGCTGGAAATGACCAAAGAAGGGGGAAAAGTAACATATTTAAAGCAGATTTTGTATGCCAGAGCATTTACATGTTATTTCATTGAATTCTCGCGGTAATCCTGTTAGATATTTTCCATCCCCATTTTGCAGCTAAGAAGCCAAGGTTCAGAGAAATCAAATAACATGTACAATGCCACATAGCTGCTAAGAGAGAGAATAAGGATTTGAACCCAGTTTCCGGGTGATTCACACTATGCCCTTTCCACATTTGGAAAGATTTCTTTAAGCATTTTTGAGTGGGTTGTAGTAAATCTCTATTCTGAGACCTATTAATATCTGAGATATGAGTTGGCTTATATAATGTTAGATAATAAGCTTTATAAACATGTATAAACATCAAGCTGATGGTGTTTTCCTTGGCATTTGTTACCTGATTTAGATAGAGGTGGCTTAAGCTTTCAAGAGAACTGAGATCTCTTTTCTTTGGCTTGTACTTTCTCCCAATTCAAGGGCAGCTATCATCACTGGCTGCTAGTAACCCCACTCATCTGGGGTGTTTTCCATCTCTCCTGCTTTCAGGCAGATCTGTGCCCTGGGCAGAGCAGCCTTCTCCTGATTATCAGCTGTGGCATCAAACCGCCAATGCCCTCAGACTATGCTTACCCCCTCCCATAGGTGATGATTTCATTCCTTATCCTGGCTGAGGCAAGGAAAAAAAGCCATCTCCTGACTCACTTTCAACTTTCCAAAATGGTACTTCAGCAAACCTACTGGACAGATCTGGGAATTAATCTGTGATTCTGCAAAGCAGTCAGAAGTGTGGAGATGTGACGAAGAGTTGTCCCAGATGTTCATGAATATAGGCCATGAGTACACAGTAGGTGCTCCATAGTGGCTGGTTGGGAGTTGCCTTCAGGGCTGAGCTCTGGGAGGCTGCCCTATAAGCCAGTATGTGCCTCAAAGGTAGGCCCTGGTATGTTTAGAGGGGGCATGGTGTAGTCAGTAGGAATGAGGACCTGCAGCCAGATGACCTGGCTCTGTCACTTATGACCTTGGGCAAGTTGCTTACCTGCTCTGTGTCTCAGATTTCTCATCTGTAGAATGATAGTAGTAATAGTACCTATACCTACCTCATAGAGTTGTTAGGAGGATTAAACAAGTTAGCACATGTAAAATGCTTGGGACAACTAAACCTTGGCACGTGGTGCTAATTATTAGAAGCATTATTAGTACATGGTGCTATCAAAGGTCATTACCACTTGGAGCCCCTTGCCCTGGGACCCATGCTTTAGAGGGCCCTGCTCTGGCCCTCTCTTATGTCCCTTTCCAGAGGGTATGGAGCTCTGAAGGGCTAAGAACACAGGCCCGTACCCCTCCTTCTAGACCATTCTTCAGTGGTAGCCAGGACCTTGGAATTCCCTGCTTAGACAGTCTAGAGCTCCCAGAACCTGTGTGGACACTTTCCCTGGGTCTGCTTCCTAAGGGTGGGCCTCACTACCCTGTGAACCCTCAGGGGTCCAAGAGTGACTGAGGTGAGGGTGTGGACAGAGCCGGGTCCTGAGGAACTCAGTGTCCCACCACAGCTACACAACCATGGTGGGATGCTGAAGTCCTCAGGACCATATGCACGTGGCCACTTGTGGACCTTGATGGTGTCCACACCGATGTGTGTGCCATCCTTTGCCCCATAGTGCAACATATGTTTTATTTAGCATTTGTAGGTTTGATTTGTAACTTGTAAATATTTAGTCATATGATAGGTGGGCTTTTTAAAAAATTTGCCTGAGGCTCTGCAAATTTTAAGAGTATACCTGGTGATAATAATCTTGCTGGTAAAGAATGAGATCAAGAAAGGTCGCTCTGAGTGGAAGCTCTAGTGACAGCATCTAGAAGTGATAGTATTACCGTATTGACTTATGTTCACACTTCCTCATCTACTCATTTTGGCCAAGTGGATGAAGGGGAAAGTGTTGGAAACTTAGCTGTCAAGAACAAGACAAATGGTGTTTGCAGATATGGCAAGGGTTCTGGAGTCTCCTGCCTAGTGCATTCATCCATTGCCCCGGTTAACTATCAGTTCACCATGGATGTCCTCTGCTCACCACCTATTGCTGCTCTTAGGGACAGCTCTTAGCTCCTTCTGTTTTCATCCACCCACCTCACTTCAGATTCTGCTGGAAGTTTGTGTTTTTGCTATATTAAACCCCGCTTGAAGTGGTCCACAGGAACCCATCTTCAGGACCCCTATTATCCAAATGAGCACTGTTGTCTGTACGTCTGGAGTTCTCACCAGCCACAATCAATCCAAATAATTCACATTAACACAAACAGTTATATTTCCACACAAATTGGGTTTGTTCTCTCATTTCATTCTTCTGCCTCTGCTCTCCAAATGATCTTCAGCTCAACATGCTCTCGTTTCAACTCAACATGATATACAGCACACTAAATGCACCTGAGCCTCGACCCATGTTCCCACAATTGCTGGCCACCTTGCTAAGTGGGCTTGGCACGGTTAGCCCGCAACTGTGATGAAAGAAAGCCTCCAGGCATTGGATATGGTGCAGTGTGATGGAAAACACACAGGCACACTTGTGAGTTTGAATGCCTGGCTCCACCACCAACTTGCTGTGTGTCTTGGGACCAGTTACTTGACTTCTCTTGAGTTGTGGGTGCTATGTGTATGAAATGAGGAAAATAATGCTGACCTTTTGGCTGTGTGAGGATTTAAAGAAATAGCATATGTAAAGCCCCCGGCACAGCACCTAACACAGAGAGATTCTCAATAAATGTAAAGACAAGGACTTTATTTATCTTTGATTCTTGGCAGCCCACCCAGTGCCTCTCACAATCCTTATTGGTTTTCACCTTTAAGCTGTGAGGAGCTGACTTTATGGGAGGGAGTGGGCTGAATTCAGAGGCACAAGGAACAGTAGATCCACAGACTGAGCCCCAAACAGAGCTGCCTCTCTTGATGCATCTCTCTCGTGCTTAGCTTCCCTCTTTTGGCTGGAAATGTCACCCTTGAAATTCAGGCTTACATCTGAGCTGGGCAGAAACTCTGCGGGCCTGGGGAACCATGCACGTGTTCAGTGTATTGCCTTGGCAAGGCTTCAGGGAGTCTCGTGTGGCCACTTACGACACGCGTCCTTTATTCTTTTGACCACTTATGTTAGAACTGCTGATGCGCTTTAATCTCTTGGATGAATATTCATTCCTGTCTGTCCAAGAGAGATGCGTAATAGAAGTGGAAATGCAGAAACTGTAAAGGCTTGTAAATGGCAAAGAGGAGGAAAACGGCTCTCTTAGGGAGGCAGCTGGAAGAAGGGTTAAAGTGGGGTCGGCTTTCAGCCGATACTCTCCTGGACAAATGTAGAGCATGCTAATGGGCTGATTGATTCTTGTCGCTCTGGGAAATCTCCCACACAGAGAGCGGAGGCCCGATCTGGGCCTCAGATTGGCTGTTTGTTCTTTAAATGTGATTGTGGGTAGATAGGGCTTGTTTTTTACCCTGTGCGTCGTCTCCTTTGGAATCTCTCATGTCAAAGGAAGGTAAACATCAGGTACTCATATGTTTTGCTGTTTGTAGCAGATGCCACTGAAGGAATTGAAGACGACTGGGTGTGTTGAAATCATTTTAGCCCAACAGGGCTGCTTGGAGTAATTTCCCTGGAAACCTATGAAAAGGGTTTTCAAGTTGAACTCGAGACAGTTGTAAATGTGTCCTTTTGTTGGAAAACAGAAGGTGAATGCTAATGCTGAGAGGGACTTGGGGAGCCAAATGAGTTCTTGTCTTCAAAGCTCTTAGAAGCTCTCTCTGCCTTCCACTCCTCTCTCTCTCTTCTACTCCTGCTTAGAGTACCATTTGAAGCCGGTTCTGTAGGATCAGAACTCGAAAGTGTGAGGCCTGTCCTGTGGCCGGCAGACAGGTAGAGTGACCCTGGGCCAGTCAGTTCACCTCTGCCTCTCGGGCCTGGTGTCTGCAAAATGACAAAATGGACTGGTGTGAAGAGGTGCACATCAGCAGAGGAGCCGGGGATGGGACACTGTGAGCAGAAGTGGAGAAACAAAGGCCTGGCTGTCAAGTGTCATGGTTCTTGCCGCAACTCAGTCACCACCTAGCTACCTCGAAGTAAGCCCTTAACTTTGAAGGCCTCAGTTTTCTTATCTGTATAATGGGGGGTTAGATTACATCAAAGGGTCACAAACATTTTCTCTGAAGGGCCAGAGAATAAGTATCTTAGGCTTAGTGAGCTGTAAGGTCTCTTTTGCAGCCACTCAACTCTGCCATGATAGCCCCAAAACAGTCAAAGAGAATATGTAAATGAATGAGCATGGCTGTGTTTAAATAAAACTTCATTTATTAATATAAAAACAAGCAGTAGGCCATAGTTTGTCAAGTGCTGGATTAAATTACACGTAAGGTTATTTCTAGCAACAAAGCTATATGTTTTATCTTGTGAAGACAAAACCTATTAGTATGTGAAATTATGGGTTCTTTTATTTGCTATGTGATTAACTGAAACTATACATTAGATAGGTATCTTGGTACAGACTTTTTAAAAATCTCGTGGAATTTCAGACCCTTAGAGCTCAAAGAGATTTTAGCAATCATAGAGTCCCACTGCGCCTTTCATGCTGAAAGCTCAACAAGTTCCTAACTCCTGGTTATCTGTATCCTGCAAAGAGCCTGTCATCTAAGGAGGCAACCCACACCATCCAAGCTCGTGTCCGTGAGCAGGTTCTTAGTGAAGGCGGAATCTGCTTCCATGTGACTTTCTCCCAGTGGTCCTAGTTATGCCTGCTCCTTCATTCCACCTTTTCTTTCTACCTTTGTCTCCAGGAATGGAGCTGTAGTTCTCTTACAGAGTCCATGAGGTTTGCTTCAAAGGACCACCTCAGTTCTGCCTCCTTCCCTCCAGTCTGAACCTAACTCTGGGCCCAGCACCCCTGCCCCTCCCAGTTGCCTCATGTCGGGTTTGCTCACCCTTGCCCAGATTTTTAAGGTGAGCAATTCTGTGGGACTGTCTGCTTGGCTTTCCGTTCCAGCTGTGCTCCTGACTCTGTCTTTTAGACCCCACTTGACTCAACCTCTGTGCTCTTCCCAGATACCCAGAAGCCCTGCTGTGTCCAGCCCCTAGGTCCCAATTCATCTAGGAAAAAGGTTTAAAATATACCATAACCCTTTATATATTTAAAGTGCATTCTTTCGACCAGTAAGACCTCCAGTGCCTTCCACGTACCTACAATACCCATAGGTCTGCCACTCTTGCCTTAAATGAAACAACTAACTGCCTTCTTGACGGAAACCTATGCTAACAGCACATATCCATAGAAAACTAAGCGCCATTAAAACTAATGAAGGGGGGCGGAGCAAGATGGCCGAATAGGAACAACTCCAGTCTCCAACTCCCAGCGCGAGCGACACAGAAGACCGGTGATTTCTGCATTTTCAACTGAGGTACTGGGGTCATCTCACTAGGGAGTGCCGGACAATCGGTGCTGGTCAGCTGCTGCAGCCTGACCAGCGAGAGCTGAAGCAGGGCGAGGCATCGCCTCACCTGGAAGCGCAAGGGGGAAGGGGATCCGTTTTCCTAGCCAGGGGAACTGAGACACACAACACCTGGAAAATCGGGTAACTCCCACCCCAATACTGCGCTGTAAGCATACAGGCATTCCAGGAGAATATATCCCACACCTGGCCGGGAGGGTCCCACGCCCACGAAGCCTCCCTCACTGCTAACACAGCAGTCTGCCGCGATCTATCCGCAAGGCAGCAGCGAGGCTGGGGGAGGGGCGCCCGCCATTGCTGAGGCTTAAGTAGGTAAACAAAGCCGCTGGGAAGCTCGAACTGGGTGGAGCTCACAGCAGCTCAAGGAAGCCTGCCTGTCTCTGTAGTCTCCACCTCTGGGGACAGCGCACAGCTGAAGACCAACAGGGGAAGTAGCCGGAGCCGGTGCAGACGCGAACGACTCTGTCTGACAGCTTTGGGGAGAGCCGCGGATCTCCCAACGCGGAGGTTGAGATCTGAGAACGGACAGACTGCCTGCTCAGGTGTGTCCCTGACCCCTGAGTAGCCTAGCTGGGAGAAATCCCCCACTAGGGGCAGTCTGACACCCCACACCTCACAGGGTGGAGTACACCCCTGAGAGGACACTTCCAAAGGAAGAATCAGACAGGTACACTCGCTGTTCAGCAATATTCTATCTTCGGCAACCTCTGCTGCTGATACCCAGGCAAACAGGGTCTGGAGTGGACCTCAAGCAATCTCCAACAGACCAACAGAGAGTCCTTCTGACTGTCAGAAGGAAAACTATCAAACAGGAAGGACACCTATACCAAAACCCCATCAGTTCGTCACCACCATCAAAGACCAGAGACAGATAAAACCACAAAGATGGGGAAGAAGCAGGGCAGAAAAGCTGGAAATTCAAAAAATAAGAGCGCATCTCCCCCTGCAAAGGAGCGCAGCCCATCACCAGCAACGGATCAAAGCTGGTCAGAGAATGACTTGGACGAGAGGAGAGAAGAAGGCTTCAGTCCATCAAACTTATCAGAGCTAAAGGAGGAATTACGTACCCAGCGCAAAGAAACTAAAAATCTTGAAAAAAGAGTGGAAGAATTGACAGCTAGACTCATTAATGCAGAGAAGATCATAAACGAAATGACAGAGATGAAAACCATGACACGAGAAATACGTGACAAATGCACAAGCTTCAGTAACCGACTCGATCAACTGGAAGAAAGAGTATCAGCGATTGAAGATCAAATGAATGAAATGAAGCGAGAAGAGAAACCAAAAGAAAAAAGAAGAAAAAGAAATGAGCAAAGCCTGCAAGAAGTATGGGATTACGTAAAAAGACCAAATCTACGTCTGATTGGGGTGCCTGAAAGTGAGGGGGAAAATGGAACCAAGTTGGAAAACACTCTTCAGGATATCATCCAGGAGAACTTCCCCAACCTAGTAGGGCAGGCCAACATTCAAATTCAGGAAATACAGAGAACGCCACAAAGATACTCCTCCAGAAGAGCAACTCCAAGACACATAATTGCCAGATTCACCAAAGTTGAAATGAAGGAAAAAATCTTAAGGGCAGCCAGAGAGAAAGGTCGGGTCACCCACAAAGGGAAGCCCATCAGACTAACAGCAGATCTCTCGGCAGAAACTCTACAAGCCAGAAGAGAGTGGGGGCCAATATTCAACGTTCTTAAAGAAAAGAATTTTAAACCCAGAATTTCATATCCAGCCAAACTAAGTTTCATAAGTGAAGGAGAAATAAAATCCTTTACAGATAAGCAAATGCTTAGAGATTTTGTCACCACCAGGCCTGCCTTACAAGAGACCCTGAAGGAAGCCCTAAACATGGAAAGGAACAACCGGTACCAGCCATTGCAAAAACTTGGCAAAATGTAAAGACCATCGAGGCTAGGAAGAAACTGCATCAACTAACGAGCAAAATAACCAGTTAATATCATAATGGCAGGATCAAGTTCACACATAACAATATTAACCTTAAATGTTAATGGACTAAATGCTCCAATTAAAAGACACAGACTGGCAAACTGGATAAAGAGTCAAGACCCATCAGTCTGCTGTATTCAGGAGACCCATCTCACATGCAGAGACATACATAGGCTCAAAATAAAGGGATGGAGGAAGATCTACCAAGCAAATGGAGAACAAAAAAAAGCAGGGGTTGCAATCCTAGTCTCTGATAAAACAGACTTTAAACCATCAAAGATCAAAAGAGACAAAGAAGGCCATTACATAATGGTAAAGGGATCAATTCAACAGGAAGAGCTAACTCTCCTAAATATATATGCACCCAATACAGGAGCACCCAGATTCATAAAGCAAGTCCTTAGAGACTTACAAAGAAACTTAGACTCCCATACAATAATAATGGGAGACTTCAACACTCCGCTGTCAACATTAGACAGATCAACGAGACAGAAAGTTAACAAGGATATCCAGGAATTGAACTCATCTCTGCACCAAGCGGACCTAATAGACATCTATAGAACTCTCCACCCCAAATCAACAGAATATACATTCTTCTCAGCACCACATCGCACTTATTCCAAAATTGACCACATAATTGGAAGTAAAGTACTCCTCAGCAAATGTAAAAGAACAGAAATTATAACAAACTGTCTCTCAGACCACAGTGCAATCAAACTAGAACTCAGGACTAAGAAACTCAATCAAAACCGCTCAACTACATGGAAACTGAACAACCTGCTCCTGAATGACTACTGGGTACATAACGAAATGAAAGCGGAAATAAAGATGTTCTTTGAAACCAATGAGAACAAAGATACAACATACCAGAATCTCTGGGACACATTTAAAGCAGTGTGTAGAGGGAAATTTATAGCACTAAATGCCCACAAGAGAAAGCAGGAAAGATCTAAAATTGACACTCTAACATCACAATTAAAAGAACTAGAGAGGCAAGAGCAATCACATTCAAAAGCTAGCAGAAGGCAAGAAATAACTAAGATCAGAGCAGAACTGAAGGAGATAGAGACACAAAAAACCCTCCAAAAAATCAATGAATCCAGGAGTTGGTTTTTTGAAAAGATCAACAAAATTGACAGACCGCTAGCAAGGCTAATAAAGAAAAAAAGAGAGAGGAATCAAATAGATGCAATAAAAAATGATAAAGGGGATATCACCACTGACCCCACAGAAATACAAACTACCATCAGAGAATACTATAAACGCCTCTACGCAAATCAACTAGAAAATCTAGAAGAAATGGATAATTTCCTGGACACTTACACTCTCCCAAGGCTAAACCAGGAAGAAGTTGAATCCCTGAATAGACCAATAGCAGGCTCTGAAATTGAGGCAACAATTAATAGCCTACCCACCAAAAAAAGTCCAGGACCAGATGGATTCACAGCTGAATTCTACCAGAGGTACAAGGAGGAGCTGGTACCATTCCTTCTGAAACTATTCCAATCAATAGAAAAAGAAGGAATCCTCCCTAACTCATTTTATGAGGCCAACATCATCCTGATACCAAAGCCTGGCAGAGACACAACAAAAAAAGAGAATTTTAGACCAATATCCCTGATGAACATTGATGCAAAAATCCTCAATAAAATACTGGCAAACCGGATTCAGCAGCACATCAAAAAGCTTATCCACCATGATCAAGTGGGCTTCATCCCTGGGATGCAAGGCTGGTTCAACATTCGCAAATCAATAAACGTAATCCAGCATATAAACAGAACCAAAGACAAGAACCACATGATTGTCTCAATAGATGCAGAAAAGGCTTTTGACAAAATTCAACAGCCCTTCATGCTAAAAACGCTCAATAAATTCGGTATTGATGGAACATACCTCAAAATAATAAGAGCTATTTATGACAAACCCACAGCTAATATCATACTGAATGGGCAAAAACTGGAAAAATTCCCTTTGAAAACTGGCACAAGACAGGGATGCCCTCTCTCACCACTCCTATTCAACATAGTGTTGGAAGTTCTGGCTAGGGCAATCAGGCAAGAGAAAGAAATGAAGGGTATCCAGTTAGGAAAAGAAGAAGTCAAATTGTCCCTGTTTGCAGATGACATGATTGTATATTTAGAAAACCCCATCGTCTCAGCCCAAAATCTCCTTAAGCTGATAAGCAACTTCAGCAAAGTCTCAGGATACAAAATTAATGTGCAAAAATCACAAGCATTCTTATACACCAGTAACAGACAAGCAGAGAGCCAAATCAGGAATGAACTTCCATTCACAATTGCTTCAAAGAGAATAAAATACCTAGGAATCCAGCTTACAAGGGATGTAAAGGACCTCTTCAAGGAGAACTACAAACCACTGCTCAGTGAAATCAAAGAGGACACAAACAAATGGAAGAACATACCATGCTCATGGATAGGAAGAATCAATATCGTGAAAATGGCCATACTCCCCAAGGTTATTTATAGATTCAATGCCATCCCCATCAAGCTACCAATGACTTTCTTCACAGAATTGGAAAAAACTGCTTTAAAGTTCATATGGAACCAAAAAAGAGCCCGCATTGCCAAGACAATCCTAAGTCAAAAGGACAAAGCTGGAGGCGTCACGCTACCTGACTTCAAACTATACTACAAGGCTACAGTAACCAAAACAGCATGGTACTGGTACCAAAACAGAGATATAGACCAATGGAACAGAACAGAGTCCTCAGAAATAATACCGCACATCTACAGCCATCTGATCTTTGACAAACCTGAGAGAAACAAGAAATGGGGAAATGATTCCCTATTTAATAAATGGTGCTGGGAAAATTGGCTAGCCATAAGTAGAAAGCTGAAACTGGATCCTTTCCTTACCCCTTATACGAAGATTAATTCAAGATGGATTAGAGACTTAAATGTTAGACCTAATACCATAAAAACCCTAGAAGAAAATCTAGGTAGTACCATTCAGGACATAGGCATGGGCAAGGACTTCATGTCTAAAACACCAAAAGCAACGGCAGCAAAAGCAAAAATTGACAAATGGGATCTAATTAAACTAAAGAGCTTTTGCACAGCAAAAGAAACTACCATCAGAGTGAACAGGCAACCTACAGAATGGGAGAAAATTTTTGCAACCTACTCATCTGACAAAGGGCTAATATCCAGAATCTACAAAGAACTCAAACAAATATACGAGAAAAAAACAAACAACCCCATCAAAAAGTGGGGAAAGGATATGAACAGACATTTCTCAAAAGAAGATATTCATACAGCCAACAGACACATGAAAAAATGCTCATCATCACTGGCCATCAGAGAAATGCAAATCAAAACCACAATGAGATACCATCTCACACCAGTTAGAATGGCAATCATTAAGAAGTCAGGAAACAACAGGTGTTGGAGAGGATGTGGAGAAATAGGAACACTTTTACACTGTTGGTGGGATTGTAAACTAGTTCAACCATTATGGAAAACAGTATGGCAATTCCTCAAGGATCTAGAACTAGATGTACCATATGACCCAGCCATCCCACTACTGGGTATATACCCAAAGGATTATAAATTAGTCTACTACAAAGACACATGTACACGTATGTTTATTGCGGCACTATTCACAATAGCAAAGACTTGGAATCAACCCAAATGTCCATCTGTGACAGACTGGATTAAGAAAATGTGGCACATATACACCATGGAATACTATGCAGCCATAAAAAAGGATGAGTTTGCGTCCTTTGTAGGGACATGGATGCAGCTGGAAACCATCATTCTTAGCAAACTATCACAAGAAGAGAAAACCAAACACCGCATGTTCTCACTCATAGGTGGGAACTGAACAATGAGATCACTTGGACTCGGGAAGGGGAACATCACACACTGGGGTCTATCATGGGGAGGGGGGAGGGGGGAGGAGGGAGGGATTGCATTGGGGAGTTATACATGATATAAATGATGAATTGATGGGTGCTGACGAGTTGATGGGTGCAGCACACCAACATGGCATAAGTATACATATGTAACAAACCAGCACGTTATGCACATGTACCCTAGAACTTAAAGTATAATAAAAAAAAAAAAAAAAAAAAAAAACTAATGAAATGGGGACCCTAGAAGCTGCACTTTTCACATGGAAATTAATGGATAGGAGAAATAGCAGCTTCTGCTGACGAGGAAATGTGATATGGGGTGCTAAGACTAACAGCTGATTGTCTAAATGAAGAAAGGAAAATGTGCCTCACAACTGATATTCATCCCCTTACAAAAAAGAAAAGAAAAGAAAAAATGGAGAGAGAAAACATGTGCTATTTGGAGGTCCGTTAGTCTGCTGTTGTATCTACAGCAACAGCAAACTACATGTCCCACAAGATACAAAATGCAAAATAGACAAGTATCCTACTCAGGGATTGTTCAGTAGGATTCTTGAATTCTACTGGAATTCAATAAGAATTCCACTCAGGGAGATTGTGTGTCTCCTTAAACTAAGGGGGAAAACAGCAGAAAGAAACCATAGTGCGACACAGAGTTCTGGGGGGTCTGAAAATTCTAAATTTGAATTTGGTCTTCCAGATATGAGGATATAGTTGTCAAAGTAGGAGAATACCACATATTTTATTTAGCATTATAGGCTTCATTTATTACTTTAAAAGGCAGAAGTCAAGGTCAACGTCAAGGGATGTGGTGACTCCTTAGCCAAGACAGATGGCAGGGCGCTCCCATTAGAGACAAAGGGTCATGGGATCCTAGAAGGCTGGAGCTGGAAGGAACCTTAAGATTCACCTGTTCTTAATCCTCCCATTTTACAGATCATTGTTGAGGCCAAAGGGGTGCTCAAGGTCACAGAGCAGAACCAACACTTGAACCCAGCCAGTGTTTTCCCATAAGTTGAAAGGGGATTTTTCCAGCTGAAGTGGGTAAGATTACTGTAGGACAGCTCTGATTGGAGAAAATACACTGGAAGATGAAATACATTAAAGCCTTGGGGTTGGTGAAAATAGACTCTTCTTTCTGAAGGGTCCTAGATAAAAATAACTTTTTAACCCCAGAGAGGGCAGGTGGATCACGCTGCAATCTGGCTTTCATTGTTGGTTTTAAACCATGACCTTGCCAATCTGCTGATGGAAATTTACTCCCCCAAAGTACTTTCTTTTTTTTTTTTTTGAGACAGAGTCTCGCTCTGTTGCCCAGGCTGGAGTGCAGTGGCGCGATCTTGGCTCGCTCCTGGGTTCATGCCATTCTCCTGCCTCAGCCTCTGGAGTAGCTGGGACTACAGGTGTCTGCCACTGTGCCCAGCTAAGTTTTTGTATTTTTAGTAGAGGTGGGGTTTCACCATGTTAGCCAGAATGGTCTCGATCTCCTGACCTCATGAGCCACCGTGCCCGGCCCAAAGTACCTTTTTTTTTTTTTTTTTTTTTGAGATAGAGTCTTGCTCTGTCGCCCAGGCTGGAGTGCAGTGGCCGGATCTCAGCTCACTGCAAGCTCCGCCTCCCGCGTTTATGCCATTCTCCCCTCAGCCTCCTGAGTAGCTGGGACTACAGGCGCCCGCCACCTCGCCCAGCTAGATTTTTGTATTTCTTAGTAGAGACGGGGTTTCACCATGTTAGCCAGGATGGTCTTGATCTCCTGACCTCGTGATCCGCCCGTCTCAGCCTCCCAAAGTGCTGGGATTACAGGCTTGAGCCACCGCGCCCGGCCTCCAAAGTACCTTCTTAATAGGGCAGACGCTTCTCTTTCCCTGGCTGAGTGCCTATCACTACAGAGAAATGTTGCCCTGGACAGAGCCAAACCTGGCCTATGTGGGAACAGCATCCCCCACCTGAATGCATTCAAACAGCAATGCAGGGTGACCAAGCACCTGCAGCCTAGTGGCCACCTCTTCTCTGAGGCCTGGAAAGCAGGGGCAGGATCCCATCTCTGGTTCTTGTCAGAGAAGATGAGGAGCCCAGAAGCCAACAGGAGTCTGCACACATGTCTGAGGAATTCCAGTAAACCAGTGGAGAAAATGCCACAGGGATGGTGTCTCCAGCAGCCCCACCAAGAGCCGCAAGACATGTGAAAGCTGCAGAATGCAACCAGGCCTTGGGCCAAGAAGCCTGGCTTTACAAACTGACCAGCTTTGGTGGGTTCAAGGAGAGGTGCTAGGAGCCTATGCACTTAGCTCTGTGCACTCACACACAGTCACAGATCTGTAGGAAGAGAAAGCACTGTGGTGAGATAGTAGGAGTATTTTACATCTCTCTAGAACATTACAGTCTTGAAAAGACCTTCACACCTTTGACCTTGTTTTCTGTTTAGAGAACAGGTATTGTTATTTCCATTTCTTACACAAGGAAGTTGAAGTTCAGAAAGATCCAAGGATTTCACTGAGATGGGAAATGGGCAAAAGTGGCTCCAGAACACAAATGACTTCTGGCTTATTTCACAACTGTTCCTTCCAGCTTTGGTGTCATCTCCTCTGGAAGCCCTTTCTTGAGCCCTCAGCCCCTCCAAATGGCTTTCAGCACTTACCACAGTGTCCTGGACTCACTTCCTTCTTTGTCAACCTTTGATAGATCATAAGCTGCTCCGGTGAAGGCAGGGATCGTGACATGTTTTTCTCTCCTCTCAGGCCCTAGGACATCCCTGGCACGTAGATGCTGCACAATAAGTACTCAGGGTCCTCTCAGCATGGCTTCCAGGGCCCATAGGATCTGTCCTGCTGCTGGGCTGCTGCCCCTTTGACCTCACCCCTACCTACCTTCCCAAGTGGAGCTCAGATGCACAAAGCACTTTTCCCACCCCAGGGCCTTTGCCCTTGCTTGTCCCCTCTGCCTGAAACATTGCCTCCAGATAACCATGCAGTTCTCTCCCTCACTTTATTTGGAGGTTTGCTGAAAATGACAATGTGACAACATTCTCAAAGAGGCCATCTCTGCCTTCCGTCTTAAAAAGCCACCCCATCTCTCATTACCTTTATCTTGTTTGTGTATCATCTCTTTCCCCGGCCACTATGTAAGCTCCCTGAGAGCGAGAGCTTTGTTTCATTCACTGTTGTGAGCCCAGAGCTTGGAGTGGTCTCTGGCACTCAGTAGACTTTTGTCAGATGAACGAACAAACCATGCTGTTCCATGTTCAGGCACCCAAAGGTGTTTTCTGTTGCATCTTGAGAGGACAGTCATACCACATGCTCCTCCCAAAACTGTCAGTGTCACCCTTTCCCCTCTAAAATTTGAGAATCACCACCTCGATGCTATCAATGGGGAAGGCTAAAGGGAACTTGTTCCAGAAGACCAGACTATCTCCCTGGGAGTCAGAAGGCCCCAGGATACACATGCGTCAGATGTAGTCCAACTCTAAGCTGTTTGCCAGGATGGCCATGGTTTCTGAGTTTGGGGAGGAAAAAGAGAACAACAAAAAAATACGCTATATTGTTGTCTCTTTTAAAATAAAGAATCCACATTGTTATTCTCTTCTGGGAAGGCTCCTTGTCTTCCCCTCCCATGTCCTCTGAGGTAACTAGCACAGGGAGGAATGAGTAAAGGCCACCTCCTCCCTACTCCCACTATCTGTTCTAATGCAGGATGGACCAAGTCTTTTCAAGTCCTGCTGGAAATCTCCTGGCTGGAAACCTTCCCAGACACCCAATTTTCTTGCTTGCAGTGCATTTCTTCTTTTCTCCTTGAAAATTGGTTCTGGAGAATTTGTCTCTATTACAAACCCCATCCTGGTGGGAAGTGTAGTATTCAGTATTCACACAGAACTTTCTAAATGCCAGTCTTTCTAAAAGGTGGCACATCTATTCCAAACTGGATCAAAATTAATTCCGAAAAATTTGAACCATTTTATGAATGAATGAGTGAACCAGTCGGCTTCGGCACAGATTCTGTCATTTAATTACCATGACCCAGAGCACTCTTCTTCCCTGAGCCTGTTTCCCGACCTCTAAATGGGCGTTAGACTATGTTCTGCACAGGTTTGTGTCAGGAATTTAGTTGGATCATGCATGTGTTAGCACCTCAAAAATTCAAATGTGCAACAGAAATGTATTTTTATCATCGTGCACCCAGAGGTGTGCCCAGCATAGAGTGTGCACAGAGGAGGCCTTTGGCTGAACAGTGAAAGGATAATTGGTGTCTATGTCTATTTATTTATTGTCCCATGTCTTGTTTGGTAAAGGATTTGCATGTCTAACAGTTGTTTTCAGGTTGGTGGGCCCTAATGTGGTGGGCAGTGCTAAGGGTTCTGATGGGCTGCTTTTGAACTGTGTTTGACCTTCAATGGTTTTCACCAGTTTGGACCCTGAGACTGCCCCTGTGAAGATGGCACCTTCTCCAGTTCTCCATTCCACACTGAGGACAGAGCTGAGTAGAGGCCTGGTGGTCTCAGAGGTACACCCATCTGCACACCGGCCCATCTCCTATGCCTGTTCAGCATTCCTTCTGTCCCAGGAAACACCCTTTCATTGCTGCCCAGGGCTGCTTAAGGCAAAATTCTTAAGTGAGAGCTCAGGGAAAGCCAGCTGGGACACTGTGGCAGGACGCGCCTTGCAGAAGGGTGGCAGGTGTGGCTCCAGTCCTTCCAGCCAGCTGGAGGAAGTCTCAGGACTCCTTAACTTCTGATGCCACATACACATCCCACTAATTTGAGCATCATTTGTTTGCAGATATCCTTGGAGGGTAAATCCTAATGGGCATTCACACCCCAGTGAAAATAAATTTAGTTGTATACTTAGTTGCTAATGTTTATAAGGCTTTCACACGTGCTATCTCATCACACATTTAAGTTAATCTACGTAGTTCTGTGAAGTAGCTATTAGCCCTGTTTAACAGATGAAGAAACCAGAGCTGGAGCAGTGAAGTAATCTGAACATGCATCTGCAAGGAACAGAGATGGGATTCCAAACCTGACATTATCCCCCTGGAAAGCAAGTCTTTTTCTCCCAGGAAGTCTGTAAGGAGGCAGAACCCTGACTGGGGGATTCGCAGGGCCCACCAAAGGAGGGTCCTGGTCAAGGCCAACAAACCTGGTCCAGAGGTCGTGTTGAGAGTCAGTTTGCTCACCTCCTCACCTAGACCAGGACAGGATATGTAGAGTCCGGGGCCGCTGAGCATCTTTCAGCTGAGTGACCATCAGACAGCACAGCTGAGCCTCTTTCCCTACAATAGGTTTCTGTATTTTCATTTTTTTAATTAGAAAACAGATTTTTAAAAATCTCTCATTTCTCTAACTTAGGTAATTGAACAATGCACTTTAAGTGGATTTCCCAATAATACAGACATTTGGAGTCAAATTACTTGAGTTTATTTCTCAACTCTGGCACTTATTAGTGATATGACTATGGCAAATTATATAACCTCTCTGGGCCTCAGTTTCCACATCTGTAAAATGGGAGTAATGCTAGTGTGTACCTCATAGGATTGTTGGGAAGACAAGTCGCCTGCATAGTGTTTACACAGGGCCTGGCATGTAGGAAGTGCTCACAGAATCCGAGGTGGACCATGGCCTTGCTGCCATATCTCCATCCGTTATTGGTTTGAGAGCAGGGGTGTGGATAATGCCTGCCTTATGGAGTGATGGAGCACTAGCATATTCTAGCCACTCCTTGAATAATAGGGCATCCTCAGAAAGGAGCAGCTGGAATGAGACATTAGTGTGTACTCCTTTTGTCATCATTAGAATCCAAGAATTAGTATCTTTTTTTCAAGGCCTTCCCTGAGGCAGACCCATGAGAGCACTTGGTCTTGCAGCATTTGGTGGCAGATTCTATGGGAAGGTGCCCTTTCAAACTCCAGAGACTTCACTCCTAGACTAATTCAGACTGTTGACCTAAAAAACCTGATGAGTACTTTTTAATAAACAGGGTGAATTGAGGTGAAGATCACAAGAAATGAAATCAGCAGGGCTTCATAGAATTCTGCTTTGCTTTGGGCTCACACCTTTATTTTCTTCATTCTTAATCTGTTTTGTGTCTATCAATCCAAGGACCAGGGTTGTGAGCACAATTATAATAGAAATGTGGTAAATAAGTAAGAAGGCTAACCCCTGGTAAATCTGTTTTGAAGATGGGAATGAGCTAGCTGGAGGAGAATTGCAGAGCAGTGGACAGATATACCCCAAGAATTTAGGCAGAGGCAGTGATGCCAGAGAGGCCAGGCTGCTTCTGGAGATGAAACTGCAGAATTATAGCCAGGGAAGACCACAGCACTGAGTCATGTCTTCTGATGTTATAATAAAGAAAACGTGACTTCAGGAACCTAGATCACGCAACTTAACTGAACTCAACTTACATTCTCTTAGGCAAAAATCACTATGACCTGGATGGAAATTTAGCCAGATAGCAATAAAGAATAGAACAGACAATGAAATATAGCCTCTGGGAAGCCAGGAACCCTGCTCTATGGCTAGTTGTATTTTAAATGTTAGAGGAAATTAGATAACTGCACATTCGCTGTGTGCTTATTATGTGCCAAGAACTGTGCTGTGAACTTCAATGACCTGCATTCATTGGATCCCCGGAAAAACCCCCATGCAGAGGGCATCCCAGTCCAGTTACCCCTTGACAGTTTTCTGTTATAAAGACATAGACTTTGACCTGGGGAGTTTGACTTTTCCCCCACTTCAGGTGACCAAAAGGAAGTGATATTCCCAGTTACTTGTAACTAAAGCAAGAGACTTTTTACATTTCCAAAATAGACTATAGGCACAGCAGGGACACTGCCTGTGAATCACAGTCGATGTATTACTGCTGTGGCCAACTGCTCCAGCCTGTGTAACAGGGAGCCCTGGACATATCTGAGATTTCTAACTTGTTCTCTACACTTGTGTATTAGGCCTCTCAACTTGATAACCCAGCTGTGAAAGCAGAGGCCCATTGGCGGGAGTGCAGAGAGCAAATAGGAAATTCAGTATCACCTTACCCTTCCTATCCCTGCCCGTCAGTCCTGGAGAGAGTTCCTGTTTCTGCCAACTTCATACATTTGGAGTGTCCTTGCTGCAGAAAGCAGCGCTGATCCTTGGACCGATCCTAGCCACCTGGACCTCATGGTTGCTTGACCCAGAGGAGATATGAAAGAGAAGGGCCAAGTCTGGGCTAGTGTTTCTGGGATGGTCAGGAGACACCTATCTACAGTGGCCCTGTCAGCTTATCTTCGCAGAGAGACCTTACACTTTCCACCTCCCTAGCTGGGTTATCCAGATGGTAGTTCATACTGGTCATTTTATTCACCTCAACTCCTATGTCCTCCTTCATATTTGCCCAGCAGGGACATTTCAGGTTTCTGTCATTTCTATATACATTTATAGGGGCACAGACTTTCCAAAGCTTGATTATATAGTGTTAATGTATGCTCACACTTGTAACCTCTTAATTCACAGCCTGTCCTAATACCTTTTTATCTCTTTATAACTTCTGCCCCACTCCTCTCAGGTCTAAATGTGCTCAGTTGCACAGAACTCTGCCAGATGCTCTGGGAAGGTGTCATAAGCTGAATCTCTAATAGTTGGGGGCATAGGCTCTATTGTCTAAAAGCAGAGACTCCTGGGGTCTCCCCGTGTGGTTCCGTTCAAAGCTGGATACCATCTTAAGTCGCTGTTGCCCACCAAGCCACTAGCCAGTGTGCACGGGTGGTACAGTCACTGCTTCCATGACAGGCAAGCAAGAAGGCAGTGGTGGAGTTAACTCTTATCTGGGCTTTGGGTACTACCACATGGAGAAAAAGCCATTGATTGCTTATCACTTGTGTTGTCCTCAGCCACAGGGAAAAATAATAATAATAATAATGAGTCACGTCCAAAACGGCAGAAGTAAAAGCTCATTTGTTATCTCTACTGCCTGACTCTTCAAAGATGCCCAGCTATGCAGAGGGAGGGTCTGAGTTTGGGATTTCATGATACCTGGGGAATAGCAGGATCAGGGCCAGTGATAAATCCCCATTCTTTTTCTTTTCTTATTTTTTTATTTTTTTCTTAAGTTATTGGGGTACAGGTGGTATTTGGCTACATGAGTAAGTTCTCAAGTGGTGACTTGTGAGATTTTGGTGCACCCAACACCCGAGCAGTATTCACTGCACCATATTTAGTCTTCTATCCCTCTCCCCCTTCCATCCCCCCAAGTCCCCAAAGTCCATTGCATCCTTCTTATGCCTTTGTGTCCTCATAGCTTAACTCCTACATATCAGTGAGAACATATGATGTTTGGTTTTCCATTCCTGAGTTACTTCACTTAGAATAACAGTCTCCAGTCTCATCCAGATCACTGCAAATGCTGTTAATTCATTCCTTTTTATGTTTGCATAGTATTCCATCATATAGATATATATACCACAGTTTCTTTATCCACTTGTTGATTGATGGGCATTTGGGTTGGTTCCATGATTTTGCAATTGTGAATTATGCTGCTATAAACATGCATGTGCCAGTATCTTTTTCAAATAATGACTCTTCCTCTGGGTAGATACTCAGTAGTGGGACTGCTGGATCCAATGGTAGTTCTACTTTTAGTTCTTTAAGGAATCTCCACACTGTTTTCCATAGCGGGCTCTACTAATTTACATTCCCAACAGCAGCGTAGAAGTGTTCTCTGTTCACTGCATCCACGCCACCATCTACTGTTTTTTGGTTTTTTCGATTATGGTCATTCTTGCAGGAGTGAGGTGATACCGCATTGTGGTTTTGATTTGCATTTCCCTGATCATTAGTGATGTTGAGCATTTTTTCATATGTTTGTTGGCCACTTGTATATCCTCTTTTGAGAATTTTCTGCTCATGTCCTTAGCCCACTTTTTGATTGGATTGTTTTTTTCTTACTAATTTGAGTTCATTGTAGATTCTAGATATTAGTCCTTTGTCAGATGTATAGGTTGTAAAGATTTTCTCCGCTCTGTGGTCCATTTGTTTACTCTGCTGACTGTTCTTTTTGCTGTGCAAAAGCCCTTTCATTTAATTAGGTCCCAGCTACTTATCTTTGTTTTTATCGCATTTGGTTTTTGGTTCTTCGTCATGAAATCCTTGCCTAAGCCAATGTCTAGAAGGGTTTTTCCAGTTTTATCTTCTAGAATTTTTATAGCTTCAGGTCTTAGGTTTAGGTCCTTAATCCATCTTGAGTTGATTTTTGTATAAGGTGAGAAATGAGGATTCAGTTTCATTCTACATGTGGCTAGCCAATTACCTCAGCACCATTTGTTGAAAAGGGTGTCCTTTCCTCCACTTGATGTTTTTATATGCTTTGTCAAAGATCAGTTGGCTGTAAGTATTTGGGTTTATTTCTGGGTTCTCCATTTTATTCCATTGGTCTATGTGCCTATTTTTGTACCAGCACCATACTGTTTTGGTGACTATGGCCTTATAGTATAGTTTGAAATCAGGTAGTGTGATGCTTCCAGATTTGTTCTTTTTGTTTAGTCTTGCTTTGGCTATGCATGCTCTTTTTTGTTTCCATATGAATTTTAGGATTGTTTTTTTCTAGTTCTGTGAAGAATGATGGTGGTATTTTCATGGGAATTGCATTGAATTTGTAGATTGCTTTTGGCAATATGGTCATTTTCACAATATTGATTCCACCCCTCCATGAGCATGGGATGTGTTTCCATTTGTTCATGTCATCTATGATCTTTTTCAGCAGTGTTTTGTAGTTTTCCTTGTAAAGGTCTTTTGACTCCTTGATTAGGTATATTCCTAAGTATTTATTTATTTATTTATTTATTTTCTTGCTGTTGTAAAAGGGGTTGAGTTCTTGATTGGATTCTTCACTTGGTCGCTGTTGGTGTATGGAAGAGTTACTGATTTGTGTACATTAATCTTGTATCTGGAAATTTTGCTGAATTCTTTTTTTTTTTTTTTTTTTTTTTTTTTGAGGCGGAGTCTCGCTCTGTCGCCCGGACTGGAGTGCAGTGGCCAGATCTCAGCTCACTGCAAGCTCCGCCTCCCGGGTTCACGCCATTCTCCTGCCTCAGCCTCCCGAGTAGCTGGGACTACAGGCGCCCACCACCTCGCCCGGCTAGTTTTTGTATTTTTAGTAGAGACGGGGTTTCACCGTGTTAGCCAGGATGGTCTCGATCTCCTGACCTCGTGATCCGCCCGTCTCGGCCTCCCAAAGTGCTGGGATTACAGGCTTGAGCCACCGCGCCCGGCCGCTGAATTCTTTTATCAGTTCTAGGAGCTTTCTGGAGAAGTCCTTAGGGTTTTAAGGTAAACAATCATATTGTCAGCAAACAGTGACAGTTTGACCTCCTCTCTACTGATTTGGATGCCGTTTCTTTCTTTCTCTTGTCTGATTGCTCTGGCTAGGACTTTCAGTACTGTGTTGAAGAGGAGCAGTGAGGGTGGACATCCTTGTCTTGTTCCAGTTCTCAGAGGGAATGCTTTTGACCTTTCCCCATTCAGTATTATGTTGGCTGTGGGTTTGTCATAGATGGTTTTCATTACATTAAGGTATGTCCCTTGTATGCCTATTTTGCTGAGAGTTTTAATCATAAAGTGATGCTGGATTTTGTCAACTGCTTTTTCTGCATCTATTGAAATGATCATGTGGTTTTTGTTTTTAATTCTGTTTGTGTGGTGTATCACATTTATTGACTTGCATATGTTAAACCATCCATGCATCCGTGGTATGAAACCCACTTGATCACGACGGATTGATTATCTTTTTGATATGTTGTTGAATTCAGTTAGCAAGTGTTTTGTTAAGGATTTTAGCATCTATGTTCACCAAGGATATCAGTCTGTAGTTTTCTTTTTTGGTTATGTCCTTTGCTGGTTTTGGTATTAGGGTGATACTGGCTTCATAGAATGAATTAGGGAGGGTTCCTTCTCTATCTTGTGGAAAAGTGTCAAAAGGACTGGTACCAATACTTACTTGAATGTCTAGTAGAATTCTGTGATTAATCTGTCTGGTCCTGGACTTTTTTTTCTGTTGGTAATTTAATTACCATTTCAGTCTGCCTGTTATTGGTCTGTTCAGGGTATCTAATTCTTCCTGATTTAAGTTAGGTGGATTGTATTTTTCCAGGAATTTTTCTATCTCTTCTAGATTTTCTAGTTTATGTGCACAAAAGTATTCATTATAGCCCTGAATGATTTTTTGTATTTCAGTGGTGTCAGTTGTAATATCTCCTGTTTTGTTTCTTAGTGAGGTTATTTGGATTTTCTCTCTTCTTTTCTTGGTTAATCTTGCCAATGGTCTATCAGTTTTATTTATCTTTTCAAAGAACCAGCTTTTCATTTCATTTATCTTTTGTATTTTTTGTTTGTTTCAATTTCATTTAGTTCTGCTCTGATCTTGGTTAGTTTTCTTTCTTCTACTGGGTTTGGGTTTGGTTTGTTCTTGTTTCTGTAGTTACTTGAGGTGTGACCTTAGAGTGTCAGTTTCTGCGCTTTCAGTCTTTTTGATGTAGGCATTTCGGACTATGAACTTTCCTTTTAGCACCATCTTTGTTGTATCCCAGAGGTTTCGGTAGGTTGTGTCATTATTGTCATTCAGTTCAAAGAATTTTTAAATTTCCATCTTGATTTTGTTTTTGACCCAATGCTCATTCAGGACCAGGTTATTTAATTTCCATGTATTTGCATGGTTTTGAAGGTTCCTTTTGGAGTTGATTTCCAGTTTTATTCCACTGTGATCTAGAGAGTGCTTGATATAATTTCATTTTTCTTAAATTTATTGAGGTTCATTTTATGGCCTATCATATGGTCTGTCTTGGAGAAAGTTCCATGCACTGTTGAATAGAATGTGTATTCTGTGGTTGTTGTATATCTCTGTTAAGTCCATTTGTTCCAAAGTATAGTTTAAATCCATTGTTTCCTTATTGACTTTCTGTCTTAATGACCTGTCTAGTGCTGTCAATGGAGTATTGAAGTCCACTACTATTATTGTGGTGTTGTCTATCTCATTTCTTAGGTCTATTAGTAATTGTTTTATAAATTTGCGAGCTTCAGTGTGAGATACATATATGTTTAGAATTGTGATATTTTCCTGTTGGACAAGGCCTTTTACCATTATATAATGTGCCTCTTTGTCTCTTTTAACTGCTGTTGCTTTAAAGTTTGTTTTGTCTGATACAAGAATAGCTACCCCTGCTGGCTTTTGGTGTCCATTTGCATGAAATGGCTTTTTCCACCCCTTTACTTTAACTTTATGTGAGTCTTGATGTGCTAGGTGAGTCTCCTGAAGGCAGCAGATAGTTAGTTGGTGAGTTCTTATCCATTCTGTGATTCTGCATCTTTTAAGTGGAGTATTTAGGCCATTTATGTTCAATGTTAGTATTGATTTGTGAGGTACCAGTTGCATTCATCATGCTCTTTGTTGCCTGCGTGCTTTGTTTTTTGTTTGTTTTTGCTTTTTAACTTGTATTTTTGTTTTATAGGTCCTGTGTGATTTATGCCTTAAAGAGGTTCTATTTTGATGTGTTTCCAGAATTTGTTTCAAGATTTAGACCTCCTTTAAGCAGTTATAGTGGTGGCTTGGTAATGGCAAATTCTCTTATCATTTGTTTGTCTGAAAACAACTGTACCTTTTCCTTCATATGTGATGCTTAGTTTCTCTAGATACAGAATTCTTGGCTGATAATTTTTTTGTTAGAGGAGGCTAAAGACAGGGCCCTAATCCCTTCTAGCTTATAGGGTTTCTGCTGAGAAATCTGCCATTAATCTAATAGGTTTTCCTTTATAGGTTACCTGATGCTTCTGTCTCACAGCTCTTAAGATTCTTTCCTTTGTCTTAACTTTGGATAACCTGATGACAGTATGTCTAGGCAAAAATCTTTTTGTGATGAATTTCCCAGGTGTTCTTTGTGCTTCTTGTGTTTGGAGGTCTAGGTCTTAACTCTAGCAAGACCAGGGAATTTTTCCTTGATTATTCCCCCAAATATGTTTTCCAAGCTTTTAGAATTCTCTTCTTCCTCAGGAACACCGATTAGTCTAAGGTTGGGTCATTTAACATAATCCCAGACTTCTTGGAGGCTTTGTTCATAGTTTATTCTTTTTTATCTTTGTTGAATTGGGTTAATTCGAAGACTTTGTCTTTGAGCTCTGAATTTCTTGCTTCTGCTTGTTCAATTCTGTTGCTGAGACTTTCCAGAGCATTTCACATTTCTAAAAGTTTGTCCAAAGTTTCCTGAATTTTGTATTGTTTTTTCTTTAAGTTATCTATTTCCTTGAATATTTCTCCCTTCACTTTTTGTATCATATTTTGGATTTCCTTGCACTGGGCTTCACCTTTCTCTGGTCCCTCCCTGATTAGCTTAATAACTAACCTTCTGAATTCTTTCTCAGGTAAATCAGGGGTTTCTTCTTGGTTTGGATCAATTGCTGGTAAACTAGTGTGATTTTGGAGGGGGGGGGATATTGAAGAGCCTTGTTTTATCATATTACCAGAGTTGGTTTTCTGGTTCCTTCTCATTTGGGTAGTCTCTGTCAAAGGGAAGGTCTAGGGTTGAAGGCTGTTGTTCAGATTCTTTTGTCCCATGTGTGTTCTCTTGATGTAGTACCTCCCCCTTTTCCTGTGGATGTGGCTTCCTGTTAGCCAAACTGCAGTAATTGTCGTGTCTTCTGGGTCTAGCCACACAGTGAGTCTCCTCCGCTCTGGGTTGGTACTGGCGTTTTCTGCACAGAGTCTTGTGATTTGGGTCTATGGGTCTCTTAGCCGTGGATACCAGTGCCTATTCTGTTGGAGGTGGTGGGGGTGTGCAATGGACTCCGTGAGGACTTCGTCCAGTTTTAGCGGTTTAATTCTCTATTTTTGTGCTGGTTGGCCTCCTGCCAGGACGTGGCACTTTCCAGAGAGCATCAGCTGTGGTAATATGGGGAGGAACTGGTGGTGGGTGGGGCCCTGTAACTTCCAAGATTCTATGCCCTTTGTCTTCTGTTACCAGGGTGTGTAGGGAAGGACCATCAGGTGGGGGTGGGGCTAGGCATGTCTGAGTTCAGACTCTCTTTGAGCTGGTCTTCCTGCAGCTGCTGTGGGGATGGGGGTAAGATTCCCAGGTCACTGGAGTTGTATACCTAGGAGGATTATGGCTCCCTTTGCAGAGTCATATAGGTTGTCAGGGAAGTTGGGGAAAGCCAGCAGTCACAGGCCTTACCTAGCTCCCATGCAATCCAAAGGGCTGGTCTCAGTCTCCAAAGAGCTGATCTCACTCCCACCATGCTCCCCGCAACAGTCCCCAGACCCTTTCCAGGTGGAGAGCCATATGGGCTTGAAAACCTGACCCTGGCTATCTGCCTCTCAGCTGTGAAAGAAAAGGGGCTTGGTTCTTCCCCTGCCTCTGCAGTCTACACACTGGATTTGCACCCTCCGCCGAGTTCCAGCCAGGAGGCTTCTTGCCCTATTCAAGTTGTTACAGAGTTCAGCTAGAGAATTCCTTCTCCCTGTGGAGTTTTACCCCCTACTCCTCTCCCGTTGGATCCCTGTGGTGCAAGGCAGGAATGGCCTGCTAGGGGACCCAGCGAGCTCCCAGAGCCTTTCTGCTGCTTCCTCTACTCCAGTATTTCACTCAGCTCTCCAGACTGACTCAACTCCAGGTAAAGTCGGAAACTTCTCCCACAAACAGACCTTCAGCTTCTCCAGCAGGGGTGTGTGGGCAAGAGAGCAGGGTCTCCCTTTCCTGCTTCTGCAGTTGGGGCACTCACAGTTTTGGTGGGTGATGTCCTGGGTCCTGCAGGAGCAGTCCGCTTCCTTCAGAGGGTCTGTGGGTCCTCTCGGGAGTGCTGTTTTGTTCTTGCAGTCGATCTGGAGCTACAACTTACAATGTGAGCCACTGCCCGCTGCTCTGTCCGGAGCTGCAATCTAGTCTTGCCTCCCGTCCACCATGATCTCTCCCCTCGCCCCATTCTTTTTCTTTTGAAGACAACTCTTCATCTTCTCTGTATCCTAGGACTCCAGGCTGGTTTCTGGAGTCAAAGGTCAGCCTAGGGTGGGATGCAGGCATAGCTGCCATAGTAGGTATTCAGGGAGGAAGACCAACTAGTTAAGGAGAGGAGGACAAGAACATTGAGGCAGGCCTCTCTCACTACTTCAGGACAGTCGGAGATACTCTAGTTCTTTTACAGATGAGGAAACCGAGGCACAAAACAGCCAAGTGACTCACCCTAGGTCACATAGCTAGGACTTTGTAGAACCAGGAATTAGATCTATTATGGAGCAAGTTTTCCTTCTTAACAACAACGAAATGCTACCACTGACCAACCATCGAGAGGTTGTGCACACAACGTTGTTTTTCTTGGAGAAGAGATGCATGTAGAGTGATCTATGCATGGGGCTGTTTGGGTTGGCCAGTGAAATGAGCTGCCCATCCACAGATGTAAGTAGCCCAAGCTCACTGTGCAGTGCCAGAGTGGCCAGGCCATGTGCTGACCAATGATCAGCCTGCCCTCAACAGTGGCTCCTGGATAATAGTAGAACTCCAAGACCCAAGGGAGAGCTGAAATCCAAACTTATATTCTCCCCAGCAGTCATAGCAAGTCAGGATGAAAATCTGCTGAGAGCAGCAGAGGCTCGTGGGACGACTGGCAATTTGAGTTTCTTAGAGACAGATAATATGTTGATACCAGATGTCATTTTAAGCTAAAAACCTATGGTTACGTTGCTTAGATTATCTTTTTTATTTACTCTAACCCATAATCCAGAAGCCATTCTAGATTGAATGTGGGGCATTGAGCATTCCTGTGAGAACCACGGCTCAGTATTTTTAGGTGCTGCCATTTCCAGCTGGGAATTACATTTCTGTCTGCAGCTTCCTGCATTTGGTATTTGATTTTCTCTGTGTTTAATCTGTCACTGATCCTGGGAGCCAGCACCTTACTCCTCTGTGCCACTGGAGTGTTGCCCCCCCACACACACACACCCTGCCACTGCAACACACACACAGAGAACAGTTCTGAATCGTTCATCTACTCAGGTCCCAGAGACCTCCCTGGCTTGGGACTGGGAGTGGTCTGTGTAGCACTCACTGTCTATCACATAAGCGATTCCCTGCCCTTTTCCTCCTGCACCCTTTTTGGGAGGATGAGGAGAGGGGACTCTGGGTGGGCCTGGGGTTCCTGCGGGCTCACAATGACTGGGGCAGAGGTAGAGGGGCTGGTCATAATGTTCCTATTAAAAATAGTATGAAGTTCCTAATCTCCCTTCCCCTGCCTATGCCCCAGCATTGGCTAGGAAGAGTACACACACCCCCAAAGGCACCTGAGCCTCAGGGGCAGCACCAGGCCTATTTGAGCCTCATCAGCATTCCTGTCTGCCTGTCCTGGCTCCTGGCCCCACTGGCTGTACTGACCACTCTACCCTCCCCTCTGTCATCTTTAAACCTGTCCAGACTGCTCAGCATACCTCTGTTCTCACCTGTGATAGCTTTACACTCTTCTGCTGCCACCTGCACCCTGGCTGCTCTTGCGGGGCTGCTGCATCGAGTATGCCATGCTCAAGGGAAAGGAGCCCACCCCGCACACGGGGCGTGGGCAAGGCCTCTAGGAACGGGGAAATGAAGCCACCCTGAGGAGTGACCTTCCAAGCCTCTGAGGGAAGGGTTGTCAGCAGACTTGCTCCTGCAAGGATGATGATGACTCTGCAAGGACTGGTATGGACAGACAGAGTCATCATTAGACCAGATCTAATGATGAAGGCAAAAGTGTCCTGAGCGTCAGACCTGCCAGCTCAGCCACCTGCTGATTTGGTCACCTTAGACAAGTCTCTTCAGCTCCCTAAACTTGTTGTCTTATAGACAGAACCGATCTAATTACATCTACTAGGCAGAATGGTCATTCTGAAGATGAAGCAAAGAAATGTATGTAGCATGCTCTACCCCCTCCAGCATTCAATAGGTGTATAAACCTCAGTAAGTGTTACTAGCACTGTTATTGCCGTCACTACCAAGGAAGTTCTGTCTTGTCCCTCCCAGCATGTCTTAACCTGACTTAGCATCCAGATGTCCTCCTCATCTTTTCAGGGCTCCGTCCAGAATATGTGACCATCTTGATTCACGGGATCATCCATATAGGGTCAGAATATTCACTGCAGAAACATTAAGGCACATTCTGTCTCCACATCTATAGGACACTCCTGCACTATCAGTCTTCCAAGAAAAGTGCAGACTGTTGGAAGTCAAGGAACATCTGCCCTGACAGAACACAATGGCACAAATTCACAGACTCATCACCACACAGTGCAGCCTGGCCACAGGCAGTTCTAGGTCCATAGTGATTGGGAAATGCCCACTGCAGCTCTCTGTCAAAGTGCAGGTGCCAGCATTGCATGCACACTTCGCAGTGGAGAGCCCCGCCATGGCGTGAGACTGAGCCCTACATGGAACACAGGACACAGATTCTTTTTATAGCTGTCCCAAAGCAGGGTGGTAGCCTTCTGCTTCTGTCTCCTCCAGACTACAGCCTCCTGCTCCATCAGGGCCCACTTCCCTCCAGTCATTCCTGCCACCTCTGTTCCTGCTCCTCACTTGCCATCATTTGTCCCTTGGCTGTAGGCACAGGCATGTTCCTAAGTGCTGTCTGTTCTGGTGGCTTCTGCTTCGGGGTTGGTTGCATTCAGTGCTTCTTTCAGCCCTGCATCCCAATGTCCTGCTTCCTTCCCCTGCTACACCACTGGCTCAGTAAAGCAGAGATTGAAGAACACCACACACACACACACACACACACACACACACACAGTCATTCACAAGCCCTGTGTGTCCCTCTTCCTTGTCCCCCATGCCCCCACCCTGCCCCTCTCTCCCCGTGCACCATCATTGATCCTGGGCCTATGCAAGTCCCTCTGCAGCAGCCCTATTCTGCAGCAGCCCTATTCTGTATCATCCCAGCCAATCAGGACACATCAAGGTATAATTCAGATCTTTCCTAAGAAAATCAATGTTTGCCTTACCACCAGAGCCCAATCTACAACTGCTAATATTACTGCTTTCTTTAAAAAAACATAGTGTTTCCCATGTGACCTGCTTGTCTGCCGTTGACAGGCCCTGGAGAAACCTCAGCTCATCAGGATTCTTTTATTCTGCAAAGAATTGCCCTGAAATACTTTTCTCTCATGAGTTTGTCCTCCATTAATTTGGCAAAGGTTCAGTCTCTTAGAGCCTTTACATGTGAGGAGGAATAGAAAGATATTTTCTGTAAAAGAAGGCAAGCCCCTGGCTTTAAAACGCAGATCCATGGTCATATAGGTCATATAGGATCTGCCCAAACATGTCAGGGCAGTAGTGTTTGTTTCTTCTCTCCTGCCTTTGACCCAGGAGTAAAGGAAATAAAAGGAGACATATGCCCTGTCGGCCTCTTGTTTCCAACAAGAGGTGGGAGCAATGGGAAGGGCAGGGACTTGGAACCTCTGCTTGGAAATGAGGATTTAAAATCATTTTTATCATTTTCCTGCTGATTATAACCATTGTTCACACCTGGAATGTAGACACGACTTGGCCATGTCTTCTTCCCACCTTTCTGCCAAATATTTGTTCTGGGCCATTTCTCACAAACTGCGTGCCCCACTTTAAGAAGCTGGAGAGATACATATTTGAAAAAATATATAAAATAGGAAAATTTAATAGGTGCTTATTTACATATTATGTAAAGAGTTTTCTATTCCAAACAATGCTTCTCTCAGGGCTCCTTTTAGGAGTATCTACCCAAGTATATTTTATTATTTTTTAAATATACTCTTAACTAATTTTTTTATATATATATATTATACTTTAAGTTCTAGGGTACATGTGCATAACGTGCAGGTTTGTTACATATGTATACTTGTGCCATGTTGGTGTGCTGCACCCATCAACTCGTCAGCACCCATCAACTCGTCATTTACATCAGGTATAACTCCCAATGCAATCCCTCGCCCCACCTCCCTCCCCCCTCCCCATGATAGGCCCCGATGTGTGATGTTCCCCTTCCCGAGTCCAAGTGATCTCATTGTTCAGTTCCCACCTATGAGTGAGAACATGCAGTGTTTGGTTTTCTGTTCTTGTGATAGTTTGCTAAGAATGATGGTTTCCAGCTGCATCCATGTCCCTACAAAGGACACAAACTCATCCTTTTTTATGGCTGCATAGTATTCCATGGTGTATATGTGCCACATTTTCTTAATCTAGTCTGTCACTGATGGACATTTGGGTTGATTCCAAGTCTTTGCTATTGTGAATAGTGCCGCAATAAACATACGTGTGCATGTGTCTTTATAACAGCATGATTTATGATCCTTTGGGTATATACCCAGTAATGGGATGGCTGGGTCCTATGGTACATCTAGTTCTAGATCCTTGAGGAATCGCCATACTGTTTTCAATAATGGTTGAACTAGTTTACAATCCCACCAACAGTGTAAAAGTGTTCCTATTTCTCCACATCCTCTCCAGCACCTATTGTTTCCTGACTTTTAATGATTGCCATTCTGACTAGTGTGAGATGGTATCTCATTGTGGTTTTGATTTGCATTTCTCTGATGGCCAGTGATGATGAGCATTTTTTCATGTGTCTGTTGGCTGTATGAATGTCTTCTTTTGAGAAATGTCTGTTCATATCCTTTGCCTACTTTTTGATGGGGTTGTTTGTTTTTTTCTTGTAAATTTGTTTGAGTTCTTTGTAGGTTCTGGATATTAGCCCTTTGTCAGATGAGTAGATTGCAAAAATTTTCTCCCATTCTGTAGGTTGCCTGTTCACTCTGATGGTAGTTTCTTTTGCTGTGCAGAATGTCTTTAGTTTAATTAGATCCCATTTGTCAATTTTGGCTTTTGCTGCCGTTGCTTTTGGCGTTTTAGACATGAAGTCCCTGCCCATGCCTATGTCCTGAATGGTACTACCTAGGTTTTCTTCTAGGGTTTTTATGGTATTAGGTCTAACATTTAAGTCTCTAATCCATCTTGAATTAATTTTCGTATAAGGAGTAAGGAAAGGATCCAGTTTCAGCTTTCTACTTATGGCTAGCCAATTTTCCCAGCATCATTTATTAAATAGGGAATCCTTTCCCCATTTCTTGTT
The DNA here is from genome assembly GCF_007565055.1 of Rhinopithecus roxellana. Lineage (NCBI taxonomy): Eukaryota > Metazoa > Chordata > Mammalia > Primates > Cercopithecidae > Rhinopithecus > Rhinopithecus roxellana. The sequence goes on along the minus strand of NC_044556.1, from coordinate 116,216,850 downwards.
TCTCTCAGGTTTGTCAAAGATCAGATGTCTGTAGATGTGTAGTATTATTTCTGAGGACTCTGTTCTGTTCCATTGGTCTATATCTCTGTTTTGGTACCAGTACCATGCTGTTTTGGTTACTGTAGCCTTGTAGTATAGTTTGAAGTCAGGTAGCGTGATGCCTCCAGCTTTGTTCCTTTGACTTAGGATTGTCTTGGCAATGCGGGCTCTTTTTTGGTTCCATGTGAACTTTAAAGCAGTTTTTTCCAATTCTGTGAAGAAACTCATTGGTAGCTTGATGGGGATGGCATTGAATCTATAAATAACCTTGGGCAGTATGGCCATTTTCACGATATTGATTCTTCCTATCCATGAGCATGGTATGTTCTTCCATTTGTTTGTGTCCTCTTTGATTTCACTGAGCAGTGGTTTGTAGTTCTCCTTGAAGAGGTCCTTTACATCCCTTGTAAGTTAGATTCCTAGGTATTTTATTATCTTTGAAGCAATTGTGAATGGAAGTTCATTCATGATTTGGCTCTCTGTTTGTCTGTTACTGGTGTATAACAATGCTTGTGATTTTTGCACATTAATTTTGTATCCTGAGACTTTGCTGAAGTTGCTTATCAGCTTGAGATTTGGGGCTGAGACAATGGGGTTTTCTAAATATACAATCATGTCATCTGCAAACAGGGACAGTTTGACTTCTTTTCCTAACTGAATACCCTTGATTTCTTTCTCTTGCCTGATTGCCCTAGCCAGAACATCCAACACTATGTTGAATAGGAGTGGTGAGAGAGGGCATCCCTGTCTTGTGCCAGATTTCAAAGGGAATTTTTCCAGTTTTTGCCCATTCAGTATGATATTGGCTGTGGGTTTGTCATAAATAGCTCTTATTATTTTGAGATACATTCCATCAATACCGAATTTATTGAGCGTTTTTAGCATGAAGGGCTGTTGAATTTTGTCAAAGGCCTTTTCTGCATCTATTGAGATAATCATGTGGTTCTTGTCTTTGGTTCTGTTTATATGCTGGATTACGTTTATTGATTTGCGAATGTTGAACCAGCCTTGCATACCAGGGATGAAGCCCACTTGATCATGGTGAATAAGCTTTTTGATGTGCTGCTGAATCCGGTTTGCCAGTATTTTATTGAGGATTTTTGCATCGATGTTCATCAGGGATATTGGTCTAAAATTCTCTTTTTTTGTTGTGTCTCTGCCAGGCTTTGGTATCAGGATGATGTTGGCCTCGAGTTAGGGAGGATTCCCTCTTTTTCTATTGATTGGAATAGTTTCAGAAGGAATGGTACCAGCTCCTCCTTGTACCTCTGGTAGAATTCAGCTGTGAATCCGTCTGGTCCTGGACTTTTTTTGGTTGGTAGGCTATTAATTATTGCCTCAATTTCAGAGCCTGCTATTGGTCTATTCAGGGATTCAACTTCTTCCTGGTTTAGTCTTGGAAGAGTGTAAGTGTCCAGGAAATTATCCATTTCTTCTAGATTTTCTAGTTGATTTGCGTAGAGGTGTTTATAGTATTCTCTGATGGTAGTTTGTATTTCTGTGGGGTCGGTGGTGATATCCCCTTTATCATTTTTTGTTGTGTCTATTTGATTCTTCTCTCTTTTCTTCTTTATTAGTCGTGCTAGCAGTCTGTCAATTTTGTTGATCTTTTCAAAAAACCGACTCCTGGATTCATTGATTTTTTGGAGGGTTTTTTGTGTCTCTATCTCCTTCAGTTCTGCTCTGATCTTAGTTATTTCTTGCCTTCTGCTAGTTTTTGAATGTGTTTGCTCTTGCTTCTCTAGTTGTTTTAATTGTGATGTTACGGTGTCAATTTTAGATCTTTCCAGCTTTCTCTTGTGGGCATTTAGTGCTATAAATTTCCCTCTACACACTGCTTTAAATGTGTCCCAGAGATTCTGGTATGTTGTATCTTTGTTCTCATTGGTTTCAAAGAACATCTTTATTTCTGCCTTCATTTTGTTATGTACCCAGTAGTCATTCAGGAGCAGGTTGTTCAGTTTCCATGTAGTTGAGCGGTTTTGATTGAGTTTCTTAGTCCTGAGTTCTAGTTTGATTGCACTATGGTCTGAGAGACAGTTTGTTATAATTTCTGTTCTTGTACATTTGCTGAGGAGTGCTTTACTTCCAATTATGTGGTCAATTTTGGAATAAGTGTGATGTGGTGCTGAGAAGAATGTATATTCTGTTGATTTGGGGTGGAGAGTTCTGTAGATGTCTATTAGGTCTGCTTGCTGCAGAGATGAGTTCAATTCCTGGATATCCTTGTTAACTTTCTGTCTCGTTGATCTGTCTAATGTTGACAGTGGGGTGTTGAAGTCTCCCATTATTATTGTATGGGAGTCTAAGTCTCTTTGTAAGTCTCTAAGGACTTGCTTTATGAATCTGGGTGCTCCTGTATTGGGTGCATATATATTTAGGAGAGTTAGCTCTTCCTGTTGAATTGATCCCTTTACCATTATGTAATGGCCTTCTTTGTCTCTTTTGATCTTTGATGGTTTAAAGTCTGTTTTATCAGAGACTAGGATTGCAACCCCTGCTTTTTTTTGTTCTCCATTTGCTTGGTAGATCTTCCTCCATCCCTTTATTTTGAGCCTATGTATGTCTCTGCATGTGAGATGGGTCTCCTGAATACAGCAGACTGATGGGTCTTGACTCTTTATCCAGTTTGGCAGTCTGTGTCTTTTAATTGGAGTATTTAGTCCATTAACATTTAAGGTTAATATTGTTATGTGTGAACTTGATCCTGCCATTATGATATTAACTGGTTATTTTGCTCGTTAGTTGATGCAGTTTCTTCCTAGCCTCGATGGTGTTTACATTTTGGCATGTTTTTGCAATGGCTGGTACTGGTTGTTCCTTTCCATGTTTAGGGCTTCCTTCAGGGTCTCTTGTAAGGTGGGCCTGGTGGTGACAAAATCTCTAAGCATTTGCTTATCTGTAAAGGATTTTATTTCTCCTTCACTTATGAAACTTAGTTTGGCTGGATATGAAATTCTGGGTTTAAAATTCTTTTCTTTAAGAATGTTGAATATTGGCCCCCACTCTCTTCTGGCTTGTAGAGTTTCTGCCGAGAGATCTGCTGTTAGTCTGATGGGCTTCCCTTTGTGGGTAACCCGACCTTTCTCTCTGGCTGCCCTTAAGATTTTCTCCTTCATTTCAACTTTGGTGAATCTGGCAATTATGTGTCTTGGAGTTGCTCTTCTGGAGGAGTATCTTTGTGGCGTTCTCTGTATTTCCTGAATTTGAATGTTGGCCTGCCCTACTAGGTTGGGGAAGTTCTCCTGGATGATATCCTGAAGAGTGTTTTCCAACTTGGTTCCATTTTCCCCCTCACTTTCAGGCACCCCAATCAGACGTAGATTTGGTCTTTTTACATAATCCCATACTTCTTGCAGGCTTTGTTCATTTCTTTTTCTTCTTTTTTCTTTTGGTTTCTCTTCTCGCTTCATTTCATTCATTTGATCCTCAATCGCTGATACTCTTTCTTCCAGTTGATCGAGTCGGTTACTGAAGCTTGTGCATTTGTCACGTATTTCTCATGTCATGGTTTTCATCTCTGTCATTTCGTTTATGACCTTCTCTGCATTAATTATTCTAGCTATCAATTCTTCCACTCTTTTTTCAAGATTTTTAGTTTCTTTGTGCTGGGTATGTAATTCTTCCTTTAGCTCTGAGAAGTTTGATGGACTGAAGCCTTCTTCTCTCATCTCGTCAAAGTCATTCTCCGTCCAGCTTTGATCCGTTGCTGGCAATGAGCTGCGCTCCTTTGCAGGGGGAGATGCGCTCTTATTTTTTGAATTTCCAGCTTTTCTGCCCTGCTTTTTCCCCATCTTTGTGGTTTTATCTGCCTCTGGTCTTTGATAATGGTGACGTACTGATGGGGTTTTGGTGTAGGTGTCCTTCCTGTTTGATAGTTTTCCTTCTAACAGTCAGGACCCTCAGCTATAGGTCTGTTGGAGATTGCTTGAGATCTACTCCAGACCCTGTTTGCCTGGGTATCAGCAGCAGAGGCTGCGGAAGATAGAATATTGCTGAACAGCGAGTGTACCTGTCTGATTCTTACTTTGGAAGCTTCCTCTTAGGGGTGTACTCCACCGTGTGAGGTGTGGGGTGTTGGTCTGCCCCTGGTGGGGGATGTCTCCCAGTTAGGGTACTCGGGTCAGGGACCCACTTGAGCAGGCAGTCTGTCCCTTCTCAGATCTCAACCTCCGTGTTGGGAGATCCACTGCTCTCCTCAAAGCTGTCAGACAGAAACGTTTGCGTCTGCAGAGGTTTCTACTGCTTTTGTTTTTGTTTTTGTTGTTGTTGTTGTTGTTGTTGTTGTTGTTTAGCTGTGCCCTGTCCCCAGAGGTGGAGTCTACAGAGACAGGCAGGCTTCCTTGAGCTGCTGTGAGGTCCACCCAGTTTGAGCTTCCCAGCAGCTTTGTTTACCTACTTAAGCCTCAACAATGGCGGGCGCCCCTCCCCTAGCCTCACTGCTGCCTTGTGGTTAGATCGCAGACTGCTGTGCTAGCAATGAGGGACGCTCCCTGGGCGTGGGACCCTCCCGGCCAGGTGTGGGATATAATCTCCTGGTGTGCCCGTTTGCTTAAAGCGCAGTATTGGGGTGGGAGTTACCCAATTTTCCAGGTGTTGTGTGTCTCAGTTCCCCTGGCTAGGAAAAGGGATTCCCTTCCACCTTGCGCTTCCCAGGTGAGGCGATGCCTCGCCCTGCTTCAGCTCTCTCTGGTCGGGCTGCAGCGGCTGACCAGCACCAATTGTCTGGCACACCCTAGTGAGATGAACCCAGTACCTCAGTTGAAAATGCAGAAATCACCGGTCTTCTGTGTCAGTCGCACTGGGAGTTGGAGACTGGAGCTGTTCCTATTCGGCCATCTTGCTCCCAGAATTTCAACTAATATTGTTATAAGTGGATTTGTATGAGTGTAGGTTTGGGGCTCAGACCCAGGTTTGATTTCAGCCCGGCCACTTATCTGCAAGTTAGAATGTCTCTGAGATCCAGCAAGCTTGTCTGATGATGATCATATCCACCTAACCAACATTGTTGGGAGGATTTAACAAGTTACTTATTCCTTCATTCATCAAAAATGTATATTAGAATGGCATTTCTGAAGGCCTCTTTTACTCTCACTGTATCACATAAAAATAACTAGACAGATGTCATCAAATTTAAAGAATGTGTTTGGGATGGTTGGACCTAAAATGAAAGCTGTGCTGTATACACAAAATTTGTATTGGGGAGCCCACACCCTGGGGTCCCAGGGGTCAGGATTGGAGTTCTGGATGGGCAGAGCCAGCTTGCAGCTGAGGAGCATGGGGTAAAGGGGACTCAGAGTCTGCATCCTTCATGACAAGATCAGGCTTAAGGAAGCTTGAGGCCTAAAGACCAGTAGGCATAGAATAGGCAGAGAACCAAAACTGAATCCACAGCAAGGGGTCTACAGAAGAGAAGAAGCAGGTCAGGACTAACTAGGGGTGGGAGGAGGTGTAGAAGAGGTGTTGAGAGCACTGACCACCTGGAGGGGCCCCTTTGAACAAGCCCCTGGTGGGCAGGTGGTGATTAGCAATGCCAGGAAGGGTTGGGGGTGCAGGCTGCACGTAGGGCAGGACAACTCAGCATCCCCCACTGGGAGGAGGAGGGCTGCGGCTCTGCCATCCAAGGGACACTGCCACGGTTTTTATTCTCCATATCAGTGCTCGCTTCCATTGGCACAGATAGTTAACATTGATGGTAGCTCATTAGCTAATTATTTCTGGCTCATGTTTACCAAGTATACTACTGGTATTTTGGGCAGATCATCCTCCTGAGAGCTAAGTTCTGGAAAATTCTTCAGAAAGATAGATTTTTGATACGTAAGCTTCTCCCACTTTTGGTTTTGCAAAAACAAAAAATGATGACTCAATCATGTTAACTACACAGTGTCTAGGTTATCCTGCTGTCTTGCCTCATTGAGAAGCAGGGGTAATGTGGTAGAAAACACTAACAGAATGTGGATGTAGGTTTAAGATCTCCGAATCCATCACTTAAGAACTATTGGACTTTGAGAAAATCATGTAACCTTTCTGAGTTCTGGTTTCCTTGTTTTTAAGGTAGAGGACATAATACCTATTTCATAGCATTATTGTGAAGATTAAATGAGATCATTTATATGGGATTGTTTTGTGAAATGTAAAGTACTAAGTCCATATCTGGTTATGGTTACTTTCCCATTCATTCAGCCACCAAATCCTTATGGCAGTGTCAGGTGTCCGTGGGAGTGTCAGGTGGTGGGACCCGTAAAGAATTAGGCTTGAGATACCATCTGTATTAGTCCGTTTTCATGCTGCTGGTAAAGATACACCTGAGACTGGGCAATTTACAAAAGAAAGAGGTTTATTGGACTTAGAGTTCCACATGGCTGGAGAGGCTTCACAATCATGGTGGAAAGCAAGGAGCAGCAAATCACGTCTTACATGGATGGCAGCAAGCAAAAAGAGCTTGTGCAGGGAGACTCCACCTTTTTAAAACCATCAGATCTCGTGAGACTTATTCACTATCATGAGAATAGCAAGGAAAGACCTGCCCCCCTGATTCAGTTACCTCCCACCGAGTCCCTCCCACAACATGTAGGAATTCAAGATGAGATTTGGGTGGGGACACAGCCAAACCGTATCACCATCCTTCTTGCACCAACCCAACCAGGCTTTCATGGGGGAGCTGTCAAGGTCACCACCTCCCCTTCAGCCTTGACTTCCCTCACTCTTGGCCCAACATTGTGTTTAAGAAATACAGAAACAACTAGTTCTACCCTTTCTGCCTGTGCCACACCTTGAGGCCATTGCTCACGCTGCTTCCTCCTCTGCTGCTCATCCTTCACCCAGGATGCTGCTCAGGAGCCAGCCAGCCTGCGTTCAAATCCTGTGTTGCCCTAGGCCAGTTTCTTCACCTCCCCAAACCTCAGTCGCACCCCCACCCCAACTTGGAAAATGGGAATAAAGTTAGTACCAGCTTCATTGGGTTGTTGTGAGGATTAATCAGTTGGTACGTGTGAAGTGCCATGAGCAATACCTGCACAGAGTAAGCCCTCAATAAACATTAGCCATCATTATGGGCACCACCATCCACCTCTTCCCAGGTGGCCAGATGGCTTTTGCTGCTGCCCCTGATGACATGTCTCTGTCCCTAAATATCCCATATTGTATTGAAGTGATCTGCCTCTGATTATATCCCAGAATTAGAGCAGGGACGCTGTCTCATTAGTCTTGGTGTCCCCTGCACCCAGGACAGTACCAAGCACATGGCAGGTGGTAAAGAAATCATTCGAACGCATGTCTCATGAACTGTATCTCTGAGGTGGCTTTTATTACTGACTTTGATTGAGACTGCGTTCCCTTCAAAGGGGTTAGTTTTACCCATGAAAGGACCGAGTTAATATCCTGTGACCTTGGAGATCTCTCATTCCATTGTCCTTGGAGTGGCCTCCTCCTTTGGTTCCTGACACCTACTTCCCCTGTTGGTTTTGTTTTTTTCAGCCTAGTCTTCCCGTTGAGTAAGGGGTCAGTTTCAGTGAGTGAAGCATTGCTCTGCCTGTCTGGGAGCTAAGAAGGTTCATGTGTCGGTGTGTGGACAGATGATTGTGATGACCAGTCTTAGAAAATGTCATATGTTCATTCGTGTTTATGTGCTCAGGAGCCCTAAAAAGTGTTGCGTGGGGGATTGGACTTTTCATTTCTTAGTTTTCACACGGACATCTTTTGACCTATACTGGAGTTCAGGGCCAGAAAGTAGACACTGGGAAGATTACGTGGCTGTAGGAGGGACAGGAGCAGCATTGTATAGCTGACCTGGGTAGGAACCTCAGGACCTCACTTTTATTTTGAAAGAGCTATTTCTGCAAGAGGCAATTACTGGCTTCCTGTTTGGCTTTCCATCCTCCCCTGCCTCTGCTGTTCAACTTTATAATTGCTGCCAGGAGGGCGAAGAGCCCCAGTGTGGCTCAGGGACAGTGGGAGCTGAGTCTCGGGGAGCTGTGCAGTATTGCCAGCCTCAGGGCTCTGTACCACTGAGGGAAAGCTGCTGTTTAACCCTCACTGCAGTTATGTTAACAGAGATCCCTTTCCCCCAGAGGGAGCTCCTTCTTACTGAGTCCAAGGGATACTGGTGACATCTGGAGGGCAGGGCCACCCCATAACACAGGGACACAGGCACCATTGGTACCCACCCCCTCACCCCCCATTCCAGAACTCTCTCATACTTCCTTGCCAGTTCCCAGCTCCCAGGGCACTCTGGATGCCCTAACTGCACAAAAACCCATCACAAGGCTGTATCTGCCCCTTCCTAGGAGCCTCAAAACAGGCCATGCTTCATGGCTGCCCCTCTGAAATCTTAAATGCAAACAGCCGACTCTCAGGTCTTCCTCCAGACCTATTCTTTCACTTCCTAGAGCCCTCTGCTTTTTCCCTGCTGCCCACTGTGATACCTCTCAGGCACATCACTGCCACCACTCCCTCCCCACTCTCCTCCATCCTCTTGCCCCTTGTTGCTACCTGTTTCATGTAGACATTCACTCTTCGTACACGCTGATGGAATACCACTATATCCCAGGCGGTGGTGGGTCCTCATCAGTAGTAGTGATCAGTTAAGGTGTTCCAGTCCACGTGAAGAGAGACACGTTAAATCATAAATAGGTTCACATGTATATAATTACAAATGTTGATAAGTTCTATGAATCAGGAAAAGGTGCAGTTCTATAACAGAGACCTAGTTTCGTTCAGCATGGGAAGAGGAGGTGCATGGATCAGGGGAGGTATCCCAGAGGAAGTGACACTTGAGTTTAGACCTAAGGATTAGTCACTTGCCCAAGTGAGCAATGGGAAAAAGTATCTTCCAGACAATGTGTGCCAAGGCTCTGAGACAGGGAAGAGCCTGGCATGTTGGAGGACCATAAGGAAAGCTACTGGGGGTGGAAAGCTGTTGGCAGTGGAACACTGAGAGCATGGAGGAGTGTAGTGTGAGATGAAGCTGGGGAGTCAGAGGCCAGAGGATGCAGGACTGTGTGGAGCACATTAGGGGTTTGGGTGGTATTCTACCAGTACTAGGAAGCCTCTCAAGTGTTGTACACTGGAGGAGCCCATTAGCTCCACACAACCCAAAGCCATATTCACCCAGTGTCTGCCCTCTCTGTCCCTCCCCCTGGTTGGCCAAATACATCGGGTTAGTCCTTCATTCCTCCAGAAGTCTGGCAGGCTGGAACGGTCAGGAAGCCCTTCACAGAGGATTGAAGGATGGGAATGACTTGGCCATAGCTGGATGCCAATCGGTGAGGCCTGGAAATGCAGTAAGTGTAACACCTCTACCATTCCGTATACTTCTCATGCAACCCACATGGCAGCTCTGCGAGAAGGCATTATTATTCCGTTTTACAGCTCAGAAGACTGAGGCCTAGGAGAGCCTTCGTAACAGTCATGCTGCTGAGTGACAGACCAGCTAGTGGACCTGGATCTTCTGAGTCCAACCCCAGTGCTCTTTCTGCCCCACCCAGCAGGGTCTGCAGATGGGAGAAAACTCCCTTGGGAGGGAGTGAAGAGAACATGGAGCCCAGTGGAGTAAAGGGCCATGCAGTGATGACACTGGTGTTCCTTTTGAATCCACAGCAGCTCCAGTGCAGCATTGATGGGCTCCTGAATACAGAAGAGTCATAAAGGGCCTGATTTCAATTTAACATCTAAAGAGCGTGAGGTTCCAGAGGCCTCTGTTGCATGGCAGTTCCCCCGCTGGCTCTCACATGGATGCCAGAATCATCAGAGCAGAGATGATCCATCCGGGGACAAAAGCCAGTCTCTTGAGTGTTGGAAAGAGATGACCAACAGCTTGAGCAGAATTGGGTCAAAGCATCTGCAGCCTGGGCTTTGCGTTGGGGCAGGCTGACTTCTGAACCACGCTCCCCAGGGTGCAGAAGGTAAAAGCAGCAGACACAAGTACCCTCTGCCATCCCCAGCACCCCAGAGTGCTCTCCAGCCTAAGAGGCACTCCTCCCATTCCTCCTTGCACTGCAGTCATTTACTTATGGCTTATGCCTGCTAGGAGCCAGGTCAGAGTCATCTTTGTGTGTCTCCCCACCCAACCCCCCCGCCCACATACTGCCTTAGATGCCTACACTTTTCAAACATTACCCATTAAAAGAATTAACCAATCAATCAATTAATAATAAAACAGTTGAGGGGGTGCAGATAAGTAATGTAATTTTTAAAAATTGAAAACACAACACAGTCATGTGGATGTTTCCTCTGGGTTTAAGTCCCAGCTCTGCCGCTTACAAGCTGGGCTAATAGAGACACATTACTTAACTTCTCTCCATCTAAGTTGTTGCATTTGTAACACAGAACTTACGACCAAATGAGTTAACCCACACAAAGTACCTAGCATGGTGCCTGAAGTACACCAGGTGCTCAAGACATAGTAGTTTTCCTTCCACGAATACTTAAATTTGGGCTGTGGAGGTATATGTTAGGGTGAGAATCCTGCCTCCATGGTTTACTCCAGCTGTCATCCTGGGTATCACTGTGTCTCAGTTTCCTCCTTTGCAAAATGGAGATGGTGGGCTGGGCATGGTGGCTCATGCTTGTAATCCTAGCACTTTGGGAGGCTGAGGCTGGCAATCACAAGGTCAGGAGTTCGAGACCAGCCTGGCCAACATGGTGAAACCCCATCTCTACTAAAAATACAAAAATATGGTGGCAGGCACCTGTAATCCCAGCTACTTGGGAGGCTGAGGTAGGAGAATTGCTTGAAACTGGAAGGCAGAGGTTGCAGTGAGCTGAGATCACACCATTGCACTCCATCCAGCCTGGGTGAAAGAGCGAAACTCCGTCAAAAAAAAAAAAAATGGAGATAGTAATCAGGTAATCATAGTAGCTGCCCGATAGTGTTATTGCACATTAAATGAAAGCAAGTGTGTGTACCACTTTCATCCACAATCACTGAGAGAGACATCTCACCCGGGCCAGACTGCATGTAGCCACACTGGGGGAACATTTAGGCATCCCTAGGAATTTTGCAGTCTCTCTGCCCCTCTGGTTTGATCATATCCATGTGAATTCCTGTGTCCACACATGTGTGGACAATGTGGCCCCACCTCTGCCAACTGCAGACATGCACCCCTTTTGTGTTCTAAGCTGGCATCTGCCTAGTAAGACATTTCCATGGTCCTGTCACCAGGGTACACACTCAGCTGCCAGCGTCCTTATATCTCCTGCCCCAGCTCAGCTGCTGCCGGAAATTCCCCACATCTGCTGGCCTACTCAGCATGCAGTGAAATGTGGCATGCAAAGAACACAAAGTGGAAAGTTAATGAAAACAATAAACTCTGATTTTAAAGTCTGTGCTGCTAGAGCACTCCATCTTCAGCCTCTCGCCTTCTGTTTCCCTGTATCTGCCTCCCTCTGCCCCGCTTTCATGACCTTGACCCTTCCCCCTACACCTTGAGCATTATTTGGTGGAAACTGGGAAGCCCCTTCCATCTTCCCACCCTCACCCTGCCCAGCACCAGTGAAAGAAATGAGAGAAATGACTGCTCCGGCCACAGAGTCCTGCCTTTCTGCCACTGTACTTTCTCTGGGGACATTCCTCTGCTCTAGTGTCACCCATGAGGAAACCCTGTGCTTTGGGGATGGTGGGGGAGCGAGAATCAGGTTAGAGGACCTGGATCAGTACTGGCTGCAAAAGCCTTGGGTTTTGACCAGGAAGAGGGGTCAAAGGTACTGGAGAGCCAGAGGCCAGAGTTAGGTTTGTCCCATCTCTGCCACTTATTTGCTTTGTGACATTGGCGAGTGATTTAGCTGAGCCTCAGCTCCTTTATGCAAAAAAAAAAAAAAAAAAAAAAAAAAAAAAGTAACATAGTATCTACTTTGAAGGTTACTATAGCAAGAATTTAGACTGCCTGGAAGCCTTCAGTAAATATTAGCTCCTCTTATCTGTAGTAGCAGTATTAATAACACCTGACATTTGAGATTCCTGCCCCCAGCCTGTCTTGATCATCTCAACTTTGTCACCACAGCTGTTTTGCTGTGTGACTGTCCTGGCCTTGTTCTTGCACCAGTAAACACATCTCTCTATTTCCTGGTTTCCAGACTTTGGACCCCTCCAGACCACTGAGGCCAAGGAGCCCCAGCCCACACTTGCCTTTGACTCCCAGCTACCCAGACCCTATGGGTTATGTTCTTTCTGGTCATGATCACTTGTCATGAGGTCACTGAGGCCTCAGTAACCAGGGAGGCAGGAGAAAGGCAAGAATACTGTCTGATAGAAGGGCTGGTAGTGCCCTGCACTCCTGCTCACACGCTGTGCCCAGCAGGCCTGCCCTGGTTCATTCATTCATTCAGCTGATAAGTATCTAGTAACTCCTGATTCATCTTGGAGAAGATTTGACAACCATGTCCTTATCAGTGTCTCCTCAACCTTGAAAATTTGTTCTCCTTAATGATTCCCAAATCAGATGGGAATAAATTGCAGGAAGTGCTGCTGTCTAGGCCAAACGATCTGAAGAGATCTTGAGTTCTGACCCCAGCCTCCAAAGCTAACACATCAGCTTTAAGTCCAGATGGGAAGGGATGGCACAGTGGCCCTCCTTCCCCTGAGCTGCCCGGGGTCCCCAGCCAACTATGCTCAGTGTTCATTATCTCCATCAGATGCATGTGCTGCCATTAGATTCAGCCACAAAAAAACTAGTCGTGTCTTTACAAGTAACAGTTAAAACTGCAGATGTTCTGTGCTAAAACAGTCCATGAGATGAGGATGCATTGCCAAACTATGTCAGTTAACCAAGACAGGGTAAATGGCAGAGGGACCCAAGAGCTCCTCTTCCAGGGATCCACCAGAAGATTCCATACTAGGAATCTTACTTGACAAATAAGGTAAAAAGAAAGAAGTGTACCATGCCTTCTCTGTCAATGCCCAGGCACAAAGGGAAAAAAATTAAAAGGCATTAGGTGTTCACAGTGTTAAGGCCTTTTATAGCCACAGGACCTACAAGGTTCCAGACTCCAGGTCCAGGCACCAAGGTAGGCCAGGCTTTGGGGCTGGAATCCAGGCCATGTGCAGGCAGGAGTGGTGCCCCACTTCCACCACCTGATGCGCAGGTGGCAAGCTTGACAAGCAGCAAGTCAGACATCCAGCAGGGCTCAAGAGCTGTAGTCCTTCCCCAGCTGCAGGTGTCATGACAACTCAATCAGGAGGAGCTGGAACCTGATAGAAGAGTAGATGTGGACTCGGGTACCGGGAAGCCACTCTGAATCCCTGGGAGCCTTACAACCCAGGGAGAACCAGTTGTGTGGTGTCCCGTATTCTGGGAGGAACAACTCATGCCTTGGGAATAACCACATTTCTCTCTTCTGAAACCATAACTCGTCCCTTGTGGCCCTGAAAATCCCACTCGCCATCAACACAAGGACTGAGGTCTTTGGTCAGAGATTATAGGAGCTGGACATATCCTTATCCATGAGGTTGTTTATTCTACTCCGTTTTATAGATGAGGAAATTAAAGGTGAAAGGGCTCACATTGCAGCCCAAAAATCATCCCAGAAAGGGCATCTAGGCTGGTAGCTTCCAGAGCAGATATTTTTAGACTTGAGACCCTCACCAGATGAAATTATATGGAGAGAGAGAGAGAGATTTCTACATCCTCTGTTATCCACAAAACCTAACACAATGTTAAGAACAAAGTAGGTGCTCTTTGTGAAAAGAATACTATCTGTGGATGTGCGTCTTTCCTGGTGCATGCCATGAATTAGTCATTTCTCTACTTCAGTGTCCTTATTATGTAAATGAAGTGTAACCATCTATCCTCCTGTTACCTTGTCAGGATAGAAGGGAAATACTCAGTTCTCACTTGCATAAAGGAAGGAAACGCATCCTACCCTTTTAAGCAGCCCAGGTCCCAGCCAGCCAACATCCTTTTTGAATGAGCAATACCCATAATAATAGTTCTCATTTGTGACCTGTTATGTGCCAGGAAGGCATGATATAATTTTTCATAGGGTTCTCATTAAAAAAAAAAAAAAAAAAAAAAAAAAAAAAAACCGGGCATGGTGGCTCACACCTGTAATCCCAGCACTTTGGGAGGCCAAGGTGGGCAGATCATGAGGTCAAGAGATTGAGACCATCCTGGCCAACATGGTGAAACCCATCTCTACTAAAAATACAAAAATCAACTGGGCGTGATGGTGCACACCTGTAGTCTTATCTACTCGGGAGGCTGAGGTAGGAGAAGCGCTTGAACCCAAGAGGCAGAGGTTGCAGTGAGCCGAGATTGCACCACCACACACCAGCCTGGGTGAAAGAGCAAAACTCCATCTCAAAAAAAAAAAAAAAAGGAAAACCTACAGAATAGGTTTTGTTATTATCCCCATTCACAGAAGAAATGGAAGCCCAAAACGGCTTAGTGATTTGTCCAAGGCCACATGGTCAGCAGGTGGTAACATCCAGATTTGCATACAGGTCTTGGGAGTCCCACCCCACACTCTTCCCCTACCTCCTTCTCTCTCTTTCCCAGAAATGCTTCACATTCGTTCTGTGCAATTCTGTGAGGTAACTCATTCCTTTTTAGTACAGAATAAAGACAAATTAATTTTTTAAATGAGAATATACACAAAAATAAAGAGAAAACTCCTATAGTCCCACAACTATAGATAACCACTTTTCACATTTTGGTGTATCCACCCAGTAATGTCTTTTCTCAGGTTAACTAAGGTTCTGCCTATAATAGCAGAATTCCAAAATAGGAAGGATAAAACACATCCACTCCCCATCTCCTCTACCTGCCATTTGTCTAGCTTCAAGGGCTGGAAGTAGAGGATACAGTCTACTGCCATGGCTGGATTGAATGTGTGTTGCATCCCCATGCCCCTTAATGCCACCACCCAGCCCCTATATCTTCTCCCAGCTTAGCTGGGCTCATATTTAATGCAAGCTGTCTGAGGAAAGGCACTCAGCACCTTGCCAGGAACCCCAGGGACACTCATTCCAATGTATCTGTATTCAGTCCCTTCCCATCCCTTCTGCTGTCACGTGGGACTCTCCCCTAGACTCCAGAAGAGCCTTCCCCATCTTATTCCCTCTGCAGCTTCCTTGAACTCACCTCATAGCCAGCCCTACCTGCTCTTCCAGAAACACTTGCCCCATTCATTGCGCTGCTTGAAGGAAGCACCTGTTCTGGGCTTTTCTGGAGGTACTGAAAATACAGCAAAGCCTGTCCTCAGGATACATGCAGTCTAGTGGAAAACTGGCATAGACACAAGCAAATCAGCACACTGAAATGTGTACGCAATTGGAAGCCACTCTCAGAATGTGACCTGGAGCTGCAAGTTGAGGATGAAAGGGAGCCAAGGGTAGTGGCTCATGCCCATAATCCCAACACTTTGTGGGGGTTGAGGCAGGAAGATCATTTGAGCCTAGGAGTTCAAGACCAGCCTGGGAAAGGTAGCAAGCCTCCTTTTCTATTTTCAGAAAAACAAAAGGAGTCCAGGATGTAAAGAACTGAAAGAAAATGGTCCTGGGAAAAGGGAACAGCAAATCCAAAGGCCCAACAAGTCCAGTGGGTGGAAGCTTATCTTGTTGAAAAATGAGAAAAGTTCAAGTTGCTGGAATCTAGAGAGCCAGGAGGGAGGGGGTGAGGATGAATGAGGATGGAGAACTGGTGGGGCAAATAAGGAAACATGGACATTTGAATGCAGTAGAAAACCATCGTGGGATTTTTCAGAGATGAGACACGGCCTGATGTACATCTTATAAAAACCACATTTGTGGCTTGTAGGGGCAGCACAAGCTTGGAAGCAGCGCCCCAGTGAGGAGAGGACCTGCATGGTCCCAGATAGAGGAGAAATGGCTTGGAGCAGGCTGGTGGCCATGGGTTTAGAAGAGACGAATTCTGGCCATATTATAGAGGCATAGTGGAGAAACATGTTGGTCCAAGAGCAGATGAGGACTGGGGCATGGTGAAGGACAGGCAGGTCTCCATGCTCGCCACCTGGAATGCCACCCACATCGATTTCCTCTCATCTTTTGGGGTCCCACTGCAGCCCCATTTCCCCTAAGAGGCCTCCTGACCTCTACCCCCAGGCTGTTTCCTCTGCTTCCTCTTGGCACCCCCAGAGCCTGGCATAAGCAGGGCCTTACTCCTGTGGGAGGGCATCTGACCTGTCACCTCGGGTGGGCTGTGACCTCCTTCAGGATGGAGAACGAACGCCCCTGGGCCTAGCACAAGGCCCAGTGACTGGTAAGGAGCCAAAAGGGCTTGCTCTGTGGCCAGAGGACATGACCCTTGTGAGGGACACAGCCTGGGCTTGCACGGCGCTCTGCAGGTGTTAGCAAACACTGCTTCTCTGTGTGGGATAAGGTACTTTGCCCCAAGAAACTCAGAATTGGAGTCGGAAGTCAACCATTTTCAGATGTGACCTAGAAAACTAGCCACTGACCCCAGACCTCAGGGCTGTCAAATAGAAACAAGTCAGCAGAGGACTCCGAAAACCCAGCTGGAGCAACTTAGAGGGCACAAGGTGACCTGACCTCCACATGGTGAAGGTTAAATACACAATGAGAAGATGTCTCCAATGCTGGAAGAACTCACTAAACAGAACAAACACAAGGGCAGTAACAAACATGAAGCCTCTCTCCGCACTGATGACTCTTGAAAAACACTGAAAATGATCTTTTCTGCAATAGGAAAAATACCTCCCTGTGCGCCAAAAAGAAAAGGATGTGGTCAGAAAGGAAGTGGGCAGAGGGGAAAGTGGGAGGGGAGTATTTACAGGCTGCTTGGAGTCTGATATAAACAGTGCAGAATCAGGAAAATCCTAATTTTAACACTTAACTCTGTAATCATGGTTGCAGAGCATCTGAGAATCAGGACCTCTGCCAGAGTCAGGGCTGGAAATTGGCCTCAGGGGCCAGGTGGCTGCCCAGGTGACAGGGGCCTGGCCCTGCGCCATTCCCCGCCTGCTCCGTGCCTCCTCTCTCTTCACTGTCCCACCATGGACTGTTATTTCCAGCTCCTCCTGTTGGAGGGGTTGAGAGGAGAAAGTTGCTGCAAAGTGAGTAATGACACGGAACATGAGGACTCACATGAGCGGGAGCACATTGCTCTCCTTCACATTAGATGGAGGGAAGCCTCAGTGTGCTCAGGGTGTGGTGCTCTCTTTAACTAAACTTTCCACATACCCACATAGTAGCACCTTAGGTTCCAGCCCTGAAGATGAAGAGAAAAGGCAGAATCCTTTTTT
Organism: Rhinopithecus roxellana; assembly: GCF_007565055.1. Taxonomy (NCBI): domain Eukaryota; kingdom Metazoa; phylum Chordata; class Mammalia; order Primates; family Cercopithecidae; genus Rhinopithecus; species Rhinopithecus roxellana. The sequence continues at coordinate 116,199,594 of NC_044556.1, read as the reverse complement.
CCCACCCTCTAAGTGCAGTAAAGTTAACACAGTAGTCAGGATTCCTTTAAAGAGCAGACTGAACATAGTGGTTAGACCACAAACTCTCAGGACAGTGCCTGGCATTCAGGTTAAGAGTGAGCTATGATCAAGGTGATGTTATCAGAACTATAAATATACTCAGCCTTAGAACTAGAGCCTGTATTAGAGATCCCCAGCTGTGCCTGTGTTAACCCTTTAGTTGATTAATTTTTGGAGACATGGTGGTGGGTAGCTGAGGAGGAACCTAGGTGGCCAAAGAGAAGGCATTACGGGGAGCGAGAGGGGTCATTTAGCAATTGTTCCAAAAATGTTTCAATATTTTAACAACTGGCATGGTCATAGCAGTGTGTATCAGCTAATCTCATCCATGACTTTTATTATTTTTCAGAGCTTTTGGACTCTTAATTTTGTACCAGGGAGGCATCATGAGAAAGCATGTGTTTAGAATCAGACCTTGGGTTCACAGCTCAGTTCTGCCCCTCCCTAGCTGAAAGATCTTGAGCAGGTTCCCTACTGCATAGTGGAAAATAGAATGATGCCCACCTCATGCAATTGATGTACAAAGTAGATGTGATACTGGTTGTAAGGGTGCTTTGTGCATGTTAAGGCTAAACAAGCATCAGTGAAACCACACATAACAAAAGGAAAATATTCCAGATTGGAACTGTCCTGGGTTCCAGAATTGTGCATCTAGATCTCCCAGCTCTGCCCATCCCTAACATTTGAGGCTTCAGAGTAAGAATACAAAGGCCTGGGTGCCATATTTCTCAATATTTGTAAGTTATAGCTCAGACTAACAGAGGGCTGAATCAAGTAAGTTCTGTCCTCCTACCTAGACAAGTATACCTTTTATAAAAAACCTAAAGGCTATGTTCAAATTTAGGATTCTTGGACTCCTGAAAGTTTTGTGCCAGAATGTAGCAGCATAGGAACAAGTGACCTTCAGCCCCCTAGCCCCACCCACTTCCCCTCCCACCCCTGGCTCTGTACCCTATTGAAAGAGATGTTCCATCACACATATGTATGTGGGCACCCAACACATGGTCCCAAACTCCATGCATACCCCCAACAAACAGCCACCCTCTGGGCACCCCTTGGGCCCAAAAGTACATACACAGTGGAGTGGACTGCCCTTGGAAAGACAGGACAGGGAAAAGGCCTGAATAGACTCTGGAGGCATGTTTAGAGACATTTGGGCTGGAAATGTTGAGATCCTAGGTACCCAGAGAGTGTTCTGGAAGGAGGGGCACATCCTCTCAGCCCCACAGACTTCTTACCCAGTGTGAAAGAGCGTGGCCAGAAGATACCAGAGTGGGTCCCTTCAAAGGGTGAGGCCATCCAGACACAGTGGTTGATGCCTGTAATCCCAGCAACTTGGGGTGCAGAGGCGGGAGGATCACTGGAGGCCAGGAAGTCAAGACCAGCCTGGGTAACATAGCAAAACTCCATCTCTTTTAAAATGGTTTAAAATTAGCTGGGCATGGTGGTGCATGCCTGTAGTCCCAGCTACTCCAGAGGCTGAGGCGGGAGGATCGCTTGAGCCCAGGAGTTCAAGGCACTGTGCTCTAGCCTGGGTGACAGAGTGAGACCCTATCTCTAAAGAAAAAAAAACAAAACATGTAAGGCCGGGCCAGGGCTCCCGTCACCTGGGTCTAAGGGTAGTACTGCCCCAGATTTCAAAGCCTGCCCTAGAAGCTCTCTAGACTTGAAACCATCAGTCTTCCATGTGTGGTTCCCCCTGACTCCTATCCCACACCGCATCAGGGGACATTAGTATCCGTAGAGTCCCTGCACAACTGCCCACTCCCTGCCTCCAAGAATGTTGCTGGCAGCCTCTCTCCAGACTGCCCAATGACTGCAGGGCTTCAGGGGGAGCAAAGTGGGGTTCTCAGAGAGGTTACTCTACCCCTTAAAGGCAATGGGAGAATTTGTTGGGTCTGAGTGGAGTCTTGACCTAAACCCATGGACTCCTTATTTGAATGAAATGCTTAACATGATGTTTGATTGAGATTTGCCTCTTTCTTTTAAAAATGGGATGCAGAAAGCATGAAGGTTGCAATAATCGATATCTTCATTATTAGGCCCATTGGCAAGTCCATTAGTTGTGAGCTTTGGGTCAATGGCTGATTGTCTGAAGCAAAAACACTGTTTATCACAGTGAGGAGAAGGGTTGTAGGAGAAGGAAGGGAATTAGATAATAACTAATGTTGACGTCTGGGCGCGGTGGCTCACGCCTGCAATCCCAGCACTTTGGGAGACCGAGGCAGGCGGATCACCAGGTCAGGAGATGAGACCATCCTGGCTAACATGGTGAAACCCCGTCTCTACTAAAATACAAAAATTAGTTGGGTGTGGTGGAACACGCCTGTAGTCCCAGCTACTCGGGAGCCTGAGGCAGGAGAATCGCTTCAACCCAAGGGGTGGAGATTGCAGTGAGCCAAGATCGTGCCACTGCACTCCAGCCTGGAAACAGAGTGAGACTCTATCTCAAAAAATATATATATTATATATTTTTTAATATAATATATAGAAAATATATAATATATAAATATATAAAAATAATATTTTATATAGAGAGAGAGAGACATCATGTGTTGTAGTTTATAGAGCATTTGCTCCTACATCATCACTTTATTTGATTTCTGTAATAGTTCTGAGATGTAGGGAGACTTGGAGTTATTTTTCTTACTGTTTTACACATGAAAGTATTTAGCTGTGCTAAGTACTTCCCATTCATTATCTTATTTAATTCTCACACCAAGTACATCAAGTAAGTATCATCTTTATTCCTTATTTCTTAGATGGAGAAACTGGTACAGAAAGTTCACACAACTAGTAAGTAGTAGCACTAGGTTTACAGGCCTAAGCAGTCTGGCTCCAGAATGCTGCTTTCAGCCATGATGCTGGACCAGGTCTCTACTTCATCTCTCTTCTCCCCTTTGTTGCCCACTTCTTCTTTTTTCCTTGTGCTTGTTAACTGCCTTGCAGAATGACTTCCACCAGCATATCTTTACTGCTGTCTTGAGAATTAACAAGTTGAATGGCTTTTTCTCTTCAATTTCTGTGACTTTTGACACTGCTGACTCCCTGAAATTCTTGACTTTGGAAATTAATTCTCCTTTTTTACTGGCTATTCCTTTGCTTTTTATACTTTTCTTTGTCTCTGGCCATGTGACAGGTCTGTCATCCTCAAAGAGCTCACCCAGCACCTGATCCTCTCCATGCAGATGGTTGCCAAATTTAAACATCCCTAGCCCTGACTTTCTTCTAAGCTCTGGACCCAAGTTTGCAATTAACTCACAGACACAGTGTCAGCCTGTTTAGTCAATTCCACAAAAACGGTAGTGTCCAAATTGAAATTCATGGTCTCCTCTCATCTTTCACTTCAGATCAATTTGATATTTATTCAGCAAATAATATTGAACTCCTTCTATTTTTCCAGCACTGTTCTAGGTACTGGAGGTATAGCAGTGAATAAAATATATAAAATCTGCCAGGCACGGTGGCTCAAGCCTGTAATCCCAGCACTTTGGGAGGCCGAGACAGGCAGATCACGAGGTCAGGAGATCGAGACCATCCTGGCCAACACGGTGAAACCCCGTCTCTACTAAAAAACACAAAAAACTAGCCGGGCGAGGTGGCGGGCGCCTGTAGTCCCAGCTACTCGGGAGGCTGAGGCAGGAGAATGGCGTGAACCCAGGAGGCAGAGCTTGCAGTGAGCTGAGATCCGGCCACTGCACTCCAGCCTGGGCGGCAGAGCGAGACTCCATCTCAAAAATAAAATAAAATAAAATAAAATAAAATCTTTGCCTTCTTAGGTATTATATTTGGAGAGTGGGATGAGGGGAGACAGACTGTTAACAAAATAAGTGAGTTATAGTGTATTAGAAGGTGCTATGGAGAAAAAACAAAGCAGAGATGGAGGATGGGGAGCACTGGGACAGGAGGTTGCAATTTTAAATATGGTTGTTAGGAAAGATTGCAGTTAGAACGTGGTATTGGAGCCAGGAATGAGGGAGGCAAGGGAGCGAGCCTTTCAGATGTCCAAGGGAATATTGTTCCAGGTGAAATGAACAGTAAGTGCAATAGGCCCTCAGGTGGGAGTTTATTTGGCATGTTCAGTGAACAGCACAGAGGCCAGAATGGGCAAGAGGGAGAGAAAAGGAGATACAATCAGAGAGGAAATAGGGAACCAGATCATGTAGGACCACATAAGCCATTTTAAGTAGCTGAGCTGTTCCTGAGTGCTTTAGGAGGCATGGAAACGTTTTGAGCAGGAAAGTGACACGATTTTACAAATATTTAACAAGATCACTGTGGCTGCCATGTTGACAATAGACCAGGGAAGCAAATTTGAGTAATTAGCAAGGAGACCAGTTAGAAGGCCACTGCAGTAATCTAAGAGAGACAACTCTAGCTTGGACCAGTGTCATGGTGATGGGGGTAGTGGGAAGGAGTAGAATTCTAGATATATTTTGATTGCATCCACAGGATTTGCTGATAGGTAGCATGTGGAATGTGAGAGAGTGGCCAAGAGTGACTCCAAAGTTTTTGGCAAGTGGGCAGGTGAATATATGGATTTGGAGCTCAAGGGAGCAATCCAGCCTAGAGATACAAATTTGGAAGTTGTCACAGTGCAGATGGTACTTAAAATCATGAGACCAGATGAGATCACCAAGGAAATGCAAATAGACAGAAAAGAGAAGACCAAACCCTAAGCCCTGGGGCCCTCCAATGTTAAAAGGTTGAAAGATGAGGCAGAACCAGCAAAGGACAATGAAAAAGAAATAATGAGATATAAAGAGAAATGAGATATAAAGAGAAACAAGATTAGTAAGTATGCATCATGTGCCAGACACCATGCTCCAGACAAAGGATACAAAGACAAATACGACCCCATCCTCACCATCCTCATGCTCTAATGCAGGAGTCAGGTACTACACCTTGAAATACCATTGTGATTGGTTCAGGGATGGGTGTAAAATGTCAGGGACAGTGAGACCACAACCTTGTTACTTTTGTGAATGATTTACACACACACACACACAGAGTCAGCCATACTTGCCTCTTCTGAGTGATTGTTTTTCTTTGTCTTCTTTTGTCTCTTAACAGGCAATTGGTTACCAAACCTTGGAGAACCTACCTTTGTAATATCTCTTATATGTGACACCTGTCCATTTTCTCAGCCACCAGTCTAGATGAAGCCATCATTAAAGATCACTTGCAGTGTTGCAGAAGCTCCTAAACATCCTCGTTCCCTCCCTTTAGCCCTCTAATCCTACTTTTTTCATCTACTTTTTTCATTACTCTTCTTCCTTGCAGTTAACTCTCCTGAGCAAAAGTCTCACCACCTCTAGGATGCAGCCCAAGTACCTAAGTCTATTTTTGAAGATGCTCCACAAACCCGATACTACCCTGCGCCCCCAGCAGTATCTTCACTCTTCCCAGTGTTCTCTGTTTCCTGGACACGCCACATCCATGCTTGATATCACACTTTAGCCTATGACGCAGTCTCCCACCTGGTATGCCTGTCTCTATTCCAAAGTGTTCATATCCCATTTCCTTCACAAAGCTTTTCCCCTGCTGTAGCCTGCCTGGTTGTCCATGTCTCTGAATTGCTGTATCACTTGGAGTCTCTGACACTCATTTTTATACATAGGTATGTGATGGCATGAGTAGTCACTAAAATACATTCATATTCACTAATTCATTCAGTTTCATTTAAGTGTGCCTCCTCCTTTTAAGGATAAGCAACTTTCAGTGCAAGGCATGATAGTATTCTAATAAATAGATTCTAAATGAATAGTAGATGTTAGATTTTTTTAAAGGTGAGTAAATATGTAAAGTATAAAACTGTAATAAAACACTTTGTTGTATACAAGTTCTACCAAGCTCCAGGAATATAGTCATGAAAATAATTCAAATAAAGTATTTATTCTTTTAATAAATAGTTATTAAGTTTTATGTGCCAGCAATGTGCAAGACACTAATTATTCAAAAATAAGTCATAATTCCAAGCCTCAAGAAACCTGTAATCTAATGGGGAAGACACATAAATCCTTATAATATAATCTGACACCTGTAGATGTAGATATATCTGTGGGTGCACGGAAGAGAAGGCTTCATGAAGGAGGTGATACATGTGGTGATTCTCAGAGGATGAGTAGTTCGATAAAGTGGAAATTGAATAGGAGGAGGAACAGCATAGGCACAGGGCACAGCGGTGGAAGTGAGACGCATGGTGTGTGGGGATGGGGAAGCCAGATGATGGAGAGCCAGTATGTCCTGTTAAGGAACTTGAATTTTACCCTGTGGGTGATGCCAGCGATGTCCATATAGAAAAGCCTTGGAAGGATTTTATGTTTAGAAAGAGCATGATCAGATTTGCATGTTTGAACACTTGGGCAACCTAAAAGATGGATTTGAGAGGGACCAGAGTTGGATGCAAAGAGACAAGTTATGCGCCATTACAGTAGACCAGGTAAGAGATGCTGAGGGCTTGGATTAAGTGAAGGCAGTAAGAGTTGGATAGGGAAAAGGAGATAAAGTCAAGCATCACTATGGGACAAAATTCACAGGATGCAGTGATACAGTCACTGTGGCAGCCTAGGGGAAGGTGTGGGAAGAGCCAAAGATGGCCCTTACTTCTGACCTGGAAGACTGGGTGAGCAGTGGGCCACCTCCTGCAGCACAGACAGGGGAAGACGACTTGGTTTATGGTGGAAATGATGAGTTCAGTTTGAGCCATATGGAGTTGGAAATGCCTCCAGCATTCCATTCAAAGTAATCCCCTTAAATGGTCATTGAGTGACTCAAATAGTGCTACTGTTCTTGGAGCTTTACAGAGACTTCTCAAAAAACCATGACCAAAGACATTTTATCACCTACATAAACCAGTCATGCATTTTATAGACCTAATTCTCTTTTTGGAAAAAAAAAAAAAAAAAGAGAGAGAGAAAGGAAGTGAGGGAAAGACAGAGGGAAGAAGGGAAGGTCACTTCCTTGGGGTGTACATTAGTATCTATTTTTCATAAAGGAAAAATTTGATATTTTTCACATCTAAAGCAGCCCCCTATTCACCAGACTTAAGTCATAATGAATTTTGGCTGTTTCCAAAATCAAACCATCCCTTAATGATGTAATCCTAATTCCGTAGGGCTATGGAGGAGCACATGCCTCTGACCTGAGGAATTCCCAAAAGCACAGTTGCAGAAGTAACAGCAGTGTGTTTGAAACTAAAGTGTAGCCTCCAATGTCACTATTCCCAATGTCTACATGTGGCCAGATGTGTTTGTTCTGATGTGATAATTAAGAAGCCTGTTATATTTCTCTGTTCCAGAAACTCCTCCAAGGAAAAGGTCTTTTCCTTCCCTCCTGAGAGAGCCACAAGAGTGTGTCTTTATTGTATTATCTCTTTCCCCCCCGCCCCCCCACCCAAAAACCTGGGACCAAACTAAGTTTTATGATTGGTCTTACAAGGCTGACTTACAGACCCTGGGCCCAAGTCTCTGTTCACACAGCTCTGGGCAGGAAGGCAGGAGGCAAAAATACGAGAACTATAAAGACTCTATAGATAAAGTCACTGAATCTACTAGCAAGATAGTCCTGAAAAGGACTGTGTTGTAACAGAATCAAAGTACATCCACTCAAAACCAAAGTCCCCAGGCAATATGCCACAGTAAACCCAGTGTGTAAGGTGGGAGAGCAAGAACAGTCTGCCACTGCTGGGAATGCTTGCCCTTCAATTCTAAGGAGGAAATCAAAGGCCAGCAGGGACTGGTTACAACCAAAATGAAAAACAAGATTTAGGCAACACAGAAAATAGATGTATTATGACTGAAGAATTGTCTTAGCCCTTTGCATGGGGGCATGAAACTGACTCCAGTATGGTTATTTCATGAACCCAATGAGCAGATTGGGTCTCTACCCAACTTCTGACCCACTCAAACAACATGTACTCCCTTTTGTACAGTAAGAAATGGCATAGAATTACCTGGGCACTCCTGCCCCCAGCTGCAAAAGCGTATGTAGCAAAATGAGCTCTCTCTGACTTTCTGCATCAGGTCAATTCCTTACTGTCTGCCAACCATGATACACTGCAATTATTCCCAGCAGTTACCAAGGGCATGACAAGAGAAAAGGCTCTTGCAGCTGTGGGCTTACCTCCTCCCCAGGCAGCCAAGCCCTCCCTTCACTTCAGGCTGGGGCTGACTGGCCTAGGAGGTACTGTGAGGGGTCAGTAGGAGGCAGTAGTTAGTGTCTCCATGTCCCCATGTGACAGTAAAGAATACTGAGATGTTAATCAGCACCAGCTTGACAATGCAGCTCCCTTTTAGACCACTTGTATAAAACCCTGCAGGATCTTGTGTCACTTCGTAGGAGGAAGAACTTTATATCAGACAAGACAACTACCTCTTAGCTGATGAATAAAGCAGTCACATTTCTTTAATTATTAAATTCTAGTGCATTATTACCAAGCACCATCCCTGGTACCCGGAGTGAAAATATGAAGAATGCATAATCAGATTCTGCTGACTAGACTTCTGCCCTTATTGGGGTCCAGTCCAGTTCTCTGTGACTGGTCCTGGAGCTGCTAACTCATTGGACAGCCTGAGTCCTGCCTGCTCTGCTCTCTCCAGCACTGTGTAAGGGCACTTTGGGAGGCAGTATGATTTAGTGGTCAAAACCATGGACTTTGAAGTCAGGCAACTCCCAGCTTCACCTCTTGCACTCTGTAGGACCTTTTTCATGTACCTTAACATGTTTAAGCCTCCCTCCCCTCATGTGTTAAATGGAAATAAAAATTTATTTATCTTGTGGAGTATTTTGAATATTAACTGAGATGATGTACTTAGTCCAATGGTTGGAATAGAGTAACACTCAATAAGTATCAGCAATTATTATTAGCAACAGTCTGCAGCAGTGGGGAGAGACACTGGTTCCTCCTTCTGTACAAGGTCAGAGGCAGCCAGGAGTAGGTTGGTGCTAAATGGCAAGTTTGCCAAACTAAGCTATGAGGCTTCTAGGCTGAACTGGAAGGCAACGAGAGGGCAGTGCATTAGAGTTTATGCCAGCCTGTAGAACAACTTTCACTTTCAGGTGTTTTTCCAGAAGATGACCATTATTTCCTCATGTTATGATTTTCTATGCCTAAGTGATGAATTGGCTGATGCCTAAGATTTAAACAACCCTCTTTGTTGAGTAGAAATTCTATTACTGTGATTTCCTAAGAAATTAATATAACCTTTAATTTTGCCTCCTTTTGCCCTTCTTTCCACCAGATACTGCCTTCCAAGTACATCGAATTTCAACCATCGTTTCTTCCCAAAAAACAAATCTTACACTCATATTTCCAAGAAAGTGGTCCTTGTAATGGAATTCCTCTAAATTGCTGATTACCATCATCTAACTAGTTGATGTCTCTTTGTGGTCTCACAACTGCCTCTTTGAGCTTCCTGTTCTCAATTGGGTCAGCCATGGTTGTGTGTAACTTGTTTTGGCACGGCTTTGTTATTTTTATTTTGGTTTGTTCTCGTTTAATCCTGAAACAGCACAGCATAGAACTTTTTGACCTGAATTCCCCTGTGAACTTCTCATTTTGCCCAAGTTGACTATGTTAGTAAGCAGTGAGCACCTCTCCAGCTTTTGAAAAATTCATTCAGCCTCTTCTTTTCTTGTGCATGTCTTCTGCTTTGCCAGGTCAAGCTGGGAACTGCCTGACTTGAGGGAAGGGAGAGTAAAAGCCATCAGTGACTCAGATGGGGTGAGCTACCCTTGGTACGGGAACACCACAGAAACTGTGACCCTGGTTGGCCCCACCAACAAGATCTCCAGGTTCTCCGTCAGCATGAATGACAACTTCTACCCCAGTGTGACATGGGCAGTGCCTGTGAGCGACAGCAATGTGCCGCTGCTCACAAGAATCAAGAGAGACCAAAGTTTCACGACCTGGCTGGTGGCCATGAACACCACCACAAAGGAGAAGATCATTCTGCAGACCATCAAGTGGAGGATGAGGGTGGACATTGAGGTGGACCCTCTTCAGCTCTTGGGGCAGCGGGCCCGGCTGGTGGGCAGGACTCAGCAGGAGCAGCCCCGGATCCTGAGCCGGATGGAACCCATCCCCCCTAACGCACTAGTGAAACCCAATGCCAATGATGCCCAGGTCCTCATGTGGAGGCCCAAGCGGGGGCCACCTCTGGTTGTGATCCCTCCTAAGTAGAAGCAGACTGGCCTGACTGTGTGTGGATCACATGCCTCTGAGACATGCAGTGAGGGTGCCAGGGGTGGCAGGAGCCAAACTGAGTTTCTGAGCCAAAGCAGACCTCTTGGTTTGCCAGCCTTTGCAGCCACTTTTGAAGAGTAGGGCTGCTCCTTGGGTGGTAGAACCATAATCCTTAGGAAAAATCCCTTCCTCTTAGGAATAAAGAAATCACTGATTTGACAGACTTGCTGTGATTACCATGCAAGTAGCCATATTTTGGAGCTGACCAGGATGATTCTTTTATCTGAACTATTGACCATTTCTTTCCTGTGAGATGCAGGGGATGGAAACAAAATTAAACAGTGCCAGTGGCAAATGCTGCTTCCCAACCAATAAGAAGTAGGAGTGAAAACATCCACACCAGGTGGTCGTAAGGCAGACTCCTGCTGTCTGACTGGAGGGTGCTGGGGAAAAGGGTGGTGAAAGAATGGGTGATGGGGAGAGGAAAGAATAAGGTTTCATTACACATTAATACCTCTGCATTTATTACTTGATCAGATTGACACACACTTACTGGAATGAATGAACACTTAGAAAACTAGACAAATACTGATATTTGTTCCTTTCTGAGGGAGAAACCTCCTTGGAACTGTCCAAGGTGCTGATGTGAACTAACGGAAACACTTCATTAGTTCCATCTACCCACCTCTTTCCAAAAAGATTGCTTATTCAGAGTATTTTTAATCACAGTATTTGGCTTGGTAATTCCTGTGTTCTGCAGTAGTTAGGATATTTGGGGCTCTGTCCATGTTTTACTGAAATCCTAACTGTGATTTTGTTTACAGCTGCTTATTCTCTTCCCATGATTAGCCCTAAATTTATATTTAAAAAATTATAAGCCGTGAATCCATGTAAGATTTCAAGAACATTTCAGCAAGTAAGAACAGTATTTTCGTTCTATTTCTTTTGAGTTTCTGAATGATCTGAACACATAGAATGGACACGTGTGCACAGACACATGCACGCATGCACACATGAAGGATGCGTATAGCATAATTACTAGCATATTTGCCACCAGTGCCTACATATCTGCCTGTAGCCTTTGTATGTACATACACTGTATGATTATATATATATTTTAGCTCTATTTCACAGAAGCTCAAACTTGAGCATTTGTGAGAAACTACTTCTTAAGCCTTAACTTTAGAGCTCTTTAAAGAAAATCTAAGCTACTCATATTAAGTAAGCCTGTATTGCTAAGATTTATCCAGTAAAGATGAGAGGCCAGGTTTTCTTTAATCAGGCCAATATAAAACTTATTTTTGAGGGTTTCCAGTCTTTACAGTGAGGATTTTTGCAGTTCTAGCTTGAATCACCCTTCCTCCCCTCCCCCCCTCCCCCACTCCAAAAAAAGAACTTTTCCCTTTATTCTCAGTAATTCAGCCATATATATGGTTGTATATATATTTGCTTGTTCACCACCCCCCTCCATGCAAACTAATTATAAAATTTTCACATTGTCATTGTAGATATAGTAAGTAGACACTGCTAGCTTAATTTCAGAGGTAGAAAGTTGAAGTTCAAGGCAGTTCTACAATCTCGTGATTGGCTCCAAAGAGCTGTCTTCTACTAGAGTTTGTGGATAGAGAATAAAAAGCAGGAAGGTTTATTACTTTTATTAAAAATTCAATTTAGTGTAATTTATTTCAGATTCTAGTACCAGGGGATGGTACTTATTTACGTAAGAGTGCTAACAGATCTGCTCCAAATTATGTAGTGTTAACCTCACACCCCAACCATCAACTATTCTGTTATAGATTAGTTATTGATGGCAGGTTATTTATAACAGCACGTTAATAATACATCAGTGGCTCACAGAGGACCTGGAGACATTCATTTAGAAATAATTCAGCTGTTACATTTGAAATTCTCTGTCCCTTCCCATGTTTCCTTGTTTTACTGGGAAAGGCAGCCCCCAAGAGCTCCGTGGCTAAAATACAAAGCAGCTTATTTTCCATGCTGACACCACAGGCCGCAATCTCTCCCCCAGACTGAATTAGACTCTACCCCTGTGGGATTCTGGGGAGTGGATACTGATCCTAGAATCTAATCCGTGTGGCCCAACTTGACGAAAACCTGACATTTTAAACTCCAAAGTTGTAACAACAGATTAATGAGAATTTACATTACAAAATGCTATGGAAAAGTTACGTTTTCAAATTCCCCTAGTACATTAAAATACTATATGACTTACACAACTATATTTACAAATAACTTTTTCAGAAGCATATCTGTATTTCTAAAGCAAGGTGTAGCATATTTAGCTAGACTTGTTTCCCGTGAAAAATCACACTTGTTCAGAGTTTTAAATTAACCCCACAGCAGTTTACTAGGAAATTGTGTAATGACAAAAAAAAAAAAAAAAAAAAAGGGAAAGTGCTTATGAAAGTTAAAAGCAGCATATACATTGTGATTATTGTTATTGATACCATTGTGAACTCTACAGTTGTATCTCTCAGCTCTGAAGTCAGCCTGGCAGAACGCTCTATTGCCCTGTAGCCAATTATTTTCAAGTTACTGTTGTTTTACAAGGAAATGACCCCTTTTCTTCCTGTGATTTGTGGGTCATTATCTTTCTGCTTAGTCAGGATATTGCCAAATGAAAGTCTGTCATACAAGAGAGAATTAACCTTGAAATCTCTGTTGAGGTCACCTCTGCCCTCCCATCCAGTCCTCCTTCCCCTCAAAGTGCCTGGGCCTGACGCCAGATGCCATCAGTTTAAAGGGGCTCATTTAGTGCCTTAAGTTTTAGTTGGGTGGTCTCAGGACTTAGACACACACAACACATGGCTTCTTGGTGGCAACAGAGTTTTGAATTCTATAGGAAAAAGCATTTCATCAGGTCTTAAGTTTTCTTTTTTTTTTCTTTTTTTTTTTGAGACGGAGTCTTGCTTTGTCGCCCAGGCTGGAGTGCAGTGGCCGGATCTCAGCTCACTGCAAGCTCCGCCGCCCGGATTTACGCCATTCTCCTGCCTCAGCCTCCCGAGTAGCTGGGATTACAGGCGCCCGCCACCTCGCCCGGCTAGTTTTTTTTTTTTTTTTTTTGTATTTTTTTAGTAGAGACGGGGTTTCACCATGTTCGCCAGGATGGTCTCGATCTCCTGACCTCGTGATCCGCCCGTCTTGGCCTCCCAAAGTACTGGGATTACAGGCTTGAGCCACCGCACCCGGCCAGGTCTTAAGTTTTCTTAATCAAGTCCTTTGAGATCTTTTAGTCCATGATCTTGAAGGAAATTGAGGCCTCATTAAATTAGGTCATCTATTCAGAATCGTATACCTACCTAGCCAGCTGAAGAGCCAAAAGAAGGCACCATCTCCCAAATTTCATCTGACAACATGGTCACACTTAGCGAGGACCCACAGCCTCTTGTCTGCAACCAAAACATTATCATCATCCCTAATCCATTCACCCACAAACCAATGAGTCTAAAAACTAGAGACAATTGGATCCATCCTTTAAAGAACAAGAGAAAATCCCTGTTACTATTATATAAAAGAAAATTTGAATGTTCCAGATTCCCTTTATCTGTGACGGCTGTTTTGAGGTTGAACCCTTAATCTGGGCCCTTCGCTGCATGCACTTGACATTCCTGGGTCATTGCTGTAGCCCACATACCTAGCCAGAAGAAGAGCCAAGCACATCTCCCGAATCTCATCTCACATGAGATGGGGGCACATGAGAAGGTTGGAGGCTAGTCCCCTATCCACCTTCCATTCCATGGACCTTTTTTTTTTTTTTTTTTTTTTTTTTGAGACGGAGTCTCGCTCTGTCGCCCAGGCTGGAGTGCAGTGGCCGGATCTCAGCTCACTGCATGCTCCGCCTCCCGGGTTTACGCCATTCTCCTGCCTCAGCCTCCCGAGTAGCTGGGACTACAGGCGCCCGCCACCTCTCCCGGCTAGTTTTTTGTATTTTTTTAGTAGAGACGGGGTTTTGCCGTGTTCGCCAGGATGGTCTCAATCTCCTGACCTTGTGATCCGCCCATCTCAGCCTCCCAAAGTGCTGGGATTACAGGCTTGAGCCACCGCGCCCGGCACCATGGACCTGTTTGCAACTCCCTCTCTCCTGGTGCTGGAATGACATCTCATACGTCAGAATCATGTGCTGAGCAGCAATTCCGATCAGTAAAATAAAAGAACTATGATTTATAGAGTGTTTTTACAGAAGTCTTCCACATGCATTTTCTCATCCCCAGTCTTATGAGTGTAATACTCTTAAGGAGTGTTATTATCCCCATTTTCAGATAATAAATTGAGACCAAAGAGGTTAAGTGACATATCCATGAGTACACAAACAAAATGTCAGGAGCCAAGATTCACATGGGGCCTTTTGGCTCCAATTTCCATGCCCTTCCATTCTCCTTTTCTGCTTCTCCTGTTCATCCCTGCCTAGAGGGCACAAAAGAAAAGGAAGGAAAGGAGAAAGCTGGTCACTTTCATCTACACAGTCATGTAGTCTCTCCCAATCTATTAAATGGATATGCTAAACATACGAGAACAAACACTGCTTTCTTATGTAAAGAAACCCTTTGGGAGGTTATCCCAGAAAATAATGCCTGACAGAGGCTGCAGTGTGGGTGAGCTAGCTGTCACTCAGCAGCTCTTAGCAGAGTACTGGTAATTGGAGTAGGAAATCTGCTCTCCTGGTCTCAGAATCCCTGAAGCACCACAAGGCCAAAAAGGGGAAGGAAAGCATGCATCCTGCAACTGAGGTCCCAGCTGAACAAGGCCCTGCCACCCGCCGTCCCTCAACATGGCAGGAGCAGCCTTTGGGGTGTGAGCAGTGGAAACAATGGCTTTCCAAGCCCTGGTTGGCACATTGAACATGCTTGTTAGAACTGAGGGCACAATTAAACATTGCAAGAGCCAGCTCCCAACTGAGTTGCAAAGAAAGATGTAAACACACACACACACAGACCCACCACACTCACATACTCTTCAAACTGAAAAGAAAATTAATCAAAAACCCAACGAATGCCTGAACTCTATAATTAAGCCTAAATGATCCTTAGATAGAAAGGGAGCTGAGTGAGCAAGCTCTGTGCACACAGATATTTTTACCCCAGAGTCTTACTGCCATTAATTTCTTTTGAGATCTTGAGTACATCTGGTTCCAGTTTCCCTGGTAGGACATCTGCCTATGGAAGACCATCAGAAGAGTTGCCAGTTCAGTGGCCAGAGGACAGTCAAGGTTATTTGGTCATTCCAAACACTTTCACAGGAAGGCATCTGGGGAGATGGAGTGTCATCCCCATCCCCCACCCAGGTCAGTGGTGCACCCGCCCATGACAGAGCCCATCAACAACCTTAGGGTCCTAAAATTCCCTTTATGTATAAGTGCTTTACGGTTTTTTTATAAAGAGTTTTTCATTTCCTTTGTGTAGAATGAAAGGCATCTTTGTTCTAGATGGAAAGTCTTAATATTGGCCTGATCTGTCATTGTTGTTATTAATAGTAACAACATTCCCATCTGATTAGTATGTTACAGTTTACATAGTACAGACACAAATATTTTGCCATTTTATCCTCAACAATCCTGTAATATTTTGGCATTATGTCACCACTTTATAATGAAGAATTTGAAGCAGAAAGCTCAAGTGACTTGTCCAAGGTCATACTAATTTAGTGGTGCCCTAAGAACTTGAGCCCTCTGCACACAGATATTTTTACCCCAGACCTTTACTGCATTCTCACAGAACATTCTCTCCCTGGTTAAATGCAGACACCCTCCTCCACTTGTCCAGCCACTACTGTTCCTCAGGCAGGGCTGACTAGGGAAGAGTGCCCTAATTGATCTCTTGTACTTCAACCGGACAGAATAAGCTCTACTGAGGAGTCAGGGTTCAGGTGGCCCAGGCTGTGCCTTCAAGTGGTTTCTCTCCTGTCCCACATTAGAAGGGAGGCCTACTTGGGTGCTCTGAGGTAGGAGGCCAGAACCCGGGACATCAGCATGACTTGAGATCTTGGAGGTCCTGCTGGTAGCTGAACTTGAACAAATCATTTAACTTTTCTGAGCCTTGGCTTCCTTCTCTGTTAACTGAGATATTAATACAGCCCACCCAGTGTCACAATCAGAAAGACAAAGTGGGATAATGTCTGAAAATACTCCAAATTGCCTGATGTGCTGCCTCATGTAAGATATTAAGACTTGAGTAGAATCACAGGGCCTGAAACTGATGGCAGGCCCTCTGGCCTCATCTACTTGGAAGCCCAAAACCATCTCAGGAGAACCCGCTCTTCCTGCCAAGTGAGGCCTGGCCCCTGCGGAGAGTGGGCCCCATTTCCCCCAGCCACCTTGCTTGTTCGGGGAGACCTGAACCCTGGTGGTCAAGGAAGGAAAGATTTTTGCATAGCACTCCGGGAAGCAGCATTAGAAAGAATGTGTAGCTGGAACTCCAAGAGGCCTTTTGGAAAGGAAAGGAGGCTGGAATGTCAAATCTAGGCCAGACTTGAAATCCCAGCCCAATTTGCATAGTTTAAACCTAGAGAAGCCAGCCAGGAACAGCTGCATTCTTCCGGTTATGGGCTCAGACAAGAGATAGAGGAAAATATATGTATATATTCAAAGTTTTATGTGGGTCTCTACACAGTTTTTGATGTCCCAGATCTTGGCTGGGCCCCCACAGTTTAACGGTGTTATTTCACATTTGGCCATGTGGGTGCAAATAAAATGAAGGAATACTTCTTTGTATCCTATAGCCCCCAGGCTGTCTCACCATACTGGAGGCATATACGATGATGGCCTCTGTCTCTCTGCACCTGCCCAAGGCAGCCCCATTCCCCATGGCCCCACATGGACCAGCCACACTGTTTGCCTCAGGGCTGCTTCCCAAGGGCTCCCTGTCCTAATACCCAAACTGTGCCTCTCCCAGCTGGGCCTGGGAATGGCCCCTAAGAGAACCTAACTAACTCTTCTTACCAGGACAAATGTGAAGCCAGGCCTCTGGGCAGCAGGCCATGTGGCCAAGCATAGGAGCCCCTCCTCTGCCTCCAGGCCCACATTTGTCCTTGGCTAACCCAGAAAACGGGTTGATCTTCAAAACAGCTGAGTGCTGGGTCAGAAATGCCCGGGAGAAGGGAAAACATATTAGAATTACAGCAATGATGGGAGAGGCCAGAGACACAGAGCACAACCCAGTGTCACACGGACCTCACTGGGGACTGTGAGAAATACAGCCAGTGCCATGAAGTATTTGATAGTGAGATTGCTGAGCCTAAGGCTGTTCTCAGGCTGGCTGAAGGCCAGTATTACTAGGAACAGAGAGGAAATATAAAGGAGGAGAGATTGTTTGCTTCATGCCAGTCCTGGGACTGGGTGAGCCAAGCAGGCACTAGGATCCAGGATATTTTTATTTATTATTATTTTTTCACAGAGTTGGAGTCTTGCTATATTGCCCCGGCTGGTCTCATAAGATCCTGTATTTAAGAAGGCACTCACTCTCAGGCTGTGCCCAGGCCTGAGAGTAAGACCCTTCCTAAATACTGGATCCTGCACTCACCTGCCCCTGTGCAAGCAAGCCTCATTCAGTGTTTACCCTAGGCACCTGGCTTACCTCACCCAGTCCCAGCCCTGCTTCATGCCCACCTCCAACTCACTGCTGTCTTCACCAGAAGATTGAGCAGGGAGGATGTTGTGGGATCCCTCTGAATACTTGTTCTGTCAACAAGTCTGTAGTGAGTGTCTCCCATGTGTCAGGCTAAACAGAGTCCTGTCCTCAGGGCAACAATGCCAACAGGAAGCTTTGGGAGCCACTTATTTTCCCCCTTGGGCTCACCCATCAGAGGGGAGCCCAGAACTACAGAAATGCCTGCTTAGTTCTCTCTATCCAGTGCATCAGCCAGTGTGCCTGTGAGGAGATGTTGCCTTCCTGGCCCAGGGGGTCCATGAGGATGGGTGAGGTTGACAGGGCAGGACTTCTGTCGAGCACTTAGAGCTCTTCCAAGGAAAGGCACTGGGAAAAACCTACAGCCACATCAGTACCTGCACAGACACTGGGGATGAAAGAAACAGCTGGTTATCTCTCCATCTGTTCTTGTCCCTTCACCCCACCCTTCAAACCAATTAGAATATTCCACACAGACGTGATCCAATGAAATGTTAATTGGAAAAATAACAGGAAAGATAATACATGCACTTCAGGCTGAGAACTATTTCATTAAACTGGGCTTTGAAAGGAAGACAGCCAATTAAATTATTTCCCACTTCACTCCCTCATGTACCGGAAACTATGGAAAGCTATTACTTCTAATTAATTAGGAAAGAAAGAAAGACTCAGCACATGCATATCAGATGAGCAGGGACTGAGCGGCTACCCCACCCACCCCTTTGAGAAGGCACATGCACACGCATCAGGGAACTAAAGACTCATCTGTCTCACCTAAAAAATTTCCTAAGTCTTCTGAAATAGCAAGAAAGCATCTGTTCCCAGGAGCCACTCACAAAATCAAAGGAAAACGCCTTCTTCAGGCACGTTCATCAGAAGGGAAATAGGGCATTTATTGTGAAAGAATATGCAGCTTTAAACTCAGTTGGATTCCAAAGCTTCTGCAGCTTGACCTGAGCCTGTCTTTTTCTCTTCAGTAGAATTAGATCTCTCCAAGCCTGTTCTCTGTATCAAACACATCATTGGCACCGGGTGGTGTCAGGGACCAGAAGACCTGAGACCCCTGAGGCCTAATTTTGGCTTGATGGTGGTCTGATGCAGGCCATCTTTGGGATCTTCACTTTTCCGTCTGTGAAATGGGAAGAAGGCCAATCTCAGTACCATATTTACCCTCAAAGTCTTTAGGCTTGTGAGAGCACATTTGACGGAGAGCCCTGAGCCTCTGTGCCTTGCCTTAGAGAAAACTGATAGAATCCAAACATGCATTTAAAATATTTTCTGCAGAAAAATTATCCTAACCCAGAGACACCCTTATTGTATAATAAGTATAACAAATAATATAGTGAAATAATGTTGACATAAAGCAGTCATTGTGGTGATGTGACTGGCACACAGGCATCTCTCCAGTATGGTTCAGGAGAAATAGGCAGATTCAGGGTGTCTCAAGGACTCTGCACACGTGCAGCCACATTGTGCCCTACTCATTCCCCTGTATTCCTGTTGTGTCTGTCATTCTGTGTCACACAAGGTATTGAGGGCTGTCAAAGCCTAGCACAGTCAGTGCCTCTGACCAATTCTAACCAATCTCATTGCAGGAGGGGGAAGTGGCACCAAAGAGCATGGCAGCTGTTCCACAGCACAGGGAATACAGAGGAACACTTTCTAGAATGGCTTCTAGGCTGTTAAGTCCCCAGTTATATATGTAATGGCGTTGTCTTCTAGGCTGTCAAGTCCCCAATTAGATATGTAATGGCGTTGTCTACTGACTTCAAACAATTGGAACAAGTTTTTTTTACCATCTACGTAAGAATTTGAAATGTGGTTTTTTCCTAAAATTGAAACCATGCATACAATCTGAAAAGGCAACATGTTAATTAATTTATAATCATAAAAAAATTGTCTCATTATAGCAGTACATCCCTGTAAGCAAACCGAGCATATGAAAAATTCAAAGATACCAAACAGAAGAACGATCAAGAAAAAAAAGAGAAGGATGCCTGATGCTTGGCTTTACGCTAGAGCAACTCTCTTCATATATTCAAGACTGCTTTTTTCTAATTTTAAAACTTTAGTTCACCCACTTTGTTATGACCACAACTATTACATGACAACTTTAGGTTGAATAACTGAATAACTTCAGTTTTCTCTAATGTTGCATATTCAAGAAGTAAGTTTTATCTCTTACTTACCTCTTTACCAGTGATTTGGACTCTGGAATAAAACTAAGTTTTAGCTCAGTCATGGTGTGACCCCCTTGCACAGGAATATTGGGTAAGCTACAGCTCTGGTCACTCAATGATTCTTGCAAGTCCCTTTGTGCTTTGGATGCTAAAAAACAATGCCATGGGGGATCTCAACTTCCCCCCCATTTCCATGGATTGCTTAGCAGTGCCTTGCTAACAGGTTATACATATAAATGACCTATAATCCTTTAATATTATTTTATTTTTAATCTTTATAAAATAACCATATGAAAGTTATAGATTCTCTTTATAGAGAAGTGCATATGAAAATAAATAACAAAAATGTTGCATAAAATTTCAGGGTCATCTCCCCTTGAAATCTATTAATGGAGCCCAGATCATGACCATCTGCTTTTAGGGAATTAATTTGATCACTGTCTTAACGCCCACTTTATTTACATGTTTCCATGTCCACATACAGGTCTCCTAGCAGGACAAGGAAAGCCCAGCAAGCACAACCACATGGCAGAGACTGAGAAGGAGGAAGTGAGCAATGGCTGGCGGCTCCAGAAGCTGAATCCCTGGACAGCTGATTTCCCATTAAAACGTGTACCATCCTGCCTACCTCCTCGCCTTCCTCCCATCCCATGACCAGTCCCTCCTACCCACCCTCCACGAGCCATGCAGCACTTGCCCTGGGCTGACTGGGCTGCCTGCTTGGCCCACGGGGAGCTATGTTGAAGTGGGAGTTGTGCCTGCTGTATCTTTTTGTGTGTGGAAAGATGGGGTTCATTCAGATCCCAAGTCCTTTCACCAACCCTCAAAGCGAAGCCTCCCAGGAATGAAGAGCTGGTCAGCCTGGGACTTTAAATACCAAACGTGGCCCAGCCTTAGTTCCCAAACCCTGCCTTCCCTCCTTTTGCTTTTGGGTGGGAAACGGAGTATTTGTATCTCCCTTCCTCCTCCTTCTCCTTGTGGGTGACCTCTCTAGGTTTCTCTAAGTTCTCTGACCCTCGGAGAGCCAGGGCCAAGGCAGTCATCTTGTTCCCCCTTCCACGGCCAGGCTGGGTGCCTTCAGGTGACCAGGGGCAGAGTGTAAGTCACCAGGATCAGTGGGGTGAGGGGAAAACCACCTTAAGATGGCAGAAATGGTGTGCATTGGTTTATTTATTGGTTTATTTATTGGCTTGCTTACTAATGTATTTATTTATATTTATTATACAACACAAAGTCCATTTCCATTTTTTAAACATCAGCCCCAGAATTTATCTTCCTGGGCCCATAGAGCACAGTGAATTATTTCTCTTTGAAGCTTCAGAATAGAGAGGGAATTTTTTCTCCCTACGCCCAAACACCTCCACCTCAGCCACGTTTCCAACCAGACATGGGATTAGAAATCACCAGCTAACAAGGCTGTAAAGTCACACAAATCAGCAGAGGCTTGACTGTCCAGACAGCTCTCAGAATCTGGCCTCCACCCCAACCACCTTGCACCAATCCTCTCATTCTCCTTTACTCGGGTGGGGATTGACCAGCCACCTTCAGCCTAACAGTGCAGAACAAAACTTCTCATTCTGCTCTGATGTAGTATTCTTACATCAGATGCACATTAGCATCATCTAAGGGCTTAAAAAATATCCAGGCCTGGTCCCCTGCCCAAACCAATTACAGCATCGAAGGGTAGATCCTGGGCATTGGAGTTTTATAAGTTACCCAGATGACTCTAATGTGAAAATAGGGTTGGAAAGTTCTGGTATCACCTCTCCCTTGCCCCTCCCCACCCAGATTCTTTCATCTTTACTTCCCAGGCTTTCTCCAGAGTCCCAGCCCCTTCTCCTCACTGAACCTTCCCCCCCATCAGCTCAGCCAACGATAGCAGATCCTTGGAGAGGGAGCAGGTCCCATGAGTGGTACTCTGAGGCTGGTTCCTGCATCTAGCCTGGGGGCTGCTCCCAAACAGTTTCCAGCTTTTCTAGAAGCAGAAACCTATCCCCTGCAAGATTCTCTGTTCACCGGCACCTTCTCCAGGTTCCCAAACTCCAAAAGTTTAAAGGGCACTTTGGCGACATTTCTGTCTCCAAGCCCCAATCTTGGTGGTGTGGCCCATGTAAGTCTTAAAACCCAAGCCTTGGCCATTTCTGCAGAGCCAACTGAGTTGAATGAGGGTCTACTGTTAACAGAGAAAGGGATCACAGTGCTCCCCCAGCAAGTCCTTTTTCCAGCAACCAACCTCAGCTATCTAGGATTTGGATGCACAACGCAGCAGCCACTGTGCATTCAAGTCCTAGATGGCTGAGAAGAGGCATCTCACCCTTCACATCTACAAGATCCCCACTGCTGAGTATGAGTAAATGTGTGTGTGTGTGTGTATACACGTACGTGTGTACACACTATGTGCATACAAACCATCTAGATATATAGAGATGCCAGACTTCACTTTACATGTGATTACGTTTTACATGAAAACAATTGAGGGCTTCCGTTGTCTTTCACTTGATGGAGTTTCACTGTACTATGTTCATGACGGGCCCCAGTGAATTCCATTTCAGGTATATACACAGAATGTATAATATATACAAACTGTTAGACACACTACACACACACAGAAAGCCTAGGGAAACCTGTGATGTGGGTAAGTTCATTTCGCCATCCCATCTCCTCCATCTAAGTAATTTCCTGGGGCAAGCATTGTTTCACACACTCCCCTCAGCTGCCCAGCCATTCCCTCTCCAGCGTCCCATACCACCAAGCCGCCTTTCCCCGTCAGTCCAAATGTCCCTGCCCTCTGTCCCATCTCTCAGGGTCCTACTCTCTGATAGGTGACAGTTCAGTCAGTGGGTGCTAAAGAGTCGAGCGTTACCCTTCCCAGGTGACATTTATGTTTTAATAGGGGCTACAGATAATGCCTTAATCAGAAAGAGTGGCTGTAATGGTGGGAATTTCAGGCACAGAAGTGGGCCAGTAAGGGAGATTCTTTTATATCAGGAGGGCATTTTAAAGCCCCCAAGTCATACCTGTATAAGTGCAGCCCTTCATAAGTGCATGAGCACAAGCAAGCACACTTATCTACGTTATACCCTCCATAATTTTGAGATACCTTCCTTGCATTGGCCCTATCTTTAAAAATGAAAAAAGAAAAAAAAAAAAAAAACCAGGGAACTAGCTAAATCAATTTAGATCTCACTGGGAAACGTAGCCTATTTTTTCACCGGCTGCCAGCCATCTGGCCCACCCCACCCTGTTCAATTTCCCTTCTGCTCTTTCTCTTTTCAGCTACGACCGACTGTATCAGTTAATTTACTTGTACGTGTCCTTCCTGCTCTCTCCTTACCCTGCTCCCCTACACCATGTATTTCCTTCCTTTACCGTTTTCTCCTTGGAACTGTGCTGTGTTTCGTTGTCCTGGAGGACAGAAGAGCAGGTTAAGGCATGAGCATGTGTGTATCACTTTGAAGAAAGAGAAACCAGGTATTCTGCTACAGTTTGGAGAAAAACCCAGCAAAGGAAGAGATGAAAGCTGGCTCTGCAGAGTGCCTTAAAAATGACTTTAATTAGGAAATTCTGAGTTGTCGGTCTTCAGATGTTACATAAACTCAAACAGATGTTGCATTTCACTTCTCTGGGATTAAAAAAAAGTTAAATACAGTGTGTATTCAACAACAACAACAAAATATGTTTTCTCTTTAATTTGGTCCTCAAAGATGCAGTGCCTGGTTTTCTACAAAACCTGGGGATGGCCCCAGGAACAAGAAAGCTCTGGAACATACAGAGGGCAGATGCAGGAATCCTGCCCAGCTAGGAAAGCTCTGGCAGGCTAAGGCACAATGTTGCCACTAAATTTGGTCTAAAAGACAATTCTAAGATGAGGAAAAGCATGGACAGCTGTAAGGGAAAGAAAGGGATCCTCACCCTTCTCCCTAATGACATGCTTTGGGCTTAGTCTTTTGGGGCTGCTATAACCAAATATCTTAAGTTGGGTGGCCTATAAACAACAGAAATGTATTTCTCACTGTTCTGGAAGCTGGGAAGTCCATGATCAAGACTCTAGCAGATTTGATGACTGGTGAAGCCCTGCTTTCTGGTTCATACTTGGCACCTTCCAGCTGTGCCCTCACATGGTACAAAGGACAAATGAGCTTCCTTGTGCCTCTCTTACAAGAGCTCTGTCCTCATGACCTCATCACCTCCCAAAAGCCCCACTCCCTAATACTATCACCACGGAGGTTAGGATTTCAAATTACCAATTTGTGGGGGATAGAGACATTGGAACATAGCACTCTTCTCATCTATGATTCAGTGCTGTGAAATTGGGAGAAAGAGAACATTCTAGAACCAGAGGATAAAGTTTGCCCATCCATCTCTTTCCTACTACCATTTCTTCGTGGGACACCTTGACCAGATTCTGCTTTGCTGTTGCTAAATTATTTTACTTTAGCTTAATGTTTGCCACCTAGGATCTGATCAAAACAGGTCATCTTAAAGTCTGAGTTCCTGAAGGCAGTTAGGTTTCTGGAATGTTGCCTTCTCTCCCTGAGTATTGGTATCTGTAAATGGTCAGACTTATCCAGGCAAGAATGTGAACTGCATGGTTGGAAGACAGGTCTTGAGGTGTACTTGGATTCTGAAAACTCTGGAGGTTGACAGGAATGAAGACCCAGCCTATCAGAGCCCTCCTCCTGCCCCTCCCCACCACCTGCACTCTTGACCTTTCCACAAGATATATGACCCTTCTGTGGGGTTGACAGTTTTAAGAGGGCTGAGAGTCACTAATTCACATTCATTCATTCATATTCTCTCTCTCCCGGCTCCCCGCCACCCACCACACACACACACACCAGTCAAAAGGAGAGCAAGGAGACCCAGATATTGAAATAAAAAGTGATAAATAGTGGCTATCCCTCCTGGAAAAAAAGATTTAAGAAAAGAGCCTCTGTCATGCATGTCATGGGGTTAAATATACATATGTCCAACCTAACCTAAGATAACCCTCTACCCTCACCAGGTCACCTGAGCAGCACATGCTCAACTCTGGAGCAAGCAGCTTTGCAGATACATTTTAGAAAAGGGATTCCTGCATCTTCTCTATCAGAATGCATGATCTCTGGAAAGAACAATTGGCACTTTTTTCTTAGTTCATTCATTTCAAGAAATAGATAAGGCACTGGAAATTGCTGAACACACTGCAGTATGTATGTGTATATATATACAGCACAAATGTATGAGTGAGGGTTGGTAGAATATAGTGACAGTTGAGGCAAACTGAAAATACAAGTAGTATTTCTTTCTCACTTAAAAAACTGTAAGTTCCATGTTAACTTGGAAAAGGGAACAGGGATGTGTTTGATTTTTTGAAAACCAAATTGTCATATATTTAAAGAAGTCACTTGGGGGAGCAAAGACAATATTCAAGCAAAACTATGTATTTATTGTTACCTACATGAAGAAATGGTATAGCCTGCCACGTTACATGTATGGTCACATCTCTTTTATTTTTTGAAATTAATTACTTGAACCATCTTATGTTTTGTTAACAGAAAGCACAGTAATCCCTTTTTAAGGTTTTCCCAGTCCATCTACTTCCAATTTCTCAAAAATCCTGGGTCCTGAACTCAGTCCCAAGAGATTCAAAACCCCAAGCAGAGGACAGGCATACTAACCTGTTCCTGCCTTCCCTGCCCACTGCCTAAAGGAAGATGGCAGTTCATTGCAGCCAGGAAGCCCAGGACATAAGTTGTCACCTTGGTATAGCTTCTGGCATACCAAGTCATTATTCTCAAAGCAGGATGACGCCAAGGGGCCAGTACTGGAGGCCTGTCCAGAATCATTCCTAAGTTGTGCTGAAACAGATTCCCTCCCAATTCTCTTAAGTTTGTTCATTACACCTAAGTCAACAACCTAAACCGCTGTCCTCCCCAAGTTGGTGACCTGCCAATTTTCTTGGGCTCCCAGCCCAGGTGTGGGCCCCCTTGGAGCTCCCATGGGAATCCCTGTTTCAAACCTTGAGGAAGAAGAGCTGAGCTGTCAGTTCCTTGCCTTATAGAAAGTTCCAGAGCTGAGCTGTCAGTTCTTTGCCTTGTAGGAATTCCAGCTTCCCTTTACAAATTAATGAACTTTCCATGTCCTCCATGCCTTCTTCTCCCTGAAACCCTACATTTTCATAACTAAAGAAGATCACTGGAGTGATCTGCAGAGCAGAAGGATGTACTATTTCAGCAAGCACTTATTATGTGACTGCCATGTGCCAGAGTTTTAGATGCTAGGAACTCCTCAGCAAACCAAACAGACAAAAATCCATCCCTCCTAGAACTTCCATTCTAGTGAGAGGAAAGATAGACTGTAGACATAATAAGTATAGAAATTGTATATGTTAGGCAATGAGAAATAATGGGAGGAGAAAAAAGAACAGATGAGGGGAACTGAAAGGACAGAGTTGTTTCCTTTATGTCTGGGCTATACCACAAAGCAGCTATCAATTATTACATTTAATAAAGATAATAATTTTTGGCCTCTCCAGGCACCTCCTTTAATCTATGCATTAACAGGCATCCTATTCCATTAAAGGCTTAACATCTACACTTACACATTTCAGAGCAGAATCAGAATTATCGTCTACTGTCTTTACCATAATCCATGGAGAGTTCATTTACTGCAGCTTTAAAAAATAAAATGACTTTCTCAAGTTCACACAGCTGTTAAACATTAGAGTGAGGATTCCAATATGGCTCTTTTGATTTCATCATATGATTTTCTCAATGCACTTGTAAAAAGCACAAAACATGAAGCTGGAATAGAGCTAAATTTAGCTGGAAGCTAAAATAGAGACCCAGCATTGCTTCTTACTAGGTATACAAAACCTTGAAATGTTCCCTGCAAACATAAGACTGGATGTGACTGGGTGCAGTGGCTCATGCCTGTAATCGCAGCACTT
This sequence comes from Rhinopithecus roxellana, assembly GCF_007565055.1. NCBI lineage: Eukaryota > Metazoa > Chordata > Mammalia > Primates > Cercopithecidae > Rhinopithecus > Rhinopithecus roxellana. The sequence continues at coordinate 116,172,597 of NC_044556.1, read as the reverse complement.
TGGGAGGTCAAGACAGGAGGATAATTTGAGGTCAGGAGTTCAATACCAGCCTGGCCAACATGGTGAAACCCCATCTCTACTAAAAATACAAAAAATTAGCTGGGCATGGTGGCGCATGCCTGTAATCCCACCTACTTGGGAGGCTGAGGCAGGAAAATCTCTTGAACCCAGGAGGTGTAGGCTGCAGTGAGCCAAGATAGCACCACTGCACTCCAACCTGGGTGACAGAGTGAGACTCATCTCAAAAAAAGAAAGAAAGACTAGATGTGAAATTACTTTGTAAATCATAAGGCACAGTACCAATGTGAGGCTTTGGGGCAACTCTGCAGGCTGTCTCAAAACCCCACTCACCTATCATCTGTGTGATTCATTAAGTAAATAAATATAATTAAAAGGAGTTATTTTTATAACACACTGCACACAACTCCCAAAGCAATCCTTACTCAAGTTTGAAAAATTAAAACAGCATATATTTTCTGTCTATAATTATCTGATTCAAATGGATTCAAAGCAAACCCACTTCTAAGGTGTTCTCTAAAAGGATGTGCATAATTACAGTACGTATACTGAAGAAGCACCAACATGTGGCCTTTGTGACCAGCCTCTGAGCACTCAGTGTACACAGTGCAAGTGTGGAGAAATGGCCAAGCCTGTGATGGTTCCCAGGGGTGTAGGGGTAGCTGTGAACAACCAGTTGGATTTATTCCTGTTCCAGGTCTCTCCCTCTTTGTTATCCTAGTCATTGGAGAATGCCCACCAGTGAACAGAAAAAAGTGTCACATTGGCCTGCAAGGCAGCTGGTACCGAGTCCATCAGTCTAAGCTGATAAATAAAACTGAATTCTCCTTAGCAGATCTTAGAAGGGAGATCTTAGGAGGTACAAACTGTAAGAGGAGAGGCATACTCTACTTTCTGAAAAGATTCTGAAGCTTATCTGCCCAATCCCTGTGCTTTTACAAAGGGAATGTTCTTGCCCTAAAAAAATACATACATACATACATACATACATACATACATAAATACATAAATAAAAAATGAAAGTGTACCTTCAGAGAGCTGCAAATGTCGCCTTCTCTCTTCTTGCCTGCCACACAGCTACAATCCTGGCTCTGAATCCTAGCTACAATCCTAGCTCTGAACCCATGGTCAGAGTGGGAGACTTTAGAACAAGGAAAGACAGGTAGCTCCTCAACTATCCACCCAGTCTGGGGATGTGCAAAACTGTCCTATCCCTGCCTCTGAGGCTTCTCACCAAGATTCCAAGGGAAATTGGATTAAACCACCCCCAAAACAAAGATATCTTAATGAGCCTAGGTTCAAAATGAAGGGAGTGGGGAAGTCTCATTTTCAGGAGGAAAGATAGAGAATGAACCAAGACAGAAATGAAATAACTTCAGGAGTAAATAAAAAGGAGATGAAGGTTGGGTGTGGTGGCTTATGCCTGTAATCTCAACACTGTAGGCAGCTGAGGTGGGAAGATAACCTGAGCCCAGGAGTTCGAGACCAGCCTGGGTAACATATGGAAATCTCTACGAAAAAAATAAAAATAAAAATTAACCAGGTGCGGTGACACATGCCTGTAGTCCTAGCTATTTGGGAGGCTGAAATGGGGGGATTGCTCAAGCTCAGGAGTTTAAGGCTGCAGTAAGCTATGATCTTGCCACTGTACTCTAGCCTGGACAGCAGAGCAAGACCCCATCTCTGAAGAAAAAAAAAAAGATATGAGGATGCTAAAATCATGATGATCATGGTTTCCAAACCAAAAATTTCTGTCCCTCGCCTGATCAAGACATAAAATAGTTTAAATCAAATCTCTCCCCCGAATTCTAGAACGTATCTTTGTTTCAGCTCAACAGCTAGTCTGTGGCAATTCTTCACCCCGTAAGACTATCTACATTGAAGATGAGAGGAACCAGTTATTTCTTGTCACTGAGGAAAGAGAAATGGGCTCCAACTGAAGCCCTATGGACCCTTTGTTAAGATTCTGAGAGGATGAAAAAAAACGGTACCTGGTGGTGAATTTTGAGTGTTTTCTGTTCCTGACATCGCTTTCCTACTCAGAACAGAGGAGTCCACAATTCAGTGGCAAATGCAGCAGGCTGAAAAGTTCATCCCTGGGCAATTCTGAGTTGACTCTGGCACTCCTGAATTCCAAAATATTAAACTGATGGCAGAAATGATCCCCCAAATCATACTTCTTCCGAGAGCCCAACCCCTAGAGGAACAGTGCCCCTCAGTGGGAAGTAGGAGAACTTAGGGTGCCCATGACCAGGCCACATTTCAAGGTTACCAAGAGGTGGCCTGCAGTCTGATTCTCTTGAGTGTTTAATGATACACAAATATCTCCTCAATGTCAAATAAATAGCAGCCATGAGGCTGCCATCCACTTGTATAGCTATGCAATTTAGTTTAAAAGAAAAGTGAACAGGTCTAGCTCCCCAAGAGTTAAGATCCATTATGTCCCCTGACTTCCATGCATCTCTCTTTCTCAGATTCAGAGATTCCTAAGCCCTCTCAATTGTATAAAGCCTCATGGCTTATCAAGTTTTGACACATATAGTGGTACTTTACTTCGTCCTATCAACAACCCTGTGGGTGTTACTAGCCCTGATTTACATATGAAAAAACAGTCTCATAAATGTCAGAGCTGGGGCTTGAGTTGAAGTTTCCCAATCTTGTCTATCCAGTGTGCTTTGCATGGCTCTGGTGTGGAAGTTTAAAGCTGAGAAAGAAGCCTACATATTATGCAGCCATGCCATTTTTTCAGAGAAGAACACTGAGGTCCAACAATTAAGTCCATTAGCTTAGCCACATAGCTTGTCCTGAGCTCAGCAAAGAGAGACATCCTCCGCCCCTGCTCTTAGCTAGCTGGGGTCTTGCCGACTCAGGGATGGAGAGGCTGCCACCCCAAGGAAAGGCCCTTGAGAGAGGACTAAGGGTGGGGTCAGTTTCAGCCCAAACTTCTCCCTCCCCCGTTAGGTGGGAGAGAGGCAGGGAATGTTCCAACTTATTCTACTGGGTATTGTACCTCCATCTGTTCTGCTTCCAGTAGAGATAAGCCCTCCAGGCAGTGTGAGCCTCCAACATAAGAACCTGCCACACAGCTACCATCCTGGCTGTGAATCCTAGCTACAATCCTAGCTCTGAACCCATTCCAGGGTCATGGAAGGGCTGAGGGGCTCCTGGGGAGTAACAGTAAGTCGCCTATTTCATGTGTGGCCTCAATTCCATGCCAAAAGCTACCACAGAAATGGGAGTGCTCCAGGAAACCACTTCCTTTTAGGATGTGAGACCACTATGTTTCCCTCTTTCCAAATACCATTGAAGCCCCAGGGAGAATCAGCCGTAGTCCACTGATTCACCAATTCATCTACGTACCAGCTCTCAAAAACGGGGCCCCTCACCACACGCCTTTCTAGCTGAAGGCTCCTGCTGCCTTGGGAAGTAGGTGCTGAGGTAGCTGTGTCAGGGATCCTTCAGAGTGCCCAGAAGCCCTGCTAAGGTCTGGAAAAGACTGATGGGCACCTCCCATCCCCAGCCCTTAGGAAATCCCCCTCATCTGGGCCAATTCTAGGAAGCTTGATTTCAAGAGAATTCTAGGCTGATTCACGTGCTCTATGAAGAAACACATTTTGGAAAAGAGGTCCAATCCCAGACCTAATCCCAGCTGGCGCTGTGATATTTTCCTTTCCAGGCTTTCCCCTGCCCGTTTGCTACTTACTGTGTTATTCTCCTATCACACAGCCCCATCTTCCCTAAAGATGGAAAAGACACCAGGAGGTCTCAGGATGGATGGGCTGAAGCTCATTGCAAAGTGATTGTGTGTGCACGCACAGTGAGTCTGAGTGCTGAGTTACTTAGTGACCAGTCATCCTGGGATCTTAGAGGCAGGGAGGCTCCTGCAAAAGTCTCAGGAAAAATTAGCACCAAAGCTGACAGACGGCCCCAGCTCAGTATTGCCTCCTTCCCTCCTGAATGAAAGATTTTCCTGCTGGTGAGCTCACTTAGGCAGAAACCAAAAGCAATGAACAGGGAAATTCCTGTATCTATGTTTAGCTCCTTTGTTACCAAGTTACACTAGGAAGCAGGAACTCGGAAAGGAAGGCAGCCCCTCAGAGATTCAGTGTAACATCTACTGTGTTAGACTGTTCTTGCATTGCTATAAAGAAATCCCTGAGACTAGGTAATTCATAAAGAAAAGAGGTTTAGTTGACTCATACTTCTGCAAACTGTACAGGAAGCATGGTACTGGCATCTGCTCGGCTTCTGGGGAGGCCACAAGGAGCTTTTACTCATGACAGAAAGTGAAGTGGGAGCAGGCATCTTACATGGCAGAGCGGGATCAAGAAGTGGGAATTGTGCCACTCTTTACTACAACCAGATCTCATGAGAACCCAGTCACTGTGATGAGGACAGCACCAGTACATGAGGGATCCTCCCCCAGGATCCAAACACCTCCCACCAGGCCCCACCTCCAACACTGGAGATTACATTTCAACATGAGATTGGATGGGGACACATTCAAACTGTATCATCTATTATACAGGGGATGCAAAGAGGAACATGGCATTCCCTTCCCAGCCCCGAGGCTCCCAAATGACTCTGTGAAGATGCCTGTGACCTAAGTCTGGTAGAGGGACATGAGGCCTCTAGGAAAGAGGAGAGTGGGTCTTAGAGTCGACGGAGCAGGGGCTTGAAAACCAAGCTGAGGAGTTTCCCAGTAATTTCTCTTGTGGTCCACAACCAAGTAGATGTGAAGAATTGGCCCAATTACCTCTCTTCGTTCCCATTACTCAGCCCTCATAAGTATTCATTTATTATTTATTCAACAAATATATAGGGCACACCTACATATACACATACACCTATGTAGGGCACACCTACGTAACACTTATGTGACAGGCACTGTTCTAGGTGCAGAGGACACAGGCGTGAACAACGCAAACAAAACCTTCAGGAGCTAGCACTCTAATCGGGAGTTGGGGAGTGATAAAGAATATTAGTACATAAACTATATGCCATGTTACAGTAAGTGCTGTGAAGGAAAATAAGGCAGGAAATAAGAATGTAGCATGCACACGTATGTTTATTGCGGCACTATTCACAATAGCAAAGACTTGGAATCAACCCAAATGTCTGTCTGTGACAGACTGGATTAAGAAAATGTGGCACATATACACCATGGAATACTATGCAGCCATAAAAAAGGATGAGTTTGCATCCTTTGTAGGGACATGGATGCAGCTGGAAACCATCATTCTTAGCAAACTATCACAAGAACAGAAAACCAAAACCGCATGTTCTCACTCATAGGTGGGAACTGAACAATGAGATCACTTGGACTCGGGAAGGGGAACATCATGCACTGGGGCCTATCATGGGGAGGGGGGAGGAGGGAGGGATTGCATTGGGGAGTTATACATGATATAAATGATGAATTGATGGGTGCTGACGAGTTGATGGGTGCAGCACACCAACATGGCATAAGTATACATATGTAACAAACCTGCACGTTATGCACATGTACCCTAGAACTTCAAGTATAATAAAAAATAATAATAATAATAATATGCAAAGTGAGGACTGCCTGCATTTAATGATAGTTCTATGTTATAATTAAATAAAATTATTTTATACTTAAAAAAAAAAGAATGTAGCTTGATGAGGGGCTTAAAATAGGGTGGTAAGAGAAGGTAGCAGATGAAACGTAGACTTAGATGAAGAGTCGTGCAGATACCTAGAGAAGGCGCTTACCCAGAAGAGGAAATGAGCAAAGGACCTGAGACTGGATGGAGCCTGATCTCATCAAGAACTGTAGAGGTTCAGTGTGGCTGGAGTGGAATAGGCCTTATCCTTAAGGCTCAGCTCGCCAGGGGCTCATTTGAGTGCCCTTCTGAGTTTGAATTGACACATCCCACAAGTTTTCTTCTGAAGTGGGGATGTTCTGGCTGGATAGCCAATTTCCCCATGAAGATACTTCAAACTAGTAGTTCCTAGGCCTTCAATGGAGGCAAGGAGTTCAGAACTCTTATTTGAGAAAGGAAGGAAGGGAAAAAATAAGAAAAAGTAATTTTAGGACACTCAGAATATTGGAAAGACTGTGGTTGTGTAGACAGAACTAAGTTCTGTGCACATGCTGTGCTGTTCTCTTCAGGCCTTTGCACAAGCTGTGCCCTCTGTGGATGCCCCTTCCTCCCCTTGCCCCAACTCATGCTGCTGGGCTTGGCCATTCCATCTACTCACACACACGTCTGCACTCATGTAACTCTTCTGCAGTTTGTTTATTGTGAGTTCCTGAGGTCAGGAGCAATACTATATCCCCTGGACCTCAGAAGAGATGTTCATTGAGCAAATGGAAAAGAAATTCTAGGATCCTGAGCCTAGAACCTGTGCTGTCAGGGCAGTTGCTGCAGGCGTGTGAGGGAAGCATCTACACAAGGCAAAACAGTTCCTTTTTGGAATTACTTTTCCCTCCCATTGGCTCTGTGAGCTGACAGACAAGCCTGGCCTAGGGCCCCTGAAACAGTCAGTCAGTCAGTCCCGTTCCCCACAGGTTGGGACTTGAAACGCTTGCAGTGGAGCAGCACCTTCCCAAGCTGGAATCAACTGGACACAACCAAGCTCCTTGTCTTCATGAGGACCTTGCAGGAGTCATGTGGCTGAGCCTCCCCTGGGGAAGGAGGAAAGGGTCCCATCACTGGTACTCAGTCCCCATAAGATGAACCCAAGCAGGAATCTACATCAATGGCATTTTTAGGGACCCAGAGGAAATGTTCCTTGGCTTTGGCTGCTTATCTTTTGCCAGAGATTTCAACTGTGGCATTTGCTACCCCACGGGTCCAGAGGCTTGCTCTCAAATGCACTGTCACTAAAGGCTGTTTTGCAGGAGCCAATTACCAGGGTAAGTTACACTTGAGTGAGAAAAGGCAGTGGGGCAGGTGCAATGACAGCCTCCTCAAATGCCCATGGACGCCCACCTCAACATGGCACCTGTCTTTCACACCTCATAACTCACAGCTCTGGCTTCTGCCTCTCAGTATCACACAGAAGCACACCAGCAGCCACTCAAGGTGCCAGCAAGGCAGATGTAATTGTCTGGGGCACCAGGGTGTGAGAAAACAAATTCTTTGTAGAACAAATGTGGGAAATGCTTCCTTATTTGTTTCAAATCATGTTTTCTGTAAAAGTGGCTCTCAGGCAAGAGAAGCAGCATAAAAAATTTTGGAGGTTGAGATGATTAAAGCACAAGAATGAAATAAAGGAGATTCTGCAACACAGCTCTTCATAAAGGAGGAACTAACCTTATTATCTTTTCAGAGAAGGGGCTTGGGAACTAGGAGGATGGGTAAGAAGGAGATCCATTTTTTATAGATGCCTTTTTCCATATTTGAATTGTTTCTGTGTATGTGTAGTAACTTTTCAAAAAGTTTTAACTCATCCTATGGCTATATACACCCTTTCCCACATTTGATATTGGTATTTATACTGCTCCTGTGTATTTCCCTTTCAAGAAGCAGCAAACACTACACTTACTGAGCTTAAAATAAGTGCCAACTGCTTCAACATTCCTCAGTTCATCTTCATGACAACCCTGCAAGGGAATGGAGTGACCATGGGTTTTACAGGTGAAGAAACTGAGGCTCACTGACATTAACTCACTCCAGTGCACATGGTAGGTAAGTGGCAGTATTGTACTTAAAATCCAGGCCATCTCACTGCAAAGCCCATATTGGACCTTGTTCTTGATTTCTGTTTATATCCCGAACAAAGGAGATCTGGATTTGATTAGGGAGAAGTTTCCAGAGAAAGGATGCTCTGTTTACACTGACTGAGAGGCATGAAGATGAAATCGAACCCTCTCCTCCCTCCTCTGGCTTGGAAATAACATTTCCCTTTTCCACATCTGCTATTTCCCTTCTGGTATTTGTTTCTTCCCAAGTCTCAGTGATACCTAATGTTGCATTGTCTCCCAGACACTGGTCAAGACAGCAACGAACTCTTCTCACCTGTGAGTGTTAACTGTCTCATAATTCAAGCCTACATCCATGATCCTTCCCCAATCTGTCTCTCTCTCTCTCTCAAACACACACATACACACACACACACACACACAGACACACACACACACACAAGTTCTGCATCAACTTTCAAATCTGTCAAACCAACACTCTTACACCAGAATATTGACCCTGCACTAAGGCCTAGAGACTGGAATGAACCATTTGCCCAAGTATATGTAGGAGCAGAATGAATGAGTTGGATTCATAGTGAAGCCCTGCATACCCAAGGCCATATTCCAGTGTTCATGGACCTAATGATATATTCATGGTCTCATCTTAGGAGCCCCAGAAAATGCCACTTCCAGCACTACTATCCCCCAAGAAAACTACCCTCAGTGGGCAATGGCAGGATTTCCTTTTGCTTGAGGCTTTGATCCTGTTAGAATGTACTTTCCCCTGAAAGGGCAGCCTGATGCCACGGCAAGAGAGCCCCTTTCCCACCTCCACTCATGCTGCTGTGCCTGGTTCTGCAGTCTGTATACCACACAACTCTAAGGGGGGCATTTACATTGTAATTGTTATTGACATGTATATTTTGTGACAATTTTATGGCAGATGGCAAAGGTCCAGCACTGGTGTTGCCCACCCCCAACAGGATAGAATCCACTTTATCCTGACCTTTTGCTGCCTTGACTTATACAGGGAATGCAGGCACCATGAACCTTGTCTGCCCCATTCTCTTCTTTCTTCAGGGGTTTCTGAAGAGAATGGGGCAGACAAGGTTCATGGAGTCTGCATTTTCTCTATAAGTCATGGGGCTCCTAAGATTAGACCATGAGTGTGTCATTAGGTCTATGAGCACAGGAATATGGCTTATGGCTTTGGGTATGATGGCTTCAGGTATGATGGCTTCAACCCGTGTCCTCTTTCTGCATTGTGACTGGAGCCAGGGTTGAACTCTCTCTAGGAGACCTTGCCTGGGGACTCTAGCCCAGGACTTCTCACTCAGAGTGAGCAGGGATTAGAGAGGGACATGGGAATATATCAGAATCATGGCGGAAGGGAGAAGGAGGAAGAGGAGTATTTCAATATACTCAAAGCTGAGACCTGTCACTTAAATTTCCCACCAACACTTAGGAGGAGAGGAACCAGGCCTATGCATTTTGAAAAACTCCCTGTAGCCCTCAGTCCCACTTCTATTGGAAAGTGTCTCTCTGGCCTGTATGGAGGTAGAGTAGACACAGGCCTGAAAGGCTTCAAGGCACCAAAGCATCTCACTCCTGCCTCGCCAGAAGGCCCAGAATTCTCCTCCTGCTCACACCTTTGGGTTAAGGCACCAAATCTAAATGTTATTTTGGAAACAGGGACACTAATGTTAACCGGCTTTTAATCTAATTGTTGTTAACATTCACCCAGCTCTAAGCAGAAGGTTTTGATAGGTGACCTCATTCAGTCTTCATGGCACCTGCTATCTTTATCCCCTCATACAGAAAGGAAGACATAACAGTCATTTCTCCCATCGCCCCTACTGTTCCTTCTGATTGGACAGCCCAAATCCCAGCATGGCTCACTTCCTTACCTCCAAGTCTTTGGGCAACTGTTACCTTCTCAATGGGACTGGCCCTGACCAGTCTCACTAAAGTATAATCTCCACTCTTTATCCTCAGCACGTTGCTCCACTTTCCCCCACAGCCCCCTCACCTCTAACTTATAGATAATTTGTTTATTGTTATTGTCTTGTATCTCCATCTCCATCCCCATCCCAGTAGCAGGGGAGTTCTGTAAGAAAGTCTTTGTTTTATTCACTCAGTGTTCCAAGCACCTAGAACAATGCCTGAGGGTAGGTACTCAAAAAATGATAGTTGAATGAATGAAAAAGAGGATAAGTATTTCCTAAGGGTGTTCCAGCTGTGAGCAGAGGACAAAGGACAGACCAGAGCTCTTACCCACACTATGTATGCCACTATTTTGTTGAGACCTCCCTCCCTCAGTTACAGCAGAGATTTGCTCAAGTAGCCTCAAATAAGGAAGAGTTTACAATAAAGAACCATATGAATGGGAACCAAAATTAGAACTAGAAACATCTCAGGGACCAAGTTAGCCACGGGGGCTCCCTAGGTTTTTTTGGTTTGTTTGTTTTGTTTTTTGTATGAGTTTCTTTTTCTCCACATCTTTGCCATTATCTGTTATTTTTTTACTTTTTCATAATGGCCATTCTGACTGGTGTGAGATGGTAACGTTATGGTTTTAATTTGCATTTCTCTGATGATTAGTGATATTGAGCATTTTTTCTTATGCTTGCTAGCCATTTGTATGTTTTCATTTGAAAAAGTGACTGTTTGCGTCCTTTGCCCACCTTTTAATGGGATTATTTGCTTTTTCTTGTTGAGTTGTTTGAATTCCTTATAGATTATGGATATTAGTCCCATGTCAAATGTATCATTTGCAAATATTTCCTCCCATTCTGTAGGTTGTCTGTTCAGCTGGTTGATTATTTCTTTTTCTGTGCAGAAGCTCTAGGAACTGCCTACTTTACCTCTTTCATGGGCCACTTAATATTTCTCTTTTATGGCCTCTCTCTTCTTTTCAAGGGTGTACTCTGTTCTCTCCTGCCTAGTGTGTCTGCTCCTTTAGTTTCAATCTGCCCATTGACTACATGGCCTCTCTGATCCCTCTCCTTTGGTCCCCTCATGACCTTTCTGCTTCAGCTCCCACTCCTGATTGCCACCTGCTCCCTGTGTTTCCCTTTTGATTTGCTGGGAGAAGCCTATCTGATTGGCTGATGCATGTCAGTGATGGTAGGGTAGCCAATAGTGGCTGCCCTTGGATCAGGTGAACCCCCTCACTGCCAGAGAAGTCAGGGAACTGGTGTCACAGAGCACGAAGCACAGGCAATAAGCAGGGGCTGTAGGTGTGACTCAATCAACAACTTGTTCACTAGAACTATTTACTGGATTCTCTCTAACAGAGATGAAGATCAGGAGGCAAAGGGACATACCAGTTTTGATGGAGAAGGAGGGTTGGTGAGAGTTCTGGGCACTGCATGTGAGGTTTGCAGATTTGTGAGCAACTTCAGGAACTGGGGTACCCAGAAGCTCTGATGGCCAGGAAAATGGGCAAAGCAGGTTCTAAAGAAGAATGAAGGGGACTGGGCGCGGTGGCCCACGCCTGTAATCCTAGCACTTTGGGAGGCCAAGGCGGGTGGATCACTTGAACTCAGGAGTTTGAGACAAGGCTGGGCAACATGGGAAAACACCATCTCTACAAAAAATACAACAACAATAATAATAATAATAATAATTTAGCCAGGCATGGTGGTGCACGCCTATAATCCCAGCTACTTGAGGGGCTGAGGTGGGGGGATAGCTTGAGCCCAGAAGATCAAGGCTACAGTGAGCCAAGATCATGCCACTACACTCTAGCCTGGGTGACAAAGCAAGACCTTGTCTCAAAAAAAGAAAAAAGAAGAACAGAGGAGTAAAAAATTCTTTGACACCTTTACAGTTTTACCTTAAGCTAGGCTTGTTTTAATACTTACCCTTTGTCTTTCTTTGACCACCTAGATTCTAATGACTTCTTTATTTTTTCAGTCTAAAACACCAGGTATTCCCAGGTCACCTCCTATCTGTGTACTAACCACACCTGACTGCTTAGCTTCTGAGATCAGGAGCATTCAGGAAGGTATGGCTGTAGACTGAGGGCCCTGATGACTTTTAAAGAATCCTAGAAGGAGCAAAGATTCCAGGTGTGTTTACGGAATTCAGACGCTAAAGTGAGAAACAGGTGTAAAACAGTCCTCATCTCTTGGTCCCCCAACCTCCTCTCCAGAACCCCTCTTCCCTTCCAGGGACCTTTGAAAGACCCTGGATCAAATTATGGAGCAATGCAACTGCTATTCAACGCCTTCTGGTGCTAAGGGCCTCTTCTTACCTTGAAGTGACACCCATTCAGGAAGCCTGGCCCAGGAACAGTGCCGACAAACCTGCAGATAACAAGGGCATTTGACTTGATGGTGGCCCCAGGAGATTGGGATTAAGGTGTTAAATGGAGAGTGCCCCCTGCTTATCCCTGAATGCCCAGTGGGCAAAAAGCTTAACCTGAGAGAGTGAAGATGCCTGTATGTGTCCAGGGACTGTACACCCTGCCTGACCCTCAATTTACCAGGCTAGACAAGCCTTCCCATAAACAACCGAGGGCTGTGGCTAACCCTCCCCCTGCCACATAAATGGTAGCAGAAAAAGCACTGGCTCTAGGTCCCACCAGGTGAATCCCAGTAATGCAAAACGTCCAAACCTCCTCTCTTCTCAGCAGGTCCAAGGGAGCTTTTGACCAACACAGTCTCCTTTTCACTACCAAGTCCTCTTGAGGTCCAGGCGATCTCACACCCCAGTCAGATTGCCTTCAGTGGCTTCTGCCAATGCACCTGGAGTCCCTTGGCTCTTCTCATCACCACTACATTTGGTGTTGTCCCCTTCAGAACCACAGTGATGACCAGAGTTATCAACACTGACATGGCCAGTGCTTCTGAAGGGCTGTCTCCACCTGTTATAACTCCCATTGTAGGGTTCCCAGAATGCTGGCTTTGTGCACTTGCTTTCTCTTTGTCTCTCTCTCTCTCTCTCAATTTTCTCTCTCTCCACCCCTTACTTCCTTGATTCTTACAGCTTCCTTTCTTAACAAACTCAAGACATGACCCAAGAACCTAAGTCATAGGCATTTGTAGGGTCCCCACTCCAAAACTATCCAACCCTCCAAAAATCACTCAGAGTCCCAGGGCAAACCCAAGGTACCTCAGCCCCCTGTTGCCTCAGGTGAATTCCAAGTGCATTAAGGTCATCTTCTGGGAAGGTAGAATCACCTCTCAGTCAAGACACCTACATCCAGTGCCTTTGAGTCTTTCATGCTCACTACCCTTTTTTATTCATGGAACTTTTTCATTTTATAAGGTTCATTTTTATGTGTTTTTAATAAAGAAACACATAAGGTTGTCCCCTCCTCCTCCCCCACACTCTTTCCTACACCTGTGCAGACCACATTTACCCTAGCCTTCGGGCTTTGCCTATAAATGGGCTCTGGCAGCAGCCTGGGTCTACAGACTCCCTAGGTGGATACAGAGCCACACCTCCCTCTACACCCTCCTTCATTAGGGACTCTCTTTAATAGCTCTTTCATGGGGTTTCTGCCTTTGTTTCACACAAAAGCCTCTTAGGGCAGGCAGAAGCCTCTGTTTAGATGGGGCCTGTGTCTCTGGGGCATTGTTCTGCCAAAGGCTACAGGAGATTATTATTTACAGCTTTTTAATATCTGCTTTCCATTCCTAGCCTCTCAAGAAGCAGTAAAATGGGAGATACACTTGCAGCTGCTCTAGAAACTCACCTGGCTTTAAACAAAGGCTTCTGGTGACTTGATTCCAACCCCCTCGGTGGGCCCAGGTCGGGGGTTCCCACATCCCTATAATTATGCTTTCTGTTCCAAAGGGATCTGAGGCCACTCCTTTGAATTGCCTGAAACAAGGTGGTGTATTTATGTGTAAGCAAGCCAGAAAGCCAGCAAGGGCAAGCCCACGGACCTTCCAGGTGGGAGGGCCCCGGTGCCTCGAATAAATCCAGGAGCCTTATAGCACTCAGGGCAAGGAATCCATCAATAAAACATCAAAGGCCGGTGCCATTAGAGGCGGCGAAGCAAGATATTTTATTCATGACTGTATTTTGAAGGGGCTTGCTCATGACTCACAAATTATTCATGAGCTTTTTCTATTTTTAAATGTAAATTACAAGGATGTGTAAAGGGGTGGAAGTCCTACACCCTTCCCTTTGGTACCACTCTGCTATTTTTGGGAAAGACTGCCTCATTTCAGGTAGTCCTGTCCCATGGCACACAGTCCCCATTGTTATGACCGAGGGCCTCTCCCAAGCAATTGGAAGGCAGGCTGAGTATCCGCTCCCAGGCCTGCCTTTCTGCTGCTCATTGTACCCACAGCTCCTGGCCTATCAGTACCAGAGACCATCACTGTGACAGGGCTCATAGGGACCCAGAGGTCATCTCCTACATCACTGATGAAAATGCCATCTGTAGACCTGCTTCTGAATCCCCCAGGGCAAATTGGTTCAAGGTACAGATTCCTGGGCTTCCATCTGACTTTCCAAACTAGAATTTCTGGGGTGGGGTCCAAGGATCCACATTTAAATAGGTTCCCTGAATAATTCTTATACACATTGCAGTTTCAGGAGCACCGAGTTAGTCCTGTGGTTTTCAGACTTTAATGTGCTTGTGTATCAGCATTACCTAGACAACTTGTTGAAACACAGATTGCTAGGCCCCACCTGTAGAGTTTTTGATCCAGAAGGTCTAGGGTGGGGTTTGAGAATTTGTGTTTCCAACAAGTTCTGAGTCAATGCTGATGCTGCGGTCTGGAGACAGCACTTTGAGATATGGAGACTGCACTTTGAGATATGGAGACTGCACTTTGAGAACAGTTGAACTAGTTTATCACCCTCCTGAAGACTCTTGAGACCCAGGTCCATACATCTGGGTAAGGGATGTTTTCGATGAGAACGCAGGTCTCCCAGCCCCCAGGCCTATAAGGCCACTATTCACCACTGCCTCTCATCACATCCAGGAAGCCTTTCTCACTTTTGAGCTTGTTCCCAGGGCCCTCTGGCCTGCCAGAATATGGCCAGAGCAGTGACATCTGTTGAATATCATGAAAACTTGAAGAAAAATTTGCAAAGTCCTTCTCTTCAATCCCTAATCCCAGAATTTTGTGCATATGTTATAGAGGCACCTGCTTTAGAGGGTCCTACCTGCATTTCTTCATCCAACATATACCAATTAAGCACTTACTGTGTATCCACCAGGAATGCAAACACACAGAGTTCCTGCCCTTAGAAACCTGACAGTACAGAGGGACTAGCACAAGCCGATCATCTGAACATGTTGCAGCTCTGGGCAATGATGGTGTCTATGGGAACCCTAAGAGGGCCACGTAAACCAGTCTGGGTTGAGGGTGAAGGATCCCGAAGAAGAGCAACACTAGAGCTGAGTGTTGAAGGATATAAGGAGTCAGCTGTCAAAAGGAGTGAGAGGTTAAGCAAAGGAACAAAGTTGAGAAGTAGCAATGGTCAGGGCCGGGCCCAGGAGCAGGGGTGGGGTATGGGTGGGGGTGTGCTGCAGGCCCTCAGTGTGTGGTGGTAGCATCACTGAAATGTCAGAGCAACTCATCCAGTCCCTGTGGAGGGCATGGTGGGAAGCAAGCGGGTGGGATTTGGAAACAAGGCACTTCCTCAGTTTTTGTGAGCTGGGCTAGAAAAGAGAAGAATGTGGAACCACAGGCCTATGACATGCCATGACCTTGACCTTGAGCATCAGCTTTTGGAAGAGCATTGCTCCAGTAGGGAGGGAGTGAGGACTTGGTTGGCAGACAGGAAGTTAGCAAGGTTTTCTGGATAGACCCTGCAGCTGGCCTTGAAGAAGCCAGATCCACTGATTGGCCTTCAGGAGAGTCTTCAGACTTGTATGTGCAAAGGGCTTTTTCTGCCCCTGCCTCCCTGTGGCCAGATTAAACCCATTCTTGAGGCCCAGCTTAAACATGTCCTGTCTCAAGAAGACTTTCCAGATCCCCTATTTAAAAGTAAATTTCCCCTCCTATCTATGAACTCCTATAGCATTTTATCTATGCCTCCCTTATATTATATATAATTTTCTTGTGTGCTTGTCATTTCCTCAACCAGAATAAGGTTCCTGAGGGCAGAGGCTGTTTGTCATTCATTTTTATGTCAGACACATAGCATCTGGCATAATGCCCAGCACATAGTAGGGGGTCAAAAGATGTTGAATAGATGAAGGAATGAATTGAGTAAATAATTGAATTAAATTATTTCCCATCATGGCCTCATTCCCAGGAAGCAGACTAACCACCATGTGGTTGGAATGAATATCCAAGAAGAGCTTACTCTTGATTATTGGGTGTTACTCATAGACAACCAGCCTTGGTAAGGGATGAGGCCCTTACCAAACCTCCCACAGACCAAAACCCTGAATGAGTGATGCAAAGCTGTTCAGCCAGAGCCCCTGGTACCTAACCAATAGACAAGGGCCTGCAGAGTCCCGAATCCATCAGCAGCTGACAAATCACTCCATACATGCTCTGCAGATAATTAGCTTGTGTGCACTGGGGACTGCAGGCATTTTGGGAAAATAATTACAATAGGTTAAAAGCCCCGTCAAAGCAAAATCAAAATGAAATCAAAAGAACTGCTGAGGTCAGGCAGGGGATGCTCTGGTCTTTGAAATCCCATCAAAGTAATTAGGAAAGGAAGGTTGGGGTGAGAAGGGGAAAGGATGAGGAAAGAGGAACAAAATCAAATTCCTGCCCTTATTAGACTGTGGAATTCTGGGCAGGTGCAGACCCAGCCTGCCAGATAACAGCCCATTTCTGTCTCTTCCCAAAGTCAGGAGCAGTGGGTGTGCAGGTACCACACACATTACCCCTCTTCCTTCACTATACACACACACACACTCCAATCCCTCTTCCTCCTCAAAGCCGATCGGGGGGATGACTTCAAGGGAAAAGCACTGCTGTGGAATTGCTGGGAAAGGAGGACCACTCTAATTATTAACTCACAAAATCAGGCAATTCTCTGTTAAGCGGCGATTGCAAACCCAGGATTGGGCCAGGCTCAGAAGGATCATGTAAAAACTGTAAGACTCATCCCAGCCATCAGTGACTTATCCCTCACTTGGGGAAGAAAACTAAGGCACATGAAACAGTTGCAGAAACCACATGGCAAGCTGTGAGTCACTGTGAAGCCATAGTGTGCCGAGCAGGTGGGTGCACTGGCCATCCCTCCCAGTGCACACGATAAGGGGGTGCAGTTGCACTGAGGATTTAGAAACAATGAGGTGACTCAAGGGAGGTCTGCTTTTTCTCATCACCATTTTTACAACTCTTATTATCTGTGATAAAATATTCCTCCTCACAGGAACAGAGACCCTGTGGCACCCTCTCTCTCCTCATATACCTCTGATGTTAAGATTAAGATTGCCAAAACAAAGAGGAAGTTAACATAGATTAGAGTAGTTGGGAAGGCTTCTCAGATGCAGCGGGCCAGAGGTTAAACCTTGATGTGTAGTGAGGATTTGAATTGCAAAGGGTAAGTGTAAGGATTCCAGTCAAGGTTGCACTTCTGTGTCTGCTGTGTTGAGGAGCATTTCCCAAGCCAAGGACTCCTGATTGTCACAAGTCAGGGGAGGAGGAACCTCCTGACTGGCACTCTGGGGCTCCTTGTGGGGCTCTAATATAGAAGGAAGAAGCACCGTCTCTTCCAAGCAGGCCCTGGGGTGTGCCTGGGGCACATGAGGGAAAACAGGCAAGATACTTGGAAGAGAAGCAGGATGTAGTAGGGAGCTTTGATTAGGTCCCAAGGTACTGAAATGAAATGAGAAAGCACTTTTAAGAAATAGAAAATGGAACAGACAGCAGAGTGTATTTCCTGGAATCCACAGAACAAGTAGCAAAAACTGAGAACTCTCTGTCCTGGGAACAGCCTCTCTCAAGGCTCAGAAGCTGTGTCACATCTCAGCAGGAGGACCTGAGACGCAGCTTCGAGTCACTGGAGGGCTGTCAGGAGGAAGAGAAATGAGTCTCGCTGTGTAGCTTTAGAGGCAGAATTAGGCTCTGTGGGTAGAAATTACAGGGAAGCAAATTTCAATACAACATTAGCCTGATGTTTTTTCGCCATTAGAGATGTCTCACAGTAGGGTACACCGTTTGAGAGGTGGTGAGTGCCCGGGCACTGTGCATGCTCAAACAGCAGCTGGATGACTGCTCATTGGAGGATTGGAGCATGTTGTAAGGAACATTCTGGCCAGGAGCATGGGTCTTGGGAGTTGCCTGCTAATGCATAATGCTAGTAATAGCTATTCATTTGGAGGAGGGTGTTGCATGACTCAGTCTCCAGGCTTAGCCTTCCCTTTTGCATAAAGAGTTTTGGGGGTCCTGAGGTTTTTATTTTCCTTTACAGAGGATCAAAGGATGCTATTTTCCTTTAAGAGGATTGAAGGGGACATTCTAACAGGGAGCATGGATCTCAGATTTCTCTTTAAGTCTGAAATTCTGTAATTCCAAGCCCCATCCTTGACCAAGCTCTTGCATTTATGCTATTCAATGTCTAGACTCACCCGAGCCAATCCTGGGAATATAAA
Source organism: Rhinopithecus roxellana (assembly GCF_007565055.1). Taxonomy (NCBI): domain Eukaryota; kingdom Metazoa; phylum Chordata; class Mammalia; order Primates; family Cercopithecidae; genus Rhinopithecus; species Rhinopithecus roxellana. Next base: position 116,154,394 of record NC_044556.1, on the reverse strand, counting down.
TGACAATCTTCAGGGACACGCTCCCCCCACCCCCGCCATTGGGCCACCACAGCCTAGCCATCCATCACTAGAGAAAGGCCACAGAACCATGTGCTTTCCTATTTATTAACAGTCAGGGCAAATCACCTAAAGTCAGGAGTTCAAGACCAGCCTGGCCATCATGATGAAACCCTGTCTCTACTAAAAATACAAAAATTAGCTGGGCGTGATAGCACGCAGCTGTAATCCCATGTACTTGGGAGTCTGAGGCAGGAGAATCACTTCAAGCCAGGAGGCAGAAGTTGCAGTGAGCTGAGATGGAACCATTGCACTCCAGCCTGTGTAACAGAGTGAGACTGCATCTTAAAAAAAAAAAAAAAAAAAAAAAAAAAAAAAAAAAAACAGGGTTAGTAAAAAGAATGCAGCTATGGGAACAGGAGACCTAGGTTCTGCTCTTCAGCCTGTCCTTAACCAGCTCTAGAACCTCGGGCAGATCTCTTCTCTGGCCCTTACTTTCTTTCTTTATCAAATGAAGATGGTTCTGAGTAGTCCTCTCACTCTTGTCAGGTCAAATCAATTCTCTTATTCTCATCACACTTTATTGAGAAAATAAAAGCCATCAGATAAGAATTGCCCCACCTTCGGCCGGGCGCGGTGGCTCAAGCCTGTAATCCCAGCACTTTGGGAGGCCAAGACGGGTGGATCACGAGGTCAGGAGATCGAGACTATCCTGGCTAACACGGTGAAACCCCGTCTCTACTAAAAAAAAAAAAAAAAATACAAAAAACTAGCCGGGCGTGGTGGTGGGCGCCTGTAGTCCCAGCTGCTCGGGAGGCTGAGGCAGGAGAATGGCGTGAACCCAGGAGGCGGAGCTTGCAGTGATCTGAAGTGAGCTGAGATCCGGCCACTGCACACCAGCCCGGGCGGCAGAGCCAGACTCCATCTTAAAAAAAAAAAAAAAAAAAAAAAAAAAAAAGAATTGCCCCACCTTCCCATCTGCCTGCCTCTAAAGCTGCATACCCTGTCTCCTCCTTTGTTTAGCTGGAAAAGTATCTCCACTCCTCTCTAAGGTCAGCTTCTCCAACTTGTGCTCTGGCCCCTGCATACTCGAGAGCACTTTAATCCTGAATTATCCTCTCACTTTCCTGCATCTACAGCTTTCTCCTCCCTGCCAGGTCATTCCATCAGCATACACACATGCCAAAATAGCAACAAAATACATTGTGTGGACCTTATTCATGTTCTGATTTCTTAAAATATACCTCATGAAGGCCGGCACAGTGGCTCACGCCTGTAATCCCAGCACTTTGGGAGGCCAAGGCGGGTGGATCACAATGTCAGGAGATTGAGACCATCCTGGATAACACGGTGAAACCCCGTGTCTACTAAAAATACAAAAAATTAGCCAGACGTGGTGGTGCGCGCCTGTAGCGCCAGCTACTCGGGAGGCTGAGACAGGAGAATAGCGTGAACCCGGGAGGCTGAGCTTGCAGTGAGCCGAGATTGTGCCCTGCACTCCAGCCTGGGGCGACAGAGCAAGACTCCATCTGTCTCTCTCTCTCTCTCTCTCTCTCTCTCTCTCTCTCTCTCTCTCTCTATATATATATATATATATATATATATACACCTCATAAAACCATTTATAAGACAATCAGGGAAAAATAAACTGACAAAATATTTGATAGTATCAGGAATTTTTTAATTTTAGGTGCAATAACACTCTTATGTAATTATGTTTTCTAAAATGCTTTCTTTTAAAATAATCCAAGGTACAGGATGAGTAGTGGGGTTATGGATGAAACAATTTTTCATATGTGTAGATAATTGTTGGCATTACAGGATGGGTACATAGGAGTTCATTACACTATTTTCTCTACCTTTGTATATGCTTGAAATTTTCCAGAATAAAAGTTATAAATAATAAACAAATAAGGGGCCAGATTCTCAGCAGATTTTACACCACATCTTGGTAGGACCTTCCCAGGGTTCTAGATGTTTTAACAAGAAGACTTAGGTTGACTGTATAGATAGGAGGTCCTGTCCCCCAAAAGTCCTGTCCAGCAGTCAGAGGAATGGGTGGTGTGCTCCAGGCTCCCTCTCTGCAGCTCTGGGATTGCAGAATCCCCAAATCCTAGCAGAGGAAGTAATCAGGTCTTACAGAGAGAGATGTCCAAGCCAGGAGGCCTCCATCAGCCTGCCCAGCTCTCAACCCACTGGAGGGCCAAGATAACTCCCATTTATCCAGTACTTTACCACTTTCTTACAAAACTTCACACATGCCTAATCTCATTTCATCCTCACCATCCCTTTGAGGTTTTTCCTCATACTCCTCCATTTTGTTAATGAGGAAATGGAGATGGAGAATAAAAAAGTGACTTGCCCAAGGTTATTCAGCTGCTAAAAGGCATAGCTTGGACTTGAACCCAAGTCTTTCTCTACAAAAGTTGTATTATTTCCTTGTTTCCATACTAACTATAAACTCCTTGAGGGTAAAGACTACATTTTTGTTTTCATTTTTGAATCCCAAATGTAATAATCATTGTGGGAACATAATAAGAGCTCAGTAAAAGTCTGCTGGATGAATGGATGGGTGTGAGCTGTGCCCCCATGTTCAGTACAGATACTTCTTCTCTTAAGCAAGTGTTTATCACATTCTGTGTTACAGGCATAATATGCACGGCTGCTGTCTCCCCTGGTAGATTGTAAACTCCCCAGTGGCCAGGAGGGGCCTTCCATGCCCCTGTGGCCTCCAGGAGACCTGGGTAAAATGGTTGGGAAAAGAGGGACAGATTCCTTGGGCATCATAGTGGTAGGAGTCTCCATAAGAAGACACTTAATACACTTGTCATTTTTCTCTCAATGAAAGATTTGAGTTTTATTGTTATAAAATAGATAGAACCATAATTTTTTACTCATATGCTGATTCCTTAAGCTGTTGGCATATATTACATATCACTTATCTGACTTTTATAAATTATTTCCTCCCTGTCGTTGAAAAGTCCAATTGGGATGCTGGCAACCACATCCCTTCTTTGTCACTCCATAGGCCCCACTCACTTCAGGGTTCAACACTGGGCAGGCTAGGATCCTTCCCCATGGGATAATGTTAGACTTCTCTGGGCCCATCAGTGAGTTGGCAGAGGCTCAATGGGCATCTGAATTCACCAAGAACTCCAAGCACCACGGTCCTGGCAAGTGGCAAGACTTAGCACTCTCAGGCGCACACTGAAGAGAATCGATTGGTTAACAGGAGGTGGGGAAGGCTGGGGAAGTGCAGTTTAATTTCCTTCTCTGGCACCCTGCCAGCTGGATATGACAGCAGCTGCTAATATATTTCAAACAGGCAGTTTCATGCAACGCTTGCAGTGTAAAAGCTGGGTTTTTGTCAAACCCTGGGAAGCTAAAATGGTGAATTGTGAAAACCTAGGGCTGGCAGAGTCTGGGTGGGCATGTTCACAGGCCTTGACCCTGGCAGCTCCAGCTGGTAGTGGCTCTTTGCCAGCCCTGGCCTGAGGTCCTCCCACCTGGAGTGAGGTGTCAGAGTGTCTGCCAGGAACAGCATGTCACCGAAGCTACCATGCATTTTGAGTCAGGCCGGAAAATTCCTAGGGATTTCAGGGACAGAAGACATCAGGAGGGCTCAGATAAAAATCAGGCACAGAGCAATCAGGGTTTTTAATAAACAATGATATGCCTGTGTGCCTCTGACCTATTCCTGGCACATCCACAGTACCTGTCTAGGATGAAGGGTAGGACAGCTAGGGTTTGGTTGATTTGATTAAGACAATGACCATATAGGGTGGGCTGACATCTAACCACATGATTCTAAGACAGTCCTCCCCGACCAAAGAACTGGCGGAAATGCATACTGCAAGGTCTCTTAACACCACTGAGGAAAGAACCTATGGTAAGATGGAGTCAGTGTGAATGGAGTCTCTCAAATTAACTTCTAGCTCAGCCCCTTGAGGAAATTGTACCAGGTTCCTGCAGAGAGAAGGGCTGTGATTAGAAGTAACACAAATGGAGATTTCCAGCTCTTGAGGCAATGAGAGCCTACATTTTCCTGGGAGAGGATTCGTTGCTTTCAGCAGATCCTCCAAAGGGTGTGTGTCCTAATAAAAGGCTAAGAATCACTGACCTACAGGCAGAAACTGGTTGGTTTACAAATAGGCGCAATGATGTGGCAGGCCTGCCCAAGTACAGATTGATGCTGTTGACCTTAGATATGAAGATAAACAAATTAGCAGTTCCCAGATTTTCACTGCTTTTGTAATTCATCAAAACTACTAAGCCTCATCTCCCAAGAAGCTTGCAGGGTTTTTTTTCCTCAGCCTGTTTATTACAAAGACTGGTGACTTCACATTTGCATTGCAAATAGCTCTTTTGTGTTGACATTTCATTTGGTCTTGAAGGGCCCATAATATTTTTCCAGTTTGGGTGGGGTTAATGGCTCAAATCCAGAAACCAGTAGATATTCATGTACTCAAAATATAACAGATGCTCAATAACTGTAATTTGAATGAATGAATAAATGAATGAATGAATTTGAATATAGGTTTCCAACTGCACAATAGCAACACACACTCAGTTGTCTTTAAACAATTATAAAGGTAAAATGTTTTGTTTTTTTAAAATTAAATACTTTTATTCATCATTTATTCGTTCATTCATTCAACAAATGTTTGCTCAATACCTCATTTAATTCTTTACTGAAAACCCTGTGACAATAGGAAGCCTGGGGCTATGTCATATTCAACTTTACATCTTCAGTATCTCCTGGTACATATGAAATTCTCAAAAAATATTTGCTGGGTGAAAATGGGAATTCTGGTTGTCTGTTTTTTCTTTTTCAGGGAATTGTCAAACACACTCAGGCTAAGAATTTGATTTATATACCCACTTCTGAAATAAGAGTAAAATACTAGCAAAGAGGCAGCATTGATAGCCCTTTGGATATTCATAGCATGTAGACTTGAAAAGTTGTAGCAATCCATTCATGTATTAATTCAACACATGTTTGTTAAGCACCAGTCACTACATAGCCACAGAGGACACAGAGGTAAGCCTGAGCTGTGGATGACCAAGTCATTTCAGCAAAGCCTTATTGATTGAAGGAGATTGAAGATGAGTAGAGAATAAACAGCAAGACTGAGGGAGGAGGTGAGTGGAGATTAGTCAGCAAGACTGAGGGAGGAGTTGAGGAGAGAATAAATAGCAAGACTGAGGGAGGAGGTGAGGAGAGGATAACCAGCAAGACTGAGGGAAGAGGTGAGGAGAGAATAACCAGCAAGACTGAAGGAGGAGGTGAGGAAAAAATAATCAGCAAGACTGAGGGAGAAGGTGAGGAGAGAATAACCAGCAAGACTGAGGGAGAAGGTGAGGAGAGAATAATCAGCAAGACTGAAGGTGGAGGTGAGGAAAGAATAACCAGCAAGACTGAAAGCCGAGGTGACCAGAGAACAACCAACAAGACTGAAAGGAGGTGAGCAGAGAATAACCAGCAAGACTGAAAGGAGGTGAGCAGAGAATAACCAGCAAGACTGAAAGGAGGTGAGCAGAGAATAACCAGCAAGACTGAAGTAGGAGATGAGAAGAGCCTGGCCAAGTCCAGCAGATCTGAACCTGTTTCCCAAAAGGCGATGTTTAGCTGAGATTAAAGGATGAAAAGGAATGGAAGCCAGGCAGAGGGAGCAGGGTCAGAGGTGTCACAGGGTACATCCAGAAAAACCCAAGATCGGACCTAAGGAACCCTCCATTCACAGCCATTCAGACAACTTAGAAACCTAACAGTCAAAAATCAACTAAGAAGGCCTAGGAATAGTGTGAAAGGAAGAGATAAACATCTTTATCGGATTCATCTCTACCTGCCTTTCCCTTTCTTTCTCAACAAGATCTACAGTGAATGCTGAGAAGAGGCTTAACATGGGGAATTATTCTTTGAAGAGGAAAGAGCTAGTGTGAGGCCTGAAGGTAAGAGCCAGCGTTCTCCATCAGAGGAAATGAAAGAAGGTCAGTAAAAGGAAAGGGTGTGAGGCTGGAAAGGAAGCAGAGTCAAAGCCTGCAGAGCCCTTTGGGCCATGTAAAGAATTTGTTTCAAATCCTAAGAACAAGAGGATGTGGGAGCTGAACAGGGATGTAACATCCCCCATGTCTGTACTTTCGAGTTATCTCTCTAGCTGCAGAGATTCTTCTTATCAAGAAGCAATTGTGCAGCTAAGCAATGATGGTGCCTCAGGCTTGGGATGGCAAATATAAGGAAGTGAGTGAATTCAGGAAATATTTAGGAGACAGAATCCAAAGAGCCTAACGATTTGTAGAGCACTTTTTGAGTTCCTGCTATATGCCAAGCACCTTCCTTTTTTAATTCTCCTAACCATTTTCTTTATTTCTATTATTACCTCCATTTCCACAAAAGAAGAAACTGAGACATAAAGTAAAGCAAATTTCCAAAGACCACCAGTTTATAAATGGCAGAGCTGAGATTCAGGACAGGCACAAAAGCTCCAATCTTCTTATCCTTCCCTCTTAATCATCATGTCATACCATTTAGGTTTCTGGCTTAGGCAATGGAAAGAATGGTGGTGCCATTTACTGAGGTAGAAAACACAGGAGGATTTGGAAATTTGGGTGAGAAGAAAATTATGAGTTCAGCTTTCAACATGCTTGTGGGACATCCAAATGAAAATGAGCAGTGAGTAGTTTAGAGCTCAAGAGATAGATTTGGTGGGGGGCGGAGTAGACATACAGATTTGAAAGTCATCAGCAAATAAGCAAGAATCGCACTTCACAGGCTTCCTCCTTGGGAGTGATGCTGAATTTGGGAGCAGATTCAATGCTTTCCAAGTGAAGAGGAAGTGGGAAGATGTCAGTAGTAATGAGCCCAGCTGAGCCAGGGCACCAGGAGCTCCAGCAATGTCTCATCCAGCTCTGCTTCCAGGTCATGCCCAGGGGACACTCAAAGGGTACAATGTTAGGGCCCTGGTGTTCTGCAGCCCCAGCCTTCCTAGGCAGTCTGTAGCACTGCTGCATGCCTGTGCTGTAGGAGCTGCTTTAACACTGATTAACTCTTCCTTTAAAAAGTCACGTTTCTATGTTGCCTGCCAAAATGGTAACAGACAGATAATGTACTGTGTCACTAACACATCCCTGTCTATTTAAAAACCTCAAGAGAAGCAAGCAGATGAGCCTTGGAGTCAGCTCAGTGGTGGGAATTATTGCTTGGCTAATTATAAGCAGTGTTCCCAGAACTCCAGAACACACTCAGGAGGGTACAGCCCCTGTCTTCCTTGAGGATCTATGGGTGACTTTTGAAAACATCAACAATACTCAAGACACTAGAAGTCAAGTGGGGACATAACACGCTCACACAATTGAGCTGAGGAATAGGCTCTCATTTGCGAGGTAGTATGCCAGCTGGCCCCTAGTGATCCTCCTCTCCTGGTATTTGTGCTCTGTATGGTCCCTTTACCCTGTGAATCAGGATTGGCCCTGTGTGGCCAATAGAATATAGCAGAAGTACGTGAATTTCAAGGATAAATCACAAATGGCATTGTAGATTTCACGTTGGTCTCTTGGATCACTCACTCCAGGGGAATTCAGATACCATGTTGTGAGGTTATTCAGGCAGTCCTACAGAGAGGCCCATGTGACAAGAGCTGAGACACCTCCCTCCACCCCGCTGCCCCATTGCCAACAGCCAGAACCAATTTACCATTAAGGAGTGGGACACCTTAATGTTGAATGTTCCCTCCTCAGTCAAGCCACAGCTGACATCTGACTGCAACGTCATGAGAGACTCTCACGCCAGAACCACCCAATCAAGCCCCTCCCAAATTCCTGACCAACAGCAATTGTTAGAGAAAATAAATCATTGTTGTTTCAAGTCACTATGTTTTGGTGTGATTTGTACATTAATGAATACAGTCGATAAAAAGACTGGGTCCTGGTTAGGGAAAGAAATATTAATTGAGTCCCTACTGTGCTGCAGGGACTCGCGTACATTGTCTCATTTACCAGGCCCACTTCACAGATGAATAAACCAACGCACAAAATATATACAATTGAAAAGCCTGCCCAATTCCATGGCTAGGAAATGCAGAACAAGGATTTGAATCCTGACCTGCCTGCCTTCAAAGCTCTAGCTATTTCTCCCACATGTTCTGCCTCCCTGGAAATAAGCAGCCCCAAACACTGGTTCTAGCTCTGCCATGACATAGCTCAGTGATTTGGGGGAGGGGAGTGGTTCATTCTCCCCCAGTTCATTTTCTTTCCTGGAAAGTGGGGGAGTTAGAGTCTTTGTCTGTTGAGGTTCCAGTTGGCTCTAATATCCTTTGACCCTGTGGCTCCATCTCATTGCCAACAACATCTACTTTCCTCCGAGGATAGGTTGCTCTCAAAGACTTCCCTCCTGCTCTCGCTGTTCTCCACTTATCATGAGGAGCTGATTTCCATTGTAGCAAAATGGTCATGGGCTGGCCCTTAAGAAATCCCTAGAAGTTCTGGGAAACTTAAGTTACCAAGAAAACCTAAAAAACGTTCTTCCCTGGAGGCTTTTCAAAATAATATTATTAAGGATTTGTCCAGGAGCTTTTAGGTTAGCTGAGCAAATTACAAAGAAATGAGGCTAAGTCCAAAAGAAACAGGGTGGTGAGCTTCTAGTAATTTCTGGCTTGCACATAGTAAGCATCTCAAGGAGAATTCATGGACTGAATACAGGAATAATGGGTCTTTTTATTGTGTTGAGTAGAAATGAGATGTGTGACAGAGGGTAAGTTAGTCAAGCATTCTGAGCCTCAGTTTCCTTATCCAGAAATAGTAAATTAACTCAAAGGGACTGTAATAAATATAAAAGACAATAATACGTATAAAACTTCAGCAGAATGTCTGAAAGATAGAATGTGCCTAATAAGTCTTTATATTCTGTTAAAGAAAAATGGCCATATTCATTCAATAGAAAATGAAAGTCACTTCATCAGTATCATCAACAGTTGGAGTGCAGGTTCTTTTTGGTTCTATGAACCTCTGAGAAGCATTGGCCTCTGTGGAAGGGGAGTGAATTTTGGAAGGAGAAGCCCAGATGGTAGACTCAACAGTTCCTCCTGCCACCCTCTAGCACCTTAACAACACCTGCCTGCTGGGGTTTTCTTGCTCCAGCCCCCACTTTTGCCACGTCCACCCTCAAAATCCATCTGTGACCTCATCACTTAGTGCATTTAAGTGCCACCACCCCAGTTTGCCCTCTCCTGCCCCAAGATTTGGAAATCTATCAGCATTACCAGCCAAATGAAGAAGCTCACTCTGATTAATGGCTACTTCTGCCAGGGACTCCAGTAAGTGACCAAAATCAGGACCCTCCCTTCCCAAAAGGGACTTTCATTCCCACCAACTGCATAGTATAGCAGCCATCTGTGTACGTCTCCCCAGGGATCTCCAAGAAGAGGCTGCTCTGTCTTCTCCCTCCTGCCTGACTTCAGATCAGACCCTCAACGCTCACTCACTCAGAAGGCTGAGTCTTGCAGTTCAGTCCACAGAAGGCATTTTTCAAGAGTGTTAGATTCTGTATAGGTCTCTAGGAGGTGGACCCATAGGTGTACTAATTCCATTCTGACTCTGAAGATACCATAAATGCTTTCTGATCACTCATCTAGCTCAGAAAAGTGAGTTTAGAGAAAGAATGTGCCCTGGCATTATTGTTATCAAGCCTATGTAGTCCAAAAAGAGATTTGTCAGGCTTCATCAGGGACTGTTGATGATCTAACTCAGTTAAAAACTTTCATTTCATTAGGGGGAGGAGACCATAATGATATCTTAAAACCCATAAGTAAAGGATTATAATAGTTTAATAAGTGAGGGTGAGGAGGACTCCAGAACATTCAATAATACAATTAGGTTAGGCTCAGGAAGAAAATATGATCATTGGATAAAAGACAGCCCTTGTTTTTCATTAGACCTCACTAGCATTGCCAGTGGAGATGATTTGTTTTCCACTCCTCTCGTTTGACTTTAAAGAGTATCTTATTTCCTCCAATATCCTGTCATCAAAAGACAGCATGAACCTCGCTGAGGTTAACCACCTCCCACAAAAAAAAAAAAAAAAAAAAAAAAACAG